>NW_022474217.1:159872-702476 GCF_003357145.1 Venustampulla echinocandica | reverse complement strand
ATCACCTTGAAATCACTTTCAAATCGCTAATAAAACGGTCAGAGAACTACTCCTACTCCTTCTAGTTCGAGTCCTATTTCTGTTCGTACAGTATGTACTATAGCTYTCTATTATATCTAATAATATTATACTAATATTTATATTATAGAAACTGCCAATAGCTACTTCGTCACAGTCAGAGCAACTTGAACTACTTGTATGTATTTTTGTTTAATTATATATAATATATTTATTAACTAATCTAAAAATATATAGTTACTACGCCCAGATGAACTTTTTCAGGGGGACCTTCTTCAAGGGTATCTACCCCAGCTTCACACAGTATATATATCCCCTAGCTCTTTATTATATTAATAACTTATATTCTTTAATAGACTTTTATTAATCCTCAAAACACGCTTCTTTCTCAATCAACTTCATCAGTAGGCGCATCTAATAGGACTCGACCAACTGTATGTAAAACGTTTGCTAAGCGTTCTCCTATTGTTTTAGTCCCCTACGTCTCAAGCTATTGATTTGTCCTCTTTCCGCGACTGCTATTATTTACCTATTGAGGCATGTATCTTTATAATATATAAAATATCTTACTAATTTATATAATAGAGTATCTACGATGACTTTCCTTCTGATAATAATCAACCACAAAGGATAATTGTATATATTCCTATTATATTATATTTTTATAAACTAATAGTATTATAGGATCGTTTACACGGAAATCCAAATCAGCCAAAAGGAAAAGAAGGACAGCCAGTAAGATTATTTATAAACTATGTATAATTCATTTTATAACTAATTAATATARGCTACAAAAAAAGCCCGAATTCAAAAACAAAATAGCTTACCAGCTAGCCCAGAAGCGCAAGACGATACAGACAACTCTATTCAGATACGGGACTGTCCTCTTTTAAACGGGGTATATAAAACTCTAAAATTCTAAAACTATACTAATAATATTTAGAAGCCAAATATAAATGCAATGCGAGTACAGGTCCAACACCTATATAAGATTAGAAATAATGGTCGATGTGATTTATGCCGCTCAGATAGTAAGTATATATAAAACGAATTAAAAACAAATTCTAATTAATATCCTACTAGAGCGTAAATGTCCGGATATACTTGCAGATAATTGGGAAAAGTCTAACTGCAAGATTATCCAACATTTTATCCAGCCAGAGGACGACTAGCTGTTTAGTCTTATTATTATTTCTTTAGTACTTTTCTTTTCTAGTATTTGGAATTTTAGTTTTTATTATTATATATATATTCAATATATGTTTTGCAACTAATTAAAAGATGATTCTATCTATCTACTAAAAGGCGTAGGTAATATCTCAACATTAAGTAGTTCATTCTCAAGCTTTCTAGCCTGAAGCTGTTTAATCCTTACTTCCGCTTCTAGTTGCTGGACTTGAAGGTTACTCATTTTTGTCTCATGACGCTCGCGTGCTACCCTTGCCTGTTTCTCAAGTTCCCATTCTTCCYGTTTCTTCTTCGTTTCCCAATTGACTTCTTCGTAATTATTAGACTTTGTTAGTCTATCCTGAGCCAGCTCCTTTCCTATACGCTTTACACGCTTCGTCCCTCCGCTACTTGATACTACTGGCTGTGGCTCATATACTTCTGGGACCTGATCAGAATTATCAGGGTCTGTTGAAGGAGTTATAAACTTGAGCCGCCTTTTCTCTAATCTTTCTATATATTTATTAGTATATAGACTAAAGTCATTTTATAAACGAATTCAAGTTGATTTAATAATCGTTTAGTATAACTCCACTTACTGATTTTATCGTAGATCGCATTTACGGGATTTGGAGGGGTATATGAAGACTGAATACCATAGCGTTTATATTGGTCAATATATTCTACTAGCTTTTTGTCTAAGTTGATGCCCCTAATATATAATTAGAAAACGATTCGAACTCAATTACAAAGTACATACTTTAGAATTGCTAGTAGAAGTGCTTGCCCCCTCCCAGTTCGATTTGACATCGACATTAACGAATCAAGAGACTGGTTTGTTCGAGTACAGTTATTCCAAACGTCTTTATCCCCTTTCCAAAAGAGAGGATTAAGACCTGACTTAATCCACGGGACCCGTTTATGAGCTGTATATGCTGCTTCATTAGGGCTATAAGAATAAGAATTAGAAATAATATATAAAACGAATTATATACGAATATAACTTAAAGGGAGAGTACTTACAAATTCTTATCAACTTCATCTAGAATTGTATTAAACATTTCTTCGCTATTAACGTTCAATAGCTCACGCATAACCTCGCCCCATGCAGAGCCAGATGGAAAGCGCGCTTCAAGACCACGGAAGAAATGAGTTGTACAGTAAATAAGAGTCCGCTCGACGTGCCACTGCCAAGGTCTCTTTGGGAATTCAGGATCAATTGTCCAAAAGTAAAGACCCAATGCTAAGACAGTTAGTAAGTATTTGATAAGTATTTACCAAGTACTTGATAAGTGTTTGAGAAGTAATTAAAAAACTTACCATGAGCTTGGGCAGGACACATATCTACTACAATAGCCTTGATACCCTGGCCATGTATGTGGTGCCACTGTAGCCCTTTTCTAGGCTCGGCTTGCGAAAGTATATTATCTGCTACTGAGAAGAACTCCATAAACGCCTTATAGTATGCCCAGATTGACTGCTTATTGGTATAAACTCGACCAAAACACATTACTTAAATAATTAGATAATAGTTGTAAAACGTTTGCAGAGTATTTACTTACACCGTTGAAACTCTTGCATAAACTGTCCAATAAGAATTTCATTAAACTGCCCATGAACCCGTTTATATGACATGTCGATTTGTATAGTATTACAGGTAGCCATACATTCGATTTGCTTTGTAAATGCGCAGGAAATAGTTCCAATATCGCCGTTATGTACCATATTCCGAATATATGGGATCTTCCTACTTTGWCCTTGGTGATACGAGATATAGTAACTCCAAACACCTATATACGTTTAGAAAATATTAAAAAAATATTTACAGAAGACTAACCTTCCCAGTCAGTACCGTCTGGATATTGTAAGTAGATCTGCGCCCGACGTAGAGCTGCAAACCGACTAGTATTAAATAGTGTAGGGTCAAGAGTGCAAATATCAGCGTGTGGATCTTTCTTCTTGAGGTCTATATATAGACTAAATAGCCGATGGCCATTAGGTGGAATAATATGAACAGGAGTCCCTTAAAATAGTTAATAAACGTCTCAAAAACAGAAGTAAAGTATATTATATACCTGCTATAGCTCCGACTTTAATATGCCTCTRGATCTCTTTGATAACGAGCTCGCCAATTTCTTGGGGAGTTTGATTAGGAGGAGGAGGGTTATGAGAATGAATTCCATGTGAGGAAAATAGAATAATCGGTGTCTTCTTTAAGTCGACTGGGATTAACATGTTGAACTTGACTGAACATGGAATCTTCTTTATTAGCTGGGAACTTTGATCATGCGGAACTCCTATAAATATTGTTAGTATTTGGCAATTATTTAACAAGTATTTAACAAGTATTTGAAAAACATTTGAAGAATATTTATATAATACTAGATACGTACCACAAAGACGTCTTCGTGATGTTTGAGGGAGCGTGCGAAAACACTTCTCTTGTACTCCATCGTAGCCATACTCTAATAGCTGGGCTAGATGTGCAAGGTGTATATGAGCGTTGGTAGGGATGGAGTAGTAGTAGTGGTGCGCCTTCTTTGCATATGTCGCCTGATTGCAGGTAATATAATACTTTTTGTTTCCATTTAAATCCTATTAATTAAATAATTAGTAAACGTTTTATAATTATTTGGAAAGACTATACCCTATGTTCAGACTCTCGTACAACAGGCAAACCGCTACAAGGTCGACTAAGTCCAGTATCATTATAGTAACTTGAAAATGGACAGCCGTTCCGGTGTGGACTCTTGAAATCCCGCATAACTGCATTATATAGACTACATAATTAGAAAACAATTTCAAAGTAGAAGGTAAACACTTTACTCAAGAGTCGGTTTGTATGTATCAACAGGGTGATATTCCTCCATAAATAGCCGTTGTACAGCAGACATTCGCTCTGCTTTTCTATCCCAAGCATCTATATCCCATTCCGTATGCGGGTCTAAAAGAGACTCGTGATGATGGGTACATACTTTAACTCCTGAGCAGCGGAACGTAGTTCGAATACATGGGACATTATTTAGGAATTCGGATCGAGTTAGTTTATTATGCGGTTGATATGTTGATGAATAACTATACTGGACCTATATAATATTAATATTTATACATTTTGTAAACAATTTCTATGTAACTTACATTGTACATTAATGTTTTAATTGTTAGATCTAGTGACTCTAGATACCCAAGGGCAGAGAGACAATAGCCTACGCCGGACTTTGATGTTTTTGGATACCAAGGTAGACGGGTGCCATAGAAAAGTTCAGAGACTCGTAGCCCATCCAAACTAGGATTGGTAAAGATTTTTGGGATATTTTCATTATCTTGCATAGAAGTAGTAGGCTCCTATAAGTAATTAGCAAATATTTGATAAGTATTTGGCAAGTATTTGGCAAGTATTTGGCAAGTATTTAGCAAGTATTTGGCAAGTGTATACGTACAGAGAATGAATTGTCTGGAAACAACAGAACATCTGGGAGGGGAATAACAGGATACTTCGTTTCAGCTTCCTGGTAAAGATATTGTTTATCATCTAGGGAGAGACTTGAATTGCGGAGAAGCTCCTCAGGTATAGGGGCAGCAGTATTCGACATAGCTAGAAATTAAAGCTTTATATAAGAAAAGTTGGTCATATAATAGAGATTAATAGTATATACAACAGACGAAGGCATATTTAATACAAAGCTTTAATTGCTCTTGTCGCGAAACACACACGTTAATCGCGCACGGTTATTCTGAAGTTAAATGACATTAATTTCACTTTTCTTAAATTACCGAGCTTCGAATACAAATCTTTTTTAAAACACTTGACAAACGTTATTCAAACATTATTCAAATGCTGTTTAAATGTTCTCTTAGAGGGTCATCTCAGGTCCTTATTTGCACGGCCATTAACTAGGGTGCCCCTACTAGTAGGACTACTATGTTAGGGTTCGACCAGGCGCGCCCGGGTTTAAATCTAGGGGGCTGGCCAGCCACTGTGCGCGTTTAGGTGCAAAGCTCGTATGGCCTATAGCTAGACCCTGTTTAGTCCTTGTTAAGGGCCATTCCAGCTGCTGTGACCGGTCATACCAACTACGCTCTGCAGAATGCGTGCTCCTTTGTGGTGCTGACGACAGCGCACGTGTTCCTCATCCAGCCAATCAAATAACTGCCTAGTATCCAGCTACGCCTGATGTGGATTTCCAGTACGGAGTACTGGGCATGCGTGAATATCCTGAACTTTATTTTCTCGGACAGGCCTCCTTATGTTCCCATTCCCAAAAACGCATTGTAGCAACAGACGGGAATGGCCATCGCATCCTCGTCATGGGCGAGTGTCCGTCGCTTCGCACATCGATTTCGGGAGGTTATTGGACATACTTGGTATCTTGGGCTCACGGCATTTGGGGGTCCACCTGTGCACTTTAAGATCGTAAGAAATCCTAGCTTATGTTAAGGTATTTGGATCACAGGTCCTACAAATTGAAGTCGGTTTATTGGTGTTTTTGAGGGCTGGAGCTTTTTGGAGAGGACAACAAGCATCAAGGCTGAAGCTGGTGAAAGTAGGGGCTGATAGATAGTGCCAGTTCTATGATAAATATGTTACTCGGTTAGGATGGGTCGACGAGCAATTGGTTGGTTATTTCCCTTCATTCCATCCCCTCTTCTATATGTGACAACTGCTAACTATACTGAATGGCATAGTACCAAGAGATATTCGCTCTCTGCCAAGCGCTCTCCGGACCAGCCAGCACAAAGCTACTATACTCTATGGTTCTCATCCACTATGGCTTCCTACCAGCTGTATTAGCACTTCTTACCTGGAGGTAACGTTCACTTCGATATGTTCCTCCAGCCCCTCGGTTCGAACAAAACTCTGATAATTCTCAAGTCTTCCTGGTGCTCTAGGCATGTACGGCCTTTCCGTCGGCGTCTCTCACATCGGCGAAACTCTTCCACGGCCAGTCTACGCGCTCCTTTCTGGGCTCAACGCTGCTACAGTTGGCATTATTGCGCTTGCCGCCGTCCAACTGGCTCAAAAGTCTATCACGGACAAATTGACTAGGATCCTAGTCTTCCTAGGTGCATGTGCAGGGTTGATGTATAATGCCTTGTGGTACTTCCCATTGTTGATGTTCCTAGCGGGTATTATGTCTGTTATTTACGATTATCGTGTTCTCCATCCTGCTGCGAGATGCATCATGAGCCTAGTGGGTAAGAAAAGGCAACCAAGCATTGAAGAGGAGGACATGGAAATACCCACCAGGACATCAGAAACAGAAGATGCAGATCGGGTTCAAGCAGGAAAGCCACGTTCAAGTCAGCTAACGGTCAAACGTGGCGATCCATCATCCCTAGCGTCCGTCACGGAACCATCAGGAGAAACTGGGGAGCGTCGCATCATTCCCCCTGCCCGATTGATCAACATATCCTGGCAAATAGGCACCATAATAGTGGTCTCATTCTTCGTCGTATTCATCGCTATCATGGTCCTTCGAGCAACTCTACCTAATCGCCCTCTCTTATTCCGTCTCTTCTCCAACATGCTCCTCGCCGGTACCATCATCTTCGGAGGTGGCCCGGTTGTCATTCCCCTACTCCGAGAATACGTCGTGAGTGAAGGCTGGGTTTCTCCTCGGGATTTCCTGATTGGTCTTGCTATCATACAATCTTTTCCGGGCCCCAATTTCAATTTTGCCGTCTATTTGGGTGGGCTCACTGCGGTCTTTGGCGGATACAATACTGCTCTCGGTGCTATCTTGGCATATTTGGGGATATTTTTGCCCGGTATCATACTTGTACATGGAACTATGGGCCTCTGGAGCGCGATTCGAGCTCGACGATGGGTTAAGAGTGGACTTAGGGGTGTCAATGCCGCAGCCGTTGGTCTAATTTACACTGCCGTGTATAGGTTGTGGCAGATTGGGTTTGTCGACGCTGGATTCGCGTCAGGCAAGAGTCTGGGTGATGACCCGTGGTGGGTCGTTGTTTGTGCAACGAGTTTTGTTGGGGGGATGTGGTTTAATGTCATCCCGCCGGTGGCAATTCTTTTAGGTGGGGTTTTGGGAATGGCCAGATATTTGGTTGTGACTTCGTAGATATTGAAGTAGATAGAAGGGATGGTATAAAAATCATATATAAACCCTAGCCGCCTTCACCGACACATCGAACTGTGGTGATCGCGATTAGGGCTGAAGAGTACAGCGATCGAAGAATTTGGCGATAGTTGAGAAGGCATGGCATACTGGGAGGAATTTTCTTGTCAGAGACAGCTAATATTCATGGCAATTTATATCACCAGTATATGTGTTGTCGTTGCTTAATAAAACCCAGCTGCTAGGGCTCTCGGCGTCGTCTGGTCCTTCCCTGATCTTCTATTTTTAGTAAACAAAAATACTTTTGCTAGAAGTTGCGAATTAACAGCATCTATTTAAGATGTATATCTTTCATAAGTTTGTCTCGTCGGAATTCGTCTTCTACATACTTAGTGTATTCTTGTATGACCTTGAATACCCAGGTATCTGTTTCCCCCCTTGTCCGCAATTTTATTTGTTGAAATGATAATCTGCGGCGTACAACGAGCAATGGCATGATCATGGAAATGGAAATGGAGGCTTTTAGTATCCTTAATGTTTTGAGAACGTACCACTGTATATAGTTCGGATTCAGGATGCCTGATGGCGTGTCGAAGGGGTGTAAAGACAAAAGATATGTATATATGTAGCCAAATCTAAAAAATACCCCTCTGATATACATTCCCTCTAACCAGCAAATCCAATCTCCGTTTCACCTACTTCAACTAGATCCTCGTACTTTTAAGGGAAACCTGAAGTAGTGGCGAATTCCAGAAACTTCATTTCCCTGTTGAAATTCAAAATCACAGCCGAAGAATCTAAAACATTAACCCTAATCAGGCCACTCTCAACCTTCGCGGTCTCTCCCACGGTAACATTGTTCAGCTTAACGGGTTTCCCGCCCTCCAATTCCCAATTATAACTCCAGCCATCCCATGAAATACCAGAGATGGCATCACTGCCATTGGCGTATAATCTTTGAATGCTCACAGTTCCGCTACATTCCTTCGGTGCCTGGAACGTATATTCCCTATTCGGTCTAGGGATAGGATTCAGCACCAGGCTGGTCCCATTGACGGTATAATTATACTGCCTCATATTGATAATTGCGACTCTAGCAAGTTTGTCGTCAACATATGTAGCATATGCAGACTCCCTTTCGTTTTCCATGGGAATATGTAAAATTCTCGTCTCTTGCCCCCCAGCTAGATTACCCATCATCGCTGCCACAGCTACATGGCCGTAATAAGGAGGTTTTGTCCCGAGAGTGGCAAGATCGGTCTGGATGGGCTGCCAAGCTTGGTAGCGGTAGTTCGTGCCCATGTGCATGTGCACGCGACGGATGCCGACGGAAGCACAGTAGAGGTTGAAATCGAAGCCCCAAAGCGCGGCACCAAAGGCATTTGAGAGGCCAGGGGCGCCTTGGTTGTACAGACTGTTGGTTTCCCCGAGGATGAAAGGAATGCCAGTATAGGTGAGGTTCTTCGCAAGCTGGGCTTGGTCATTGACTGACTGGATGGTCTTGGTGTGGTTCATTAGGGTTCCCTGAAGTGTGACTCCAGGCTGGGTCGCCCCGCCAATATAACTTTTCTCGCATTAGTAAGAGCTAAATAATAGAGAGAACAACACGTACTTATGGGAGGAGATTAATTTGATATCGTCATTCCAATTAATTCCAGCTTGCCATGTTTTGATGGGTCTGAGATGGTTATTAATGCCGGCGAAAGATGGAGCAAGATACCCGTAGCTTTCTTTAGTCGTGAGCTCTGGACATGCATTCTCAAGCTGTCGTCTGATTTCCTTAGTTCCATTGAGCCATTGGCTGACATAGATCTGCTCATCCCATGAAGGTGGCCGTACGGGCCCTTGAGCTGATGTCGAAAAGAGATCCGGTTCGTTTCCATACTCCCACCAGAGCAATTTTCCTCCTCCAAGGGCTTTGCATGCAAGGGGCACAGTGTCCTTCAGAGTCTGCAACCCAACAGAATTGTTTCCGCCAAGACCCATATTAAATCCATGAATGTACTTTGTATCTGGCCAGGTGCTATAGGACTCGAAATACGACGAACCGATAAAGATAGTGGTTGGGTAATCAGGTGATCTATTGGGGTTGACCGTGCCATTCAGCGCGAACTCGAGACTTGCATTGTATATAGCGTAATCTTGAGTATTCCCTCCCACGCGGATGAATGGCTTGGTTCCAGTAAGGTTTCCCAGATTGTTCAGCAAATTATTTGAGAACGTGTTTGGGCTCGAGATATTTCCTAGCACAGTGAGTTAGGTAGGTACGTACTACGGTGGTGGCCGTCATGAAAAGCAACGGAAGACATACCTGCAAAGTCCGGGAAAGACGAAAATTCAATCGAGTAACTGACAAACGCTTCCGGAATAGGATCACAAGCTTCTGTCGGCGGCGAGCTTGATAGGCCGATGGAACTACCTAGCGCACAACTCGACCATTGAGCAACTGTGCTGACGATCGTCCAAACTCTACCCGTTCGACTCATGATGAATAACCACTCTCTCAGATCATGAATCCTTCTGTCGTGATATTTTGGCGTAGCAGGACGGATGCCTCCACAATAAGACGCACGGGTTCTTTGGCAAGATAAATGAAGGACCCATGGTCTATTAATGTAGGAAGCACTGGGTGATCGCACACGTCGATTTAATTCTTCCGGCGCTCAACATTTTGTGGAGAGCTCAGTTAGTACTCGAGTACCTAGGCTCGTGGTAATATCCTGGCTGTTACTGATGCGGGGATATGGCGGGGTTTGAACCATTTCGCCAATGATCGTCCAACGGCTATGTGCTGAGCATTGATGCCGTAAAACAGCTGAACAGAAATGCTTTCGGGGAGGTGTATGTTCCCTCTCGAGTCTCGACATGTAGCCTTTGCGCTCCTTGACCTCCTTCGACCTCTCATCATCAAGTTGACATTATCCTTGCCTAGTAGTGTTGGTTCTTCCGTATAGCATTCACCCTCGTAGCTGGACCGAAACCTGATCTGGCGTTTTAGAAACGGCTTCGCCGTGAAGGCAGTGGCACCGTTCCATGACGCGAAGACCTAGAATAGTACTCTAGTCTACTGCGCAATTCGTGACCCTTCGTAGCTCCACAACAAGTCCTATCTCCCACAGCCCAACAGGGAAGACGCTCTCCCCGTTGATGTCTCTACTTACCCACACATCGTAAAATGGGGGCTTGGGGCCGGGAGACACCGGCTAGTCCATCGCACAAGTCATCTCAACATTCTGATAAAACCGTTCATTAACTTGTTCTAAAATATTCTTCATGCATAGCGCTATATCGTTAATAACAATTCCGGTAGTATTTGGGTAGTATTGATCGCGGTGGTCTGTTGGAGGCCTAAGAAGCAGGTTCTTCGCCTTCGGACCAATGTCACTTTTAGTGAGTGTGTATCTAGTACCGAGATACCTAAAAAGCGCATCGTTTCAGCTATCGAGCCTAGGAGACGTGGAAGGAGATGGGCACATTGGTTAGATCGAGGGCGAAAATGGATTTACGCGGTGCAGGGGTGATACTAATATTCATTGCTGCTTCGGCGCCGCGGAGGTAGTTGTAGCTTCTGTTAGTCGGTGCAGAATATTCTAGCTTAGGAAATACTCGATCCTCCGGTGTCATGACGGCTTTGATGTACAGGGCTGCAAGGTGTTATTGCCATATTTGAGGTTGCCCCAGTGCTCCTGTTCTATATCTGACTAGGTGTTGGGGTTGGATTGGGCGTCAGAGTTCCACTTCCCAATCAAGTCTAACACGGCTTGGAAATCAGAACTTTTTCAGCGGCGTTCAAACTCTCTATTAAAGCTCGAAACAGTATTGGAGGTCGACGGTATGGTCGGTTGGGGATGGAAGGACGTGGCACAATACTGACCTGCGAGGGAGGATACTCATGTTCTACTTTGGGCCCCGCATTGGAGACTGGTAAGTTTATATCAGAGGGACAATAGATACTAAGGGATGGGAGATACATACCGGGCTCTCTTGACTTAGTAATGACGATAGTTTGTGATTGACGAGCGTTGTATTTAAATTTGCTGTTATCAGAGTCCAGAGCAAAATATTGCAAGCCGATAAGTACAGTCAAAGCAGCGAGCGCACTAAGGGTGTGTTGGAATTGGCGGGTATGAATTCTGCGCAACATAATATCGGGCTATAGCGAGATAATTAAACGGAAAAGAAGAGCGAAGCGACGGACAGGGTGGGAAGATAGAGGCAGTGAGGAGAAGCACTTCGATATAAAGAACGATCCAGCGTTGCAAAATCTCCCGGTCACCCACCTAAAACATATTCCAGATCCATTGTGACTAGTTAATATTTACTACAAAGTGTGAAGGAAAGATGCAGCAACCGTTGCTCAGCGCGCACGAGGTGGCACAACGTGTCAGAGACCCAAGTATAGTGGTATACAACTTTCAGGAATTAGGATGTGCCTCATGGAGAGGGCTACACACGTTTTGCTAGGCTTCAAGTTCGCAACGCTTTATTGCATTAGGCTAGCACTTCATAGCCATCGAAGGATTCCCTTCAAAAGTCTCCAAGTACAATCCCATACGGGGGCACTCGAATACGAGTACTGAAACGCTAATCCCACTAATAACAAATACTTCGTACGGGCCACTTGAATAGTTCTGTTCGCAGGGCCCAGTCCAGATCTCAACCCTCGTGCCGCAACCCAGACAGAATGCGATCCTACCCTTAGCTAGCGAGCTACAGGGCCTAGAACTTTTGTGCTCTCGGAGTATAGCAAAATAATGGGCAAGCATAATCAAGCAGTTGAATATAAATTTTGAATTGCATACATGGAACTCTGAACTTTGAGCTTGGTGTAGGGCTTATCTCCTGAGAAGGGGCGGCGCACTAGGACTGCCATTTGCTATTGTGGGAAACGGGAGAAGGATTCAGTTTGAACTAAGAAAATTGGTCTGCGACTCCATACAAAGTGCTTCGTAAAGAGTATTCCATAGGAAGGTAGCCGAGGTATATAGTATCTAAGAAAATGCGGAAATGCGAAAGGAGAGGAATGGGGAGGTGTTTTGCATACATGTAGGAGTGTGGAAAAGCAAAGAGCAGGAAGCGATCATAACACTAATCGCGCAAAAAGTCGTGCAACTCGCTACGCGTATTACGTCTGATGTTTATCTCTAACTCTATTAGGTAAGGCATGATGTCACACTATGGTACCTACCTTACCTACCTCGGCAGTATACACAGTGCGGAAAAGTACTGTATCACTATCGTTATCATTATCATCATCCCGCATCCTATGTCATTCCCACGACGACGCAACCAAATATCTCCAGGTGGAACTCCAACCTTGGCCTGACCGCCTGCCCCTCTCAACACCATGGCCAATAGTTTGGTCTTTAGAGCCACAGCTTCCACCTCATGTAGAATCTCACGATCGTGGTTTCAACAGTTTACACTCCCATCTACATCTATCTATACACGCCTAGCTTCGACTATGTCTCATATTCATACCGTCCCAGGGCTCAATGACCCGTCACTGCTGAAGACAGGAGTTGCATACGTCAATGGGGAATGGGTGAAGGCCAGATCGGGGAAGACATTTGAAGTGCATGGTACGCATGACACTACGCTTATAGCTCGCAGAATTCCGCATCCACTCACGCTTCATTTTCATCAGATCCCTCCTCTGGAAAACTCATTGGCACCGCCCCAGAATTTGACGCCGCTGATACCCAACGTGCTATCGACGCTGCGGCTACCGCACTCCCCTTATTTCGAGCAAAGACAGGCCGGGAACGCTCGAAGCTTCTAAGGAAGTGGTACGACCTGATGGTATGCTCTATATGGGCCATTCCCAGGTCCAAACCAAGAATAGGGCTGACCCGTTCGGAATAGGTTGAAAACTCCGAGGACATTGCGAAGCTTATTACGTGGGAGAATGGCAAGCCTCTGGCAGATGCGAAGGGGGAGGCAGCATATGCTGCCACGTTCTTGGAGTGGTTCAGTGAGGAGGCACCAAGAATATACGGAGAGACAATTCCGGCATCAATTGCTGGCAATAGGGTGGTGACAATGAAGGAGCCAGTCGGTGTCTGCGGGCTTATCACACCGTAAGCAGCCCTAATCTCAAGTGGATTATATAACCAGCTTCTTAATCTTTTTAGTTGGAACTTCCCAGCGGCCATGATCACCCGAAAGATTGGCCCTGCTCTTGCGGCGGGCTGCACAGTGGTAGCCAAGTCTCCCGGCGAAACACCATTTACATCCCTCGCTCTTGTCGAACTCGCCCACAGAGCTGGTATTCCCAGAGGTGTCGTCAACATCGTCAGCGGACTCAAGAACACTCCAGAGATTGGCGAAATCCTCACCACATCCCCAGCTATCAAGAAGGTATCCTTCACAGGATCTACGCCCGTTGGTAAACTCCTCATGAAGCAATCGTCCTCCACCTTGAAGAAACTCTCCTTTGAACTCGGCGGTAACGCACCATTCATCGTGTTTGACGACGCAGATGTCGATACTGCCGTCGCAGGCGCAGTTGCAAGCAAATTCCGCTCTTCAGGGCAAACATGCGTCTGTGCCAACAGGCTATACGTACAAGCTGGGATCTACGACCAATTTGCGCAAAAGCTCGCTGCCAAAGTGAGAGACTTCAAGGTTGGTGGTGGTTACACGGAAGGTGTAACTCACGGTCCGGTAATCCACGACCGAGCTGTCACCAAAGTCGATGCTCACGTACGCGATGCTGAAAAGAAGGGAGGGAAAGTAATCCAAGGTGGAGAAAAAATGCCCGAACTTGGCGCCAACTTCTTCCAACCTACCATCATCACAGGTATGACTATGGATATGGCTCTCGCATCTGAAGAGACATTTGGTCCCGTAGCCGGAATTTTTAAATTCGACACCGAGGAGGAGGTCGTCAAGATGGCTAACTCATCCGAGGTTGGTCTAGCCGGTTACTTCTTCTCACGAGATTTGCAGCGCGTTAATCGAGTTGCGGAAGGACTTGAAGTGGGAATGGTCGGTGTGAACACGGGGTTGATCAGCGATGCTGCGGCGCCGTTTGGCGGAGTAAAGGAGTCTGGTTTTGGGAGAGAGGGCAGTAAGTATGGGATTGCGGAATTCCAGATCATTAAGACTATCACTTATGGTGGTATGGGTGGGCCTTTGCAGACTTGATAGTCCAATCAAAATTATCTTTTGTGCGATGATAATGAAATTTGAAACCCAAAGCTTCGTACAAGGTCTGCTTGACTCGGTTTTGTTCTACTAAATAGGTCGACCGAAAATCGGAGGCATCTATAAAATAACTGGAGCGGTAACCAACTTTCTGTTATGAATTACTGACCTATAAGTGAAGAATGTTAGGGTTAGTCTAGATTTAGGGAGAGGTTGCGGTATATGATGTGGAGATAGTAAGTTAAAATTACTTGTACAACATGATTATATTGTCCTTTTATCATGGCTAGGGTCATTTTAGGTGGTAAAGAGGGGGTTTGATGACCTATATTTGCTACTTTTTAAGGTATTAAAAACTGTAAGTCTATTCTGTGTACTAACTCCCATACATCATGCCGCTTGTCCACTCATATACACGTGGTGATTTCGTGAATGTCCAAATATTACTCGATGTGATGCAAATAATCGCACCGTTTTATTTACTCTCCTTCTCCCCTCGTTTATGACAATTTTGCTCAAATGCCAGTCGGTGCTACTTCAAACCACTGTTGACTCCCCATGCTACTCCGCGTGCGGCACATTCCCCATCATAATCCCTTCCAACCGTTCCTTCTCCCCACTTTCCCCCACCATAGCTCTAAACACACCGCTTTCATTGTCCCAAAGCTCCCTTGGCGTCCCAAACTCCACCACCTTTCCCTCGCCCATAACTAAAATCTTATCAAAATCCGCAATAGTGCTCAATCTATGTGCAATAACAACTAGTGTCGAATCCTTAAATTCCTCACGGATACTCCGCTGGATGAGTGCGTCGGTTGCCATATCCACGGCGGAGGTAGCTTCGTCTAGAACCATGATTTTAGGGCGGGATACGATGGCTCGCGCAAGGCAGAGGAGTTGCCGTTGGCCTTGGGAGAGGTTGAGGCCGCCTTCTGAGATAGGGGAATTGAGAGAGGTGAAAGTGTTGCAATTGCCGGCGGGAGAAGTTGCGGGCAAGGCTTGCGAAGTGGGTGACGCAGGGGAGGTATTGAAGTCTGAAGAGGAAACGAGATGTACACGGACAAGTGCGTCGCGGAGTTCGGCATCAGTGTGCTCGTCGAAGGCATCGAGATTGGAACGTACAGTCCCGGAGAAGAGAACGGGATCTTGAGGGATGATAGCAAGGCGGGAGCGTAAGGCCTGCAGCTTGATGGTCGAGATATCAAGACCGTCGATATGAATCGAACCTTCGCGGGGTTCAAGAAAGCGGAAGAGAGCGAGCGTTAAAGAGGACTTGCCAGCCCCAGTCCGGCCGGCGACTCCGATCCGCTCATTAGGTTCAACTGTAAATGTCAAATCCTTTAGCACAGGTGGGAGGTCCGGAGCGTAACCAACGACGAGGTCGTTAACTTCAAGGCGACCTTCGCTAGGCCAAGCTGCAGGAGGATCGGCGCCGTCAAGTGGTTCTGTTGCTAGGTTTGAGTACTCCATAATACGCTCAGCGGCGTTCATATTGAGCTCGAGGTTCGTGTAGTGCCGGATGGTCCAGATTACCACTTGGCCATATTCGAGTGCAAAGGAAAGGGCAAACCCCGCAAGTGCGGCATCAATATCTTTCATCAGCAGAATGAATATACATATAAATGTGGCGAAGAACCCCCCTATCAGAGCCATGCGCCAGCCCATCCAGCGGTTAAATGCCCAAAGGTGCCAGAAGGATGTAGTATGGTCGTCGATCTTGGAGAACATGCGTGAAATATACACATCACATTTATCGAAAGCCCGGATGGTCCCAACTCCAGTCAGAGCGCTACCAAATTGCTCGAAGATAGGAGACTTGGCGATGGACTCAAGACGCTTAACTTCTCGGGCACCGGGTAGGAACCGGAGGGCGACATGGAGACATAGGCTAAGGAGCATGAGGGACAGGATAATCACCCACGGCGAAACGAAGATACTAAGGATATGTTAGAAAGCGGTATAAGAAATGGGATATAGGTCTCGAAATAGACACAAAAGCAGCACACCAAAGCCTTGGCCTCCTACTACGTAGAGGCAGTTGTAATCCTCTCAGATACACCCAGAGCCTCTTTAATAAGAGAGCTCACGGATTAGAGAAATTTAATTGGTAGCATAGCCTTTCTGTCTATGTTTAGGGAGTCTGACTCACCCTGCAATCATAATTCCAATTAAGCGGAATAGATTATTGGCTCCGAAACCAATATCCATAGAAAGTTTAGCGTCGACGACAGTAAAGTCCGCTGTAAAACGGTTAAGAATTCTGCCTAGAGGAACAGTGTCCATCCATCTCAAGGGGGTTCTGAGGATAGTAAAGCTGAGTTTGTCGAAAAGGCTGCGGGATGCGCGAATGGAGCCAGTATAAATCCACCAATATCTGAATGTCCCAACGAATATTGACACGACAGAGAGTGTTACGTAAATACCTAGGTAATATCCAATGTTGTCAGTGTGTTTGATCGGAGCGCTGGAGTTGAGTGAAGGGGTAAAGCCGTGCGAGAGGCCATTGACTTGGAATGAATAGGCGAGCGTATGTTTTATACTTTGGTGCTGATCAGTCGTATCGCCGGTCCAAAGACGAAGCCACCAAGATCGACCTTGGCCCACGTTAGTATTTCTTTCCGCTAGCTTTATACTACGGAATTTTCTTATCGAGTTCTCCGGCCTAGCTAGATACTAGCACTATAGGAAAAGAATAAAGTGCTAGGGTGCTGCAACTCACCAGTGACAAATCCCTGTACGATAGCGTACGAAAGGACTGCAACGGACCAGAATAGCCAGCCACCGCTCGACTTCATGTAGTTCAAATAAACAGCAGTCTTAACTGCGCCTTTTTCCCTCGCTTCATCTTCCACGAACTTCTTCGGGGCAGCTGTCTTAGAATTGACCTCCTTAAACTGCTTAGTATTCTCACTATCGGAGAATTGTTCAGAGTTGACGGCTGTAGATTCTTCATCCTCCTGGGTTTCTTGCTCGGTCTCTTCACGCTTTATCATCTCGTCTAGCGTGCCGTCGCTCTCAAAATCTTGAACTAAGCCGGAATTCTCGACAGTTCCGTTGCCCAACTCGACGATATACTTGGTTTTTGATTTGCAAAGTGCGACATGATGTGTGACTAGGATTCGGGTCCTCCCAATACCCAACTCGCCTGCTAATCCTTCCTCGAACGTGAATCGCCCAACGTTTGCGTCCAAGGCGCTAAATATATCATCCAAGATTAATATACCCGCCCGTGAGTATAAAGCACGAGCAAAGGTGACTCTCCATCTCTGTCCACCGCTTAAATTTATGCCATTAGCTCCAATCTCGGTATTTTCTCCATCAGTAAGCATTTCCAAGTCTTTCTTCAGAGCGCATACTTCGATGACTTTCTGGTATCGATATTGGTCAAATGGAAGACCAAACAGGATATTGTCTTTAATGCAAGCGTTTTCAATCCAGGGAATCTGAGCCACGAAGGCGATGGATGAGGGAATAACCCAATTATCCTTTGTAGCGAGGTGATCATGGCGTTCTTCAGTAGGAGGAGATCGCGGGACATTGATCTTCCCGGAAAGAAGGTCAACCTCTCCAAGTATAGCTGCTAGCAACAAGCTTTTGCCACTTCCAGTCTTGCCACTTACGACACTTAGTTCTTTTTCCGGGAATGAAATATTGACATTTCGTAGAACGTAACGCTCGTCGCCATCTTCCTTTTCCTCATCCGATGGCCAGGCGATCGACGCATTTTCAAACGATATATTCGGTGCGTCATTGGTATTCTTAGTTATCTCGGGGGCGTTCAGGTACCTCTCAATTCTCTCGATAGAGATCCACGCATCGATAAGATACGTCGTGAGTTCTGGGATAACAGCCAATGTTACCTCAAGACCCCCAAATACTCCAATGGAGGTAAAAGCTACTGATGGAGATAGCTCTCCATATAGCCAGGCGTAGAGAGAGAGGGATGCTGCGGAAAGTGCTACAGGCCCGGTGATCCAGCAGCTATCGAATGTTAGCGGGAAATTAACTTGCACCCTCAGGTTCACAGCTCACAAAATCAAAACAGTATCGGAGCTGGTCTCGAGTTAGTCAATGCAGCTATGGGGCTTGGTTGCGTTACTGACACATAAACACTCCACTGTTCAGCCAACTCTTTGGCTCGAATTTTGCCAATCTTGGCATGCCAATTAGATTCTAGAGCAGAAAATTTGATTTGCCGGATACCTCCAGGCTGTTAGTAATAGAGACTTTCTCACATCCTTCTCAAGGCATACCTTGTAGTGCTTCCGTAACAACTCCCATCTTTACATCTCGAACCTTCATAAGCCTATCCTGTGCGGCTGAGTACCGCTTGCTAAAGTAAATGTTAACAGGAAGGGTCAGAGACATAACTAAAAATCCGCAAAGTAACACCTTCCACCCAAGGATGCTCAGTAGGAATGAGAAGGATATGGCCAGCTTGAAAAGACAACCTGGAAAGTAATTGTTAAAAGAGCAAAAGTCTGAAACGCGCTTTGTATCAACACCGATGAGATTAACCGTGGATTGTTTGCCTTTTGGGTCACTTTTATCCCCGTCGATTTTCGGCTTGTCTCCAGCAACTTCGTCACCGGGTGCATTCATAAGATCAGTGCCCTCGCTAGATGTTATTTTTCTAGATTTAGAAGTGCCTTTCACATCTTTCCTTCGCATAGCCTTCTGGAATATGAGGCTTGAGAGCTGTGATCGGATAGGGATGGCGAGGCCCGACCAACTAATCCAAAACAACCAAGCTTCATTCCAGGCGGCACCTACAGTAGTCAGAGTGAGCATCAATACCCAAATCCAAGCCTCGGAACTGACGGCCTGTCCCGCAACTCGCCTTTCAAGGATACGCAAGATGTGATACGTAACGAATTGCGGGGCAAAATTCCCAAAGGCTTGGAGGAGAGTTAGGAACCATTGAGTGATGAATTGCGCCTTGTGAACCAGAAATATCTCTATCCATAGGCGTTGGGTATGTTTTTTCCGTCTCCAGTCTTCGCTTAGGTCTCTAGCTCGAGTGTAGTGATCCATTTTCGGCAAGTCATTTTGATCCAGTCTTTTCTTCTTCCGCGCAAGGGCAAGTAGTTGATCAACCCAGGAAAAGCTGTAGCGCTCGAGAGCAGATACAGTATTCATGCCATCAACAAAAGCTCCATCATAAAATACATCTGGCCGACGTGGAATGGAGACACTAGCAAGCGCAGCAAAGACCACGAGGACCAGTTGTGCAATTTGAAGACCAGTGGCTCCTAATGAACTACTCACCCCAACATTTTGAGCTAAAAGCATGCCTTGTATCAGAAGCACTGCAAGAAGTAACATGCAAGAGATCAATGAAAATACCCCGAGGGTATAAGATCTGAGCGTGTTTCGGACGCTTGCAATGGTGAGCGCCTGAACCACGAGTAGGAACTAGTTAATGTCAGCCTTTTGGACGCCGGGTTTAAAGAGGTATATAGGACGAACCCATTGCGCTACATTCAACCAGTCATCAGCGAACATGCCTCTAGGAGAGTTTATGGTGGCGAGGATAGCCAGCGCGACGGCGGCAGAGAGGCCGGAAATCGTGAAAAAAACATGGAAGATCTTGGGAATCTTGGCCGAGTACTTTGCCATTGATTGCTCCGTTGCAACTCCATCTTCATCTTCGTAGATTTTGGGTTTGGGATTTGACTTGGATTCTCGGATGTGAATTGATATGCTAGTGAACGACGGGAAAGTGAGAAGCAACACCAGCACAAGGCCAGTAACCCCTGCAGCAGTCAACCTTGAACCGTCCTCGAGCATCTTGAATCGAGTAATTATGAACGGCCTAAATATTCTGGAAATGCAGCATTCTTAGGTCGGATCAGATCGGATAGGATATTGCAGCAATACGGTGTGGAGAAATATCCAACCAAGACAAGGCAGTACCGCAGTGAACGAGTATGTGTGAATGTGTATGAAAGTAGCCAACGAGTAAAGATTCACTCGAGTACAGGTACCTTATATATCACGTAATATCTGGACGCTTGCGTTGCGGCGGCACGAGAGGCGGTCTAGGTTTAAGTCTGCGTCTGCATCTGCGTCTGAGTCTGAGTCTGAGTCTGAGTCAACCGGCGTGCGAGGGCCGAAGGGGATTGCTCCGTATTCAATGTAAAAACTTGGATTTAGGACGGAGCCCAACACAACACAACACACAAGTCAGCACACACGGCAAGCTTTTGTAGGTAAATAGGTAAGGTAAATACCTAGGTACCTTGGGGGGAATGTGGATAGTGGGGTAGGTGATTGCAGCGGTCAGGACGAAGCATTACTCCGATACATGATAAATACCTGGTCCTGCAGCAGTTCGATGGCGCGATGGCGGTGGGGGGGACGGCTAGGCGACAAAGCGAAGGTGGGCGGACTCAACTGAAATAATATATATTTATTATTCCCAGCGATGGGGGCGGAGTGTCTACCAATTCCCACAGTAAAGGCGTCCAACATCCAACTAACACACCGGGGACGAAATGGAATCAGTTTACTAGAAACGAGCAGTGCGGATGCAAATGTAAATGTAAATGTAAATGCAAATCCAATTGTAATTGCAATAACGGACGGCAAGCCGTGGAGATCGAACGACTTACGACTTCCGACTCACAGGAGATGCCAATAGCAGGGCATCCGGAATAACTTCAAGCTGCGCTCTTCCCATCCCATCCCATGATCTCGTCTACTGCTACCCAGCAAATGAGGGCTTCCGCAACAGTGTGTAAATAAGCTGTTGCTCGCCCATACATACCTTAAGCAGCAGCTCAGTTATGAGTGAACCTAACCTCTGGCAGAGATGGTTTGCTTGCTCCTTGGTTGCTCGTACTTGGTCCAGTCGAGCTCAGACATCGGACACGCCCCTCTCTTGTTCCGTCGCTCTTCCTCAACATCAACACCACAGAGTATATATCACTAGTAACTGTTTCTGTTTCTGTTTCTGCGCGGGCTTGTGCATGTGCATGTGTTGGTGCTGGTGCTAGTGCTGATGCTTTGCCACTGCATCCCGGACTGGCCAAGTTTAGGGTTAATTGGGTTTTGGGGCGATTGGCGCTTGATTGATGCTTCGGAACTTGAAGGGACAGGAGGACCAAACGCCTGTAAGCTGCATGCCAACTAATAAATACCATTAACACAAATTGGGATGATGCTTATCGTATTTATCCATGGATAAGGCAAAGGTAAGGCACCTTACCATTACTTCGTAGGTAGCCTATAGACCGGAGCAATTGTGCTCGAGTGGGCTACGAGGCCGAAGAATTCAGCATTTGATCTGGAGACACTGTCAGAAATAACAAATGAGAAAACGAAGAAATAGCAATCGGTGTGTGCAATGTGCCATCCAGTCCATTTCAGCCACCCAGGGGCATTGTATTGCAGACCTAACTTTTTTTGGTGTGTTTGACGCCCGACCCCTTGTGCTTCCTTTCAGGCGTGTTTGACTTCGCACTCAAAGCATGAAGGCGCACTACAAAGTACATGTACCTTTACAGTACAGTACCTACCTAAAGGTACCTACCTTAGATACCAACAGTATTTGGCATTTCTCCTCTCCTCCGCCGCACTGCTGAATTGAATACCCCCTTCAATCCAAGCTCCCGGGCGCTCGCTCTTCGCCTTGGTAGCGCTACAGTACCTGTTCTCTGTACCACTGTATGATAATTCGACCTCCGCTTCTACGCAACCTTAATCCCTGGCGATATACACACCACACCAGGGATCCGCATCATCCTACGCTCCCGCTCTAAACCGACCGCCTCTTGATTTCCTTTGTTCTTTCTTCTATGCGATTTTCTGGCGCCTCTAGAACTGAACTCCCCCATAGCCCAATACTCAGCTCACTTTCACAATCGGTCGCCTTCAAGCTGCTTTGCGGTAGAATAACATAGCCTCCCCGCGCTGGCGCGACTCCAAGGAATATCACGGCTGCCCCGTCCGCTGCAACTAGTCCTCCAGCATGAAAGCCGCCCCCATCATTGTCAACTGGCATGCCGAGAATGCGCCAATCTATTCGGCAGATTTCCAGCCTCACGGGAAAGGTCGATTGGCAACGGGCGGTGGTGATAACAATGTTCGGGTGGGTTGCAGTCTGGCTAGCAGTAACTGAGGGAGGAAATGCTGACGCCCCCAACAGCTATGGAGAATAGATGCGGAGGGAGAAGATAGGAAGGTCGAATACCTGTGTACCATGGTCCGCCATACCCAAACTGTTAACGTGGTGCGGTGGGCTCCCCGAGGCAAGTCGCGTCCCTCTCGGATATTTGGCGTCTTTCCTAACCCTCACCAGGAGATGTATTAGCCTCCGCCGGCGACGATGGCAACGTGATTACATGGGTTCTCGACTCCCAAAATTCCAAACCTACCTTTGGAGACGATGGCATCGAAGACAAAGAATCATGGCGGACAAGGCACATGTGCCGTTCAACAGGCGCCGAGATATACGACCTAGCCTGGTCTCCTGATGGCGTTTATTTTATAACAGGGAGTATGGACAATGTTGCTAGAATCTACAACGCCCAGACTGGTACGTTTATTTGGCTCCTTCATCTACTTTTGAGACTAATTGATCTAGGTCAACTCATACGGCAAATTGCGGAACATCAACATTATGTCCAAGGAGTTGCATGGGACCCTCTAAACGAATACATTGCAACACAATCCTCCGATCGCTCCGTCCATATTTATACCCTCAGAACCAAGGATGGGAGTTATGTCCTCGATAACCGCGATGACATACCTAAGAAGATTGGGAACAACATAAAAATGGACTTGCCGGGGCGAAGGATCTCCTCAAACAGCCCAGCTCCCCCTGATATGAGCTTTCGAGGTTCTCAGATGTCTCGAGAGGAATCGAGCAATGGAGTAGGATCACCAGTGCCCTCCTGTCCCGGCACGCCTACATCCTTAGCCTTGCCAATGAACCCCCCGAGTACGATAAGCCATAGTAGGCGGTCTTCGTTCGGAGCCCCGTCCCCAGCCATGTCAATGCGACGATCCGCGTCCCCAGCACCATCCCTACCATTGCCTGCCGTAATGCCAATGGAAGCTTCACCAAAACCATACCATGGATTCGGTGTCAAGAATGCCAACTTATACGCCAACGATACCCTTAAATCATTCTTCCGCCGATTGACGTTCACACCAGACGGTAGCCTTCTTTTCACTCCCGCGGGACAATATCAGACGCAGCATAAGGGGTTAGATGAAGTAGCGAAGGCGGTGTACGAGGTAGTCAATACGGTATACATTTACACGCGAGGGGGGATCAACAAGCCCCCAATAGCCCACCTCCCAGGCCATAAAAAGCCTTCGGTAGTGGTGAAATGTTCCCCCATATTTTACGCGCAGCGAAAGGCACCTCCGCAAACCAAGCATATCACCATTGACACCTCGTCAACAGAAGATGCCATGGCTGCTCTCCCTGAACCGGCTATTCCAAAATCGCCGGCGGCTTCCTTCATGGAACCTCCACCACTTGTACCTCAAATGAGTGATTCCTCCTGCCGAACTTCATCGCCCAAGCTGAGGACTTCGGAAGTCGAGATGAATGCTTCTACACAGGGCCCGGCCATGGCATTCTCTCTACCATACCGTATGATATACGCCGTTGCTACAGAAGATTCTGTCTTAATGTACGATACACAACAACAAACTCCGCTATGCATCGTCAGCAATCTTCACTGTGCCACGTTCACGGACTTGACTTGGTAAACCCAGCTCTACTATCTCAGCTTCTACCACTAATATTTCTTAGGTCTAATGACGGGTTAACTTTATTAATGACCTCGTCAGATGGTTTTTGCTCCACCCTCACATTCACCTCCGGAGAGCTTGGACAGCCATACACTGGTGAAGTACCAACCGCAAAGCATCCGATAATCAGCAACACCGCAGTATCATCGTCACAAAACACACCAATGGCAACCCCTACCTCTATAGCTCCACCATCCCCTTTCCCAGCCTCCGGCCATCACCATCGAACTTCCTCCAACCTCTCCGTTGCCCCATCGCCACCACCCGCACACTCCAATCCGTCGGTACGACCGTCATCCCCTACACGGTCAAATTCCACATCATCGATAGCAACGCAAGCTTCATATGCTACCCCAATTGTGGGTACAGTCATAAGTAACCCTACATTAGTAGGGGGGAGTTTGCCTAGTATTGCCGCGGGGAACTTGAGTTTTACTGGGATGCCGATGACGACACCGCCACAAACACCAAGAAGCACTACGAGCTCGGTCAGCGGTATTAAACGGGAAGCTAGTGAAAACGATAGGGAGGATGTTGGGGGCGAGAAAAAAAAGCGAAGGATTGCGCCGACTCCAGTTGGAGAGAATGGGGAGACTAGGTCGAATCCATAGCCAAGTGGTGAAAATGCTTGGCCGCAAATGGGAATAGGGTATCAGCCACTCCTACTCTTCTTTGTCTTAGTAAGTGCGATCGTATAACTCTAGGTTGGTGTTTAGGAAGTAAGGCAAAGAATCCAATTGGCAATCATGTATTTGGTTGGCGTGTGCTTATTAGCGGGAGTTTCTTGGCTGGACAACTGTGCGGAAGGGCTTGGCTCGCAAACTGTGTACTCTCATTATTTTGTAACTGAGTAGAATTGCCCGTGGTGCTTTCTAAATGTCATGTTTTGGGCTTGTGAAATCCGATTGTCGTGAGCTTGTTCGTTCTCTATGTTCCCCTTAGTGTCTTTAGGCTGGCCGAACTAATTCTTGGTCGCAGCTGATTCATTCTCAAAACTTTTGCGGCCGCCCTGTAACCGGGTTGCCGGATTTCCAGGCATCGACATCAACGTTGGAAAAGGCTTTCTCGCATATAAGGCGCTTGTCTCTCGGCAAACAGGATCTATATACAAGCTAGGAAACAGGCTCTAATTTGGCAGGGGACCCAGTATATACAACTTGAATAGCTCCAACTCCCAACTCGCCAGCCTACACCATCCCTTGCTACAACATTCACGAGACGAACTCTCTTCGTTCAAATCCAACTGACTTAAGGCATGCACTGGCCTAATATCACGCGAACATATATTAGCCCAATGTACAGCTTCGCCGGCTCGGCCAACCGCTGCTTGTCTCATACACAGCTCAGAGAGTGAAATGAGAAGGGAGGAACTTACTATACCACTCATTCGTCGCTTTGCATGTCCCTTGGGCACAAGTGGTCGCTCCACCCCAACCCGTTCCGCCGCACTGTCCATAGAGCGGCGCCCCGGATGGGTTGTTGGGGGTTGCCGTCGCACTAGGCTTCGAGCTGGTAACAAGTGTCGTTCCTGGCGTCGAAGGTATATCTGGGACCGATGGCCCGGAGCTGGCACCACAGGTAAATAGTGCGGGGCCAGGAATGGTGTAGCTCGTGAGCGTTTGGTAGATATTGATGAGGATCCCAGGATCGGTGGCTTTATATGCGCCTGGGAAGGAGACAGTCGAAGGGGTTGAGGCCCCTGTGCCGCCAGTGACATTGATCTGCGCACACTCCAGGTAGAACTGGGCACCGCCAGATGACCCTGCGCCGTGCAGGGCAATCAACTCTCCGCGAAGAAGATATTGGCCATTGGCAATGCAGGACGGAATCTTGATGCTGTGGACGCCTCCACTTGCGATGAGGTCGTCTATCGCCCATGTCTTTGTCGCCGCATTGTAACCTGCTTCTTGGATCTTGAACCAACCCCCGCCAATCCCGGAATCTGTTTTTGCGTCGGTGACCTTCTTGAGATATGCAATAGTGGGCCCCTTATGGCTGGAATCAATCACATCATCCGAGCCGCTGGTCAAAGTATGTCTCCAGATGGCTTGGACTGTGTCACCCGCTTTAACGTCGATGACCTTGTCAGATGGCGTGGTAGGGTTGGGGCCACCATTGCAAACTATATCTGATGAGGATACATCTTGAATAGGGCCATCGTAGGATGGGACTCGGATCCCGTAGCCAACTGGATTAGTTGTTGATCCAACCTTGAGGTTGGTAAATATGGTATGGGCAGAAGCGCTGGTAACCACTGCTGCCAGTGACAGAGCGCTCTGGAATCTCATTTTGGCCAAGGAGGAAGTACGGGAAGAAGAAGGCGAGAGGGAGAGAGAGAGTAGAATGCTTTCTTAACAAAGGACAAACAAGAAGCGGGCACTCGAAAGATATACCAAAGAATCTATAGAACACCTCCTAGCCAAATACGCGCGTCAGAGAGGGCTCCAAGGACCAAGACGGAGTTTATACAATCCGCCATCTAGAGGGACCACTGCATCTCGCAACTCGTTCCATGTAGTTTTCCGTTCCGAGCACCAATCCCAGCTGCAGCTTGTTAAGTCATCCACATGGTGGAAATGAAATGGCGGTGCGAGTTCCGGCAGCCACGCTCCGATGGGGCAAAAGTGTGGAGGTATATGAGAGATGATACTCTCAACTAGGCCCAGGGCAATATATCCGCAATTTATTCGGAACCACGGGCCCACCCAACATCAAGATTTAGCTGTTACTGCCGGCTGAGTGAGCCGAGTACCGAGGAGAGTACTCGAATGCCACGAAGTCCCATAGGAGTTTTCCTTTTCGCAAGGTGTAGCATAGCTAAAGAAGCCGTTCCAAGTTATGAATGAGTAGCCCATCGTCGGCTTGGCTTTCCTTGACTAGGTAAGGCATGATTATCTGATATACGGTTGCAGTAATATGACTTCGGGCCCGTCAAGCCGAGTCTCCGCATTCCTTTCGGCTCCACCTCAGAAGCTTCCCCAGATTTCTACTGCAGCAGATCTGGTGGCGTTCTCGATTGGCGATTACTGAGCTCACGCTCCGTTCCGCAAGAGGTTATCATGTCCCAAGGCGGGCCAAGGAGCGGTAAAAGGGGTATTATTGGGCTCGGTAGGCTAAACAGACCACCCATGTAGTAGTACTAAGGTACCTTAAGGTACTTAGGGACAAAGCGAATATTCCGGAAATAACATGCCATGCTCAAGATCCAGACTACAAAGTACGAACTACAATATAATATGCATCAAACGTATTCTGGCCCCTTGTAAATCTTATAGCAATTCCGAATTTCCTCCAAAGCGGGTTCTGAAGTCACCAGTCAAGACGATATGGCTGGCTTCATCTGTCGTACTCCGAAGTCTAAAGACGAGAATTAAAGCGGCAGCTCCTGTTTTGCCTACAGACTTTTTCTACTCAAGGAGCGAGACTAGCGCGCCATTTTCCTAGGAACTTACTAGATGCAAACTTGCAAAGGCCCAGCCGCTCTATCGTTATCGTACGCTTTTCTTTTTTGGTCGGAATTGAGGCCGAGGTATAATCATCTGGCGTTGCACGAGTACTTCGTAGACTCTGGAGTCGCCGGGACAGGATATGCAAGGAGGATACATTTTTGAATTCCGTCGTTTCGACGATTCATTATCTGTTGTCAGTTCGGATTTTCAAAGTTTTTGTTAGGTTCAATAATTTAACAATCTTGTTCCCGCAGTGACCACGCCTACCCCACAGTAAATATGACCGGGCTAGACTAGACATGGTAATATCTATGTTCCCACCTGCCGGCCCTTGAAAATATCATTGCAAAGGTCCGCACGCTGCATCACCCAGTGATTTAGACTGGAGGCCTCGCTACCCCTACTTAGCAGGAGGGTAATCAAGCCAATCCCAATCCCGTTATCGTTAAGGGCCCTTTACTTCGTTTGTAGCACGATATATCAACAAATCTCTCATCGTCTTCACAAACCGAGGGTGATAGACGGTATATATCCCAATGTAATGTGGCTTGCCAGTGGCTGGCTTCACCTGTCTTGCCCCTTTTCGCCAATTATAAGCGAGAATTAAAGGGGCAACACCCCTTTTGCTCAACGTAGGGACTTACCAAAGGTACCGAGTATAAGAAACATATTAACGAAACACAAAGATAAAGCTACTAGATTTTTTATAATCAAGGTGGGATAAATAATTTCTTAACTTGATTTACACCATACAGTATCCCTACCTAAATTCTAAGGCTCGTTTCATTTTTCCGGAGGGAAGTGTTTCTGCGAGAGATTTAGGAGCATAAATTTACCTCTAGTTATACCACGGGAGTTAGCATCGCTATATAACAAGTTGAAGCTTCCTGTTAATTTTCCAAGTAAAATTATATAGTAATCTCCTCCAACTCTCGTCCTTCGCCAGGCTAAGACCAGCATAAGCGGCACTTGTCAAGGGCAGAGATGGACGTCCCCACAAACCAACCCTAAGCACTTAGGTCTGGTTTAAACCAAGGGCTACATAAAATAGCGTTGTTATTGTGCTATGATTCAAAAACCGAAACAAGGGGCTTACATGACAGCAGTTTCACGTAACAATGGTGATAGGGTTTTGTAATGCACACCTTTGTATTTTTAGTCATCTCATATGTGAATCAATTAAAACATAAGTAACCAACTACAGACTGAAATTTTCATATGATGCAATGGTTACAGGTGACTTGAAAGATCTCAACCACAAATCACAATCATAAACAAGTCAAAAGAAGATGATTGAAGGCAATGGTATTGTTAGACCAGCACCACAAGAACGCCGGGTGTAGTAGCTAGATTGCGTGGTGGTGGGGTTCCGTGCACAAAGCCTGATTATGAACGTCCTCAAGGATACGCCGATCTGCCAGATAGTGAATTTCATAAAAGCCGCTGGGTTTCAGACCTGTAGCCCTAAAGTGTAAATAGAAGCCTGCTGTAAAAGTCCTGTAATAGACGTAGAAAGGTGACCATGTCGAGAGCAAGCTGGTGTACGCCAAGTGTTGCAACCCTTGAGTGATCTGCTACTAGTCAAAAGTGGCACTTATATTTAGCTCAGTTCGCCTATCCACCGATCAGGCACTCAAGGTCATGCTCGTTAGTGACCTGTGTCTGTGCCTCACCTGGCTTCGAAAATGCATTGCTACAAGGAAATGTCGTGCAACCATGGTGGACGTCGTTGCCACTGATTGGGTAAAGCCAGTGGACGCCAGAGTTGTCAGAATTATTGTCAACCATACTGATATCGTACCAGGTCAGGATGTCCTCGAAGTTCACTTCTCCACGCACAGCAGGTGTAAAAGGGTCCCCACCATCAAAGATGGTACGAAAAGCACCAACCCATCCTGGGCGAAGGGCGTGATTTCCTGAATCGGGCATGCCAACTGTAACAGACTTTCTGCCCGGGACAATTGTACCTGGAATATCGGGATAGTTGTTGTCCTTGATACCGCTATGGTTGCGCTCCGGAAACCAGCAGACAGTACGCTGGTAATTATCACGATTGACGAACTTAATACTGAAAGCCATGGTGCTTGATAGCAAAGCTATGATCGCAATAATGATGGCAATAGAACGATGCATGTTATCGGTTTTGGGGTGGGGAGGTAAATTCCTGAAGCTACGATTGGGATTGAAGTTGAGGCCTTGTAGCAGAAAGAAGTGAAAGTCAGGGCTGTGATTGGAGGTGTATTGGTTTGTGATTGGGGAGAGGTTGTTCTGAACTGTGAAGTGTTGATTGTAATTTGTAGACAGGTCTTGTTGAGGTTAAGTAGTGGCTGTGTGGTGGTTGTGTGAAAGAAGGAAAGGAATTGAGAGAGAAGAGGCTTCTTATATAGCAGTTAAGCTAGCTCGCGCAAACGGTAGAACTATTCACACTCTTCAAGAGATTCACTATAGAGTAGTTTGTTAACTTCGAGGGGTCCAATTACTTCACAAAATTAGAGTACTTAGCACCAACAACTTATGACTATTTTATATATATATACAATAAACAACAAATAACTTAAGATATATCTTATTATACTGATCTATAGAGAGGTTAATAAGCAATGTGCCCACTTAAGTAAGTAATCAGTAGCAAATTCAAAATGTACAACAGTAGGAAGACGCGAGCAAAGCAGGATAAATCTAATTTCAGGCTCCTATTTTCTACTAAACAGGTTAAAGATATAAGACACTCTGGCTTTAAGCTATTGATATTACTAACATTGTCGCCTACTATAGCAAACAACCATGCTATAATCTGAAAATATAACTTCTTATTCAGAGGCTCTACATGTGTTCTAGATCTATGTGGATGCTCTTGTTACGTTCACTTTTAATAGTTTACATCCACAAGCAAAAGTAGTTTATTGACCCCTAGAGTAATGCTTTAAAAGAGCCAATAACCAAAAAACTATACCGCAAGTCAATGTTTGCATCAAGGCATGCCCGGCATTGCAATGGTGGGCCCACCCTTGAGATTGGTAGTCAAGCCTTATCACTTACGTTACACTGTAGCTCATACCAGAAGGCCTTGCAACAAAGTTTTGCAATAATGTCTATCCTAAAACGTGGTCATGTAGGTAGTGATAATGACGTTAAGTTCCCTGACCAACTACTCTTCTTAGCAGCTAAGGCCATGTTAGCAACTAMGAAACGTAAGACATTACACAAGAAATCTTTTCGGAAGTCAAATTTAGAAGTTGGATAATATTAAAGCATAACCTACCACTTGGCGAAGTTATTGGATTCGAGATCGGTTCCGACCTGAAGGTAATCTACTATATTGCATTTTAGGGAGTGGTTACTTTGGTTCGATGTGGGCGAAAAGACGCGATCCTAATATTGTTATGGCAATCTTTCACGAAAAGAGGAAATGAATTGCATATTTGGGATATCTGGAGATAATAAACTCCTTGAAACGTGGGTTTGGAAGGTGATATCTCCTAAGATTGGAGCATAAGTAGGCTCTGCCCTCCTACTGCCGTCTTTTACAATCCACGGCGAGATGGGGTCGCCCCTTGGGCATATTACAGAATGCGTTAAAAACTTAAATAGTGCAATGCTTATATGGTATCGACTAGGAGTATGTTTCCCAGTCTTGAAATGAGGATTAGCAGATGCATTCTCAGTATCGAAGGACCTCGCAGGCTACCAACCAAGGCAGGTGGGAAAATTGCAACAAATCCGGCCGATTGTGATCCTCGGAGACAGGTGTATTCGCACGATTGCCATTCAATTGAATGCTTAAAATAATCAGAGCTAGACTTCTATCGAGGTCAGTAGAGGGGGAGCGCATCGTAGCTTTCCGCACCCATCACCTATTCAATGGCGTCCAAATTCAGAGGATGGTTGCATTGATGTACTTTCGGTAGCTAATGCTAATGCACATTTTTACCCATGCTAGCCCCCCACCAAATATCGTCTGCGCACAGTCCTCTAAGCTGATCCGCAGACAACAAACACCATGCAGCCTTGAAGAATCCCAGAAGAAAATCGTTTAGAACTTGTTAAACTGCTTAACAGCCTGGCCAGTTCGGGGAAGCACGCGAAGAACATTGAATCGGACCTATTCCATCATCTGTCAGCATCTCCACAGCACGGGCAAGGGGCCGGCGAGCCACGGATAACCTACAGTCTTGCTCAATGGTCTGCATTGTCCAACGGTAACCTGATCACCCTCCACAACACGGAAAGCTGGTGAAACGTGCGCAGCCAAGTTCTTGTGTCTCTTCTCATATCTGGAATACTTGGGGATGAAGTGGAGGTATTCTCGGCGGATGATGAGTGTGCGGTGCATCTTGGTGGACACAACGGTGCCGGTCAAGATACGGCCACGGATCGAGACAAGGCCGGTGAAAGGGCACTTCTTGTCTGTAGCAACCAAATATTAGCATAAATCCTCCATCGACCAAGGCGCGCTCTCTGGATATTTGTTGGCGGCCCAACACAACACCTCGAGGCCTCTCTACTCCACCTCAACGGGCCAAAATCCAAGTATGCCAACATTCCATTCCCGGCTTGACAGTGCGCGCAAATAAACTCCACACATACCGATGTAGCTTCCCTCAATGGCAGTCTTTGGTGTTCTGAATCCTAGACCAACGTCCTTGTACCATCTTCGTCCACCCTTGCCGACTCTCCGGGACTTTGCCTTTGTCTTGGAGTTCAAGAAGATGTGAGGCTGCTTCTGGTAAGCGCGCTCCGATTGCACGGTAAGTTCGGTGGCCATGACTGCGGATTCGGATTGTGGTCGAAGTCGCAAATCGGTGGTCGTCGAGATGGCGGTTGCGGGTTGTCGATTTCTGATAAAATTGGAGAGAGTCGCCAGAGATGATTTTCATCCTCGCTTCTGGAATTTGTGTGCGTCATGTGATCCTCGGCCTAACTATGGCTAAAAGGAATACGGGCTAAGCGGGCATGATCTAGCGGTCTCCATAGCCGAGACGCGCTCCACCGTGCTTTGTTTACGTGCCGGACCCATGGCAACCGACATGCGACATGCGATGATGATATTGATATTCATATTCAACGAAGGGCTAAGCATAAGGAACATGAATAGCCGTTAGCAACTGTGCCACTGAGATAGTCGTCTTCTTCTTCGAGCATCTAGCTCACCCAGCTCCCAATGGCTTCACGGGAAGAGGTTACGCTCCCGGCGACGCGCCCAAAGTCACGGAAGTCGCTCGCACATATCCCAACAGCGAGAATGATGGATCAAGAGAACATGACGGCGGATATCGGAGCATTAGGAGGCGGGAAGAGGGCCACACCAGGTGACAAAGGCTCGAAAAAGTCGAGAAGTAAAAGTATAGGTCCTGGGGGGTTGGATGCGCTCAAAAATTCCAGTGGAAATCGCCGAAAGGTACCTACAGGCCTACTCATTCTTCGCCCGAACAATTGATCACTGATTATGCCAAAGTCCCTAGCTGCTATTCCTCAGCCGCTTCCAAGGTCTATTTTGAAGCCGACCATGCCGCCGCTGCGAGAAATTCCCGCCCACATCTCAGCTCGAAAAGGGGGTCCGAAGAAATCTACCCCGCCATCGGCGCAGAAACCAGAAGATTTAATCGACTTCGCCTTGTCTCCCGGACCTGGCGCAACTATAACTGGGGCCGACCGCCTCCCGAATCCTTTTCAGATGGACGGTAATCCTGCTGTTAATGAGACTCGCGTTACGTTGCGTACGGAAGAGGAACAACACTCTGCAGCAAGGGACCGGGACGAGAAAGAGAGGCAGGAACTGGAAAAGGAGATCATTTCTCGACGGGATGCTCGTAGGAAATCGCTTGCGAATCGCCGAGTATCATTTGCGCCAGAGGCTACACTTCATACTTGGGATGTAGTCGTTGAGTACCAAGACTCCACCACCTCATCGAATGCAACGAGCTCAACTCGCCACGCCTCTTCGGTATTCGGTGGTTCTGTTGAGTCACCATATTCACAAACACCGAGTCTCCCAGACTCTGATGCTTCTGAGACTCCTTCAACACCACCAGAGCAAGCAGAGGGAGACAAAAATGTTGCAAGTCTTGACCATCAACATGATTTGCATCAGGCAAAGCGACGTCGAAGCTCGGGGATACCTCCTATGAATTTCAACAGCCTCGATGATGAAGCATTTTCTTCAAGTCCATTCAGTGGTAGCTCCGCAGGCGATGCTTTTGAGGTCGGGGGGGAAGAGGCAGATTCTAACTCGAACAGCGACTCAGATGACAACGAAACCGCAATGAGTATTGATGGAGGAGAGACTACCGATATGTCTATGGCATCAATCAAGTCCGGCTCAAGTACCGGGTCTAGTAGTCGCTTAGATCAGGCTCTGAGAGAGGCGGCCCGTCAAGCTGGTACTCAGGGTATCGAATTTGATGAAGATGGAGATCAAGAGTTGACCGAAGAAGAGGTTGTTGCGTCATTTGCACCTTGGGCAAAGTCTGCTTCCGTACAAAATCTCGAATCTCAACAGGACCAAGAAAACATCAATCCATTTTCTGCCGCTGTCAAGGAGAATACCCTACAACCCAGTACCGAACCAGCTGATGACGATATAACAATGGAAATGACCCGTCCAATGGGTGGTATAGTCTCGGGGAAAGAACCAGATGACGACGAAATGTCAATGGACGTAACGCGAGCATTAGGAGCAATCATCTCTAACAAGTCTTCTAACAGCCCAGGTACGAGGCGCAAACCTATAACCCCTAGTCGACGTCAGAGTATACGCCGGAAATCTACGAGCAAAGAATCATCAATGGCCGATGGTACAATGGAGCTTACGGCAGCTGTTGGCGGTATTTATCAGGCGCCAGATACAACAGCCTCGGACAACGACGAAGACATAACCATGGAATTTACGTCAGTCGTTGGGGGTATGCTGCCTCAAGGAAACCCTTCAGCGAGAACCCGTAAACTTTCCATACTAGCTACGCAAAAGAATCGCGACACGAGACCCCGGGAAAGTATAGATTCTAGCCTTGGAGACGACACCATGGATATCACCACCGCTGTTGGAGGCATTATCCCATCCATTTATTCGCCTTCACAAGACGAGCAAGATGCAACCACTGGCATGGAGATAACCACTGCTCTTGGTAGCATTTTGCAACCAGGGCCAGACCCGAGAAGCCGAGCGGAGGCAAAAAGGGTCATGGAAGTAGAGACAGATTTAGGCAGCTCCCCGTTCCAACTAGAAGTTGCAACTAGCCCTCTAAAAGAATCAGCGCCAGTACGTACAGTGGCATCAGAAACAGGTAGCCCGAGTCTCGCTGCATTCCGTGGGAACGGCCTTCGTCGTAGCACTGAGGCAAGACGTTCCACTAGTCCAAGAAAATCCAAACTTGATTCTTGCAGTACACCAGTTAAGAATCCAACAACGCCATCAAAACGACTGACTCCCCAGCCTGTTCGCCCAATTACACCCGGGAAGACCCCTCCTTCAAGAAGTGTTGCAGTTCGTTCAACATCGCCGAAACGACTACTCAAAACCGAATTACGGGCCGCTTCCTCCAATTCGCAATCTGCCAAAGTCAAGCAAGCGGTGACCCCAAGCCAGCTGTTCCAGAAGAATCAGAATACTGGAGTTTCAACCCCAACTGTGGTGCTAGCACCTCAGCGAAGGCGTTCTTCGGGTATCGGTCTTGACCGCGAAGGGCTTGGCTCCCCCCGAGTTGCTGCTCTTCTGGATCGACGCGGATCAATTGGCAAGCAAGCAAAATCCTTTGTGGCCAGTCATCTTAGCGAAGTTACCCGCGGTGTGCGTTTTGATGCGCCTCGGGCTATCGAAGAGGAGGTTAACAATGAGTGTAACCAAGAAGAGGATTGTGAAAACGGGCGTAGCATCATGGATCGCGAAGCAGATCATCCCGACGATGAGAAGGATGCCACCTTGAACCTCAAGGAGATGATCCAAAGTTTGACGCCCAAGAAGCGGCCCTTGAAAGGGCGTAAGAGTTTGCACGTAGGCGCTGCTAAAGGGGTATTGGGGAAACGCCCGGCTGAGTTAGATGACGATGAAGATGACGATGACGATGGGGGGGTTAAACGTCTTAAAGGCCATCAAGGCAGCCCAGTAAAAAACGTCAGGCTTCAAGGGCCTCCATCTAAGGCCGAAACAACCGGACGTCTTGCTCGTGTTGCTCGTAAGAGCCTGGGAGAAACCGCCGATTCTGTCGTCGCCCCACCGATCTCTTCTACAGACATATCCAAGGCTACGACTCCTCGCAGCCAAGGTTATTTCAAAGATGCCGAAGCTAATCTCACGGGTCAAATGGTACCTTTGACGGAGAGAAAAGCCGTCGGCGACCCACAGATCAACGAGGGAAGTGTTGAGAATGGCCGTATCCAACTACAGGACTTTTTAAATATGACCAATATCCGCTTCATGGAATTGACGACAACCAAGCGTAGACATACCATTGCCGCGAAACTATCAACTGATGATCCAAAGGATCCAAAGGAGGATACCGAAGTATCTCTCGAGGATTGCGTTGCCGCTGGAGCCGCTACTATTCCAATGCTCGAGTTATTTCAACATGTAAGTGTGTTAAAGCTTGGCCTGTGATTAAGTCATTAACGTGATACAGGCTTGTCATGAGCTTAAAAGCTATATCTCAGAAGGTCGGAAAACCGTCCGCGAAATTGAAACCGAGACTTTCGAAGAGAACCCCCCCCTCTTCCGCGAATACATCTCAGCCATGCCTGATATGAAGATCGTCATGGACAATCAGCTGAAAAATGTCAAGACCCATGCAAGACTTCTGAGCAAAGAAATGTGGTATGATTGGCGAATGACTCTCCTCAGCACATTGACAGGGGGTCTTGAAAAGACCAGGGAAGGGATGATTCATGATGAAGAGATTCTAGACCATCAACAAATCTTACTCGACTCTGTGCTTCCCCAGCTCCTTCAAAAGGCCGAAGTACTCGAGCATGAAGTGACTGACCTCCAATCTGCCGCGGAAGACCTAGCCAACTGCGACCCTGAAGAACTAAGTAGCGTTCGCCAGGATCTAATTGCCGTCGATGCGGACATTGAAACGAAAAGGCGGCTGATAACCGATCTGCGTAAACAGCTAGATGCAGAAGAAGTCGAGCTTGGAACAAGTGCCGAGAGAAAGCAAGTCTGCATGGAAGAAATCCGCAAAGCAGAGAAAATTAGGGAAGAGTGCAGAGGATGGACCTCGAGTGAAATTAACTCTTTCAAAGGTTTGTATCCCCCACCTTTCTACGTCATCTGTACTTATTTTTCCATAGCCAAGGTAGATGCTATTGAGCAGGAGCATGGCTGGACCATTACTGGTGTTTCGGGTACTACTACCTCTATGACCTACCGAAAGGACATCGAGCTTGTTTTCGACGCCGCCTCATTTCTCCCGAGCGAAGCCGACAGTTCGGCTAGGCACCCTGTGAATGCACGCCTCGATCTCTGGTACATCGGCGCAAGCAGAGAGCTCAATCCTGAGCCATTGACAGTAGAGCGAGAATTCTTTCTTCAAGCCATTCGTGGCTATATTCGAGGATTATCGCAGGCACAAACGCATGTGAAGGACCTTCTGAAAGCCGTCAGCATTTCCTGGAACAAGGCGGCCACCGTTGTCGATGATATTCTCTTGCTGAACGTGAGCTGTCCTACGCATATTTCCAAAGTATCTGACAATTCCGTAATGATCAAGTCATCGCTCTTGATTGTGCCTTTGACGACAAAAGTCGAACTTGCCGTTCAGTTAACTAGTCAAAGTAGGGAAGAGGGTATTGTTGTTGAGATGGCTCCAAGCGCTACTATTGTCTATGGTGAGAGGTTCAACGAGCCGAAAATGGGGGAATTCCTTCTCAATAGGTGCGGGAATGTAGTTGAGGAGAAGGGGCGGTCTACGAAAGTCTCATGGGGCAACGCCATCGCTGAGTTAGGAGAGAAGCTGCTGGCAAGAGGGCGGAAGTGAGGGTCATTTGGATGAAGTTATGATCATGATATTCCTAGCTTGCACATATTTTCCCCGGTATTATTTTAAGGGCCGGCACGGAGGACTTCAAGGCGAACATGGCGTGCCAGCGTGCTTTGGGAATCTCCCTATGAGACGTAGATATACCCATAAGGAAATTTTTAATTTGTGATGCCAGTATCCACCTCCTATTCTCCACCCAATATCTTAGACCCTCCCAGTCTCCTAAATTCTACATCACCTAAGTATCTTACCTTCCGTAGATGCACAAGTCAATAATCGACCTTCACGTATCCTCTAATGCTCAATCGCAGCCGTAAGGCACTGCTGTGACCCTAAAGGGTAAAGTTGAACAAATTCCTCATCTAGCTACCAATTTTTCTTAAGAACCGACGGGAGGAACTCATACCACTACATCGAAATATATAGAGCGCCAGAAAGCAAGCATCAGGCGTGTTAAGGGCCCGTTGGCCATTTTTCCAACGACTGGATGGATGGTATTACTGCTAGGAGTACTGCGTATAGAAAATAGGTACATACTGTAATTACGAGCTGTGCATTTGGATTAGGCAGCTGAAGATGGAAGTAGCACTAATAGGTAACGTTGAATCAAGGGCTAGGTGATACCAACACGGGTCGACGCACTTTGCTTGAAAAGGGCTAGGTACCTACCTACGTAGGTAAGGATAGAAAAGCTTAGTAGTTATATTCCACGACATAGTCAAGGGCAGTATAGTGTCTATACTTATTGTGTATTATGTGGTAGTGGGATTAATATCAAACTAAAAGAAAACCTATGTTTGTATGTTGATGCCTTGGTATCGCAGATGTCTACCATCAACATCGCGATTTATCCACTTGCTGAATCGGAACCCCCATCGGCCCTAATATCGGAAGGATGAGATGGACGAAATATATCTCATGTTTTCTTACTGTACCTGCATTTATCACCATCCTCTTCATGTCAAGACGTTGCAGGATTGCTCTCACTGGCTCAATAGCGATGACGCTGCGGTGGAATAGCAAGGGTTCTAGCTCTGAAATAAGCTTACCGTGCAGAATATCGCCGGATCGTGAAACCATGTGGCTCGGATCGAGTGTTAAATGGAATGGCAGGACAATCCTCCGGCCTGCCCGTGCCTGAATGACAAGGATATTTTCCGTTGCACGGAGCAAGCCCAGGTGTAGATGTCATGGAGGCATGGTAGATCTTCGAGGCAAATTTTAAACCTCGATGATTATAAGAATGGTCATTTCCTGATTTAACTGCCTCCTCAAGCCATTTGCCATATCAGAATATCCACACGGAAACGAGCGAAAATGCGTTTCACCAATCTCACCACTGCTGCTTTGCTTGCGGCTGTCGCCTCTGCATCACAGACTGTGTATCTAATCCGACATGGGGAAAAGCCTGCAGACGGGGGCGATGGTCTTAACATCCAAGGCCAGCAGCGTGCTCAATGTTTACGGAATGTTTTTGGAAGTGCGTCCCAGTATAACATCGGGTATATCATCGCCGAACAGCCAAAGTCAAGTCAGTAGCCAAACTCTATCCCTATATTATAATTAGAGGGGTGCGGGTAAGCTAACATTTGCAAATGCGCTCTCAAGGTGGAAAACGTACGCGCCCATTGCTGACCGTTCAACCGGTGGCCACCGATCTCGGTCTGACAGTCGATACCTCCTGCGACAAAGACGATGCCAAATGCGTGGCTAAGCTGGTATCGGCATATAACGCAAAAGGAGCCTCCAAGAATATTCTGATATGTTGGGAGCATCACAACTTATCAGATATTGTGGAGGCACTGGGCGCCAACAACCCACCAACCTACCCTGATGACTCGTGAGTTGAAAGAAGAAAAGCCCGCTTTATTGATCGCGTTGTTAATCCAAGGAAAGGTTCAACCTCATATGGACCGATCCCCAGCCATATGGCACCATCACAACAGTTACATCAGAGAACTGCGCGGGGTTAGATAGCTGATAGAGAAGGTCTTTCACGGCCTCATGGACTGTTTGCGGCTCCTCCACATTATGAAAATTCAACAAGCGATTGCCAAAATGGCCAAGCAGAAGCAGGATCCCAACTGTCCAGGACCTTTATGTTCGAATTTAGAAATTCAAAGAGACAACCAAACTTCAATGCGGATAAAGGAAATCTTAAACTCAAATACAGTAATGGCGTGGCTCTTTTAGACATATGTCTCAAGGAATGCATTCGAGGAATATATGAAGATACCCACCGAAGGATGTCACGCTCTGCCCTCGGGTGCTAGCAGTGGACCTACTTGTCCCCCTATGCTTCGCGATATATTTGTATATATAACAACAATGTTCCTTGTAGTAATTCAGCTATGTGTCTTGGCAGCTCTACAAAGTGTAGTCGAAGCCGGAGTTTTTATGTGCTGTAGATGTAGATGAGGCTGCAGGGAAGGCTGAAGCCCGAAGCGAAGTCTTGGAAGGCAGTTTACGACGTATTGCCGTGATGATCCAGTGCTCCAGCAGTGTATTCTAAACACCTCTTTCACAACGCCGTGACTATCTCGTTAAGCCGATACAATCAAAAGATTAGCCCTTACTGCTCAAGGATAGGTAGACCCCTAGCGATGAGTTCCACGGTTAGGTAGACCTCAACGGGTGGTCTTAATGCTTCATCAACAGCACCGATATGTCAGCTTCATCAACCACAGCCTCGAGCACGCTGTCAAGGAGCAGAGCCGCAGTCTTGCTAGTCGCGAGTCTCGCAGCTGCCTGTGGCGCATATTATCTCTATAGCAGTGCTGCGTACAAAGCCGAAGCTGCTGCCCTCCCCGGCGGAGGGCTACATCGAAGAAACGCCATCCATCGACGGCGAAGGCGGAATACTACGACCGACGATGACCCATCCTCCCTGTTCGTAGACAACGATGCCGAACAAAATGAAAACGAAGAAGGGCACTTAGTCGCGAGAACCCTCACTGATGGGGATACCGTGGTGGACGACCAGGCATTCGAGGAGGAATTTGGTTTCAACAATCTGCCACAAGCCTACCAGCGGAATGGCCAGAACATCGTGCAGCTTCTTTTTCGAGTTTCCGAAGACGCCACAAGACGAAATGCCTATGTCCACAGGGGGTGCGGTTGCAATGGCTGTGGCGCGGTGCCAATCAGAGGAATTAGATATCGATGTTCTAATTGTGCCGACTATGACCTCTGCGAGGGTTGCGAATCACAAGGACTTCATACGAAGACCCATATCTTCTATAAGATTAGGGTGCCGGGGCCCTCGTTCGGACCTAAGAATATCCAACCAGTTTGGTATGCGGGAGATCCGGACTCGGTCATGAGGGTGCTTCCAAAGGAGATCACGACGAAACTGTCACGAGAGACAGGCTTCGAGAGGCCTGAGTTGGATGCATATTGGGAACAATGGACATTCATGGCCAACACGGACTGGAGAGAAGACCCAGATGATATCGGCTTGGCTATGGACCGTAAGACTTTCGAGCGTTGCTTGGTTCCCTCCGGTGGTTATAGGCATCCAAGCCCAAGCCTCATATTCGATAGAATGTTTGCCTTTTACGATACGAACAAAGATGATCTCATCGGCTTCCCGGAATTCCTTCATGGCATTGGATACCGGAAAAAGAAGAATAAATGGGCTAGGATTTTTGAGGGCTACGATATAGATGGAGATGGGTACGTTGATAGGAAGGACTTTCTCCGGATGTTCCGCTCATATTACGTTCTCTATCGTCAAATGCATCGGGATATGTTAGAAGGTATGGAAGAGCAGCAGATGAGCAGCACAGAAGCACATCGACTTGTGAACAGCCGACAGCCTCTTAGCAGTGCCTTTGGACAAGACGGACGGTATCCTCGGGCTCCAGATGTGCGTGCAGGCGAAGGAAAAACGTCGCGCACGAATGGAGACCTTGAGATTATCGACGGCAAAGGTGTCATGAATGAAAGTAGCAGTGATACTGGAAACAGGGAAGATATTTTTCGGCAGAATATAATGACTCTCAGTCGATATCACCAACTACTCAGAGACAGTGATAGGCATGGTGGCAGGAATGATAACATGAATAGTGGGGGGTATTGGGAAACTATGGTGAACCCTCCGCAGACACAGGAACAATTGACCAACGTCGTGCGGAATATGAGAAGAATACGAGAACAAGCCGAAGACATACTCCAAGGACGCATAAATGCGAATGGACACTCCCTAGGTGAGCGTACCGGGCAAGATGGGAATAATGATAATGAGGGCTCTTCATCGGAATCTGATGAGGGATCTGTCTCTGTAGCAGGTCAACAGTCATGGCTTCCAAGCTATGTCACTGTAACGGACGAAGATGCTGAGGCGATTGAGGGTCCCGGAACTTGCGTCGACGACGTGAGTCCAGAGAGCCGCCAAACGGTTATCGCTCACGCTGTATATCGTGAGCGCGCTCAGCGGGAGATCTATGACCGGTGGAAGCGGAGACAGTTCTATACGGATGAAGAAGAGGGTGCTGCTCCCCCAAGTGGTTGGAAAGAGGACGACGATGTCCTGGTCGATTCTGCAGTAACAGGCGAAAGCTCAAAATCTCAACATCGGCCTTCAATGCATTCACGGTCATCATCAAAGGTTCGGTTTGCTGAAGACATGGATGATTTTGATACAAGGTCAAATCCCTCCACGTCATCTAGAAGTGTTCCTGAACGATGGGGCGGAATAGAAATCCCCGACGCCGAGCGAGATTCTGGAAAGGAGATCCTATATCAAGTCACGCAACAGGCTTTCAATGAGCTATTGGATCCGCTTTTCAAGGAAAAAGAAGATTTAGCAGTGCAGGCTGCGGAGTTGAAAGACCAGCGGGAGAGATATAGGGCACTGTTTACTACACCTGAATTTGATGCATGGGCCAACGAGAAGGAAGCCGAGGAAACCAAGGGCCGAGAAACCACTCATACACAGGCAGTTGAAACCCGTCCCGTATGGCCAAATTTTCCAGAAACCGAAGTGGAGGAAGTGCGGCAGCGGCCACTTGGAGAGCTTTTAGAGTCGACTGGATACCAGGTGGAAATAACAGACCAACAGAGCGATCATATGCCTGAACTTGTGGCGATCTCAGACCTTCTACAAGGGGGCGCCCTTCAGGATGGTGTTTCGAACGGGAACGAAGATCAGTATCTGTGCAATCACCAACCTTCTGAACCAGCTGATATAACAACCGAACACCTACCTCCTCGATCCCACCCTCCAGCTTTGCATCCGGAGCCCTTGTTATCGGCATCGCCTTCCTACCGTGATCCTACACTCCCACAATTCCGTCCAAACTCAGCGCCTATGGCTCCTGTCACAACCCGAGCGCCTCATTTCTCACGCTTCGCAGAAGACTTACCCGGCGTGGATGCGGAAGATCACGCATTGTTCCCAATTGGAACCGCCGAGGAGCTTTCCCTGACGACGAACAATCACACCGAAGCACAGCCTCAGCCAGAACCTCACGAAACATCGGCCACATCTCAGGAGGCCAATCATGCAGACGGCCAGCCTTCCCAGGAAACATTGTACCTACTCTGGAAATGTGATAATGCCGCTAAGTTAGCGGAGAAGTGTGGTGGATGGGGAAGGTTGAACCTCCAGGAGTTCGAAGTCTTAGTTAAGTTGTTTGTTAAGGAAGGCAAGGGGAACCAAATGGATTATTTAGGGAGCTGGATTGACCTTTGTATCCCGTAATGTATCGGACTTTGGGATGTCGGAGGCGTTGTTGATTGCAAGGGAAGTAAAAATGAGATGGGTGGAATTGTAACATAGCCAAAGCTGTCTTGTAAATTGAGGCGACCATGTAAATTGAGGCGACCAAGTGATGGAACATGCAACTAAAATACGTGCGTCGCGCACCTGCAAGAGTACGAATGAGCCGATATTCTCATTGCCTCAACTCTTACCCTGCATAGCCATGTCGAGATGAAACTGGAGGACGCCAAAAGACAACTGCCTAGTTTTAAGATGAGCGTACTATGCCTACTATGCTAGCTAACCTCGTACGTACTAAGGGTAGCGGCGTGTAACTGCCATCAAGAAGCAGTCGAGCTGCTCCTGGATCAACAAGTCAGTAGCATGTCAGGCGCTCTTGGAAGAGCAACCAGAAAAAGTCACACGGGAGTTGTTAAGCTACTATTAAGAATCCACCTAGGTAGAAACCAATCCCCTAGGCGATGCGTAGGCAACCTATTTGCAATGGTAGAGAGAAAAAGGGCCGCGCTAAGCTATATTTCATAGAATAGGTGGATCAGCGGTAAACCTGTACTGTACGAAGTAGTTCTATAATTATTGAGCCAGAAAAGGTAGCAGGGGTCGCCCATTTTACAATTTAAAAGAACTTGACTAGAGGAGTGCTTGAAACTTTTCAAACATTCTTTCGGTGGACAAGCTACCTCAGGAATGGAGTAGCATCACCTGTGGAACCATTTCTGTTGCATATCGATGGGCGTAGCTCACATTCGGATGACGTTCAAGCACTATCCTGGTCTGCTTTCGCTGGTCTGCTCGAAATCAGTCTATCGAGCACAGCACTACTAGACGGCACTTTGGCAGCGACCAGGAGAGCAAGGAGAGCTGGTCACGGCCTCCGACAGCGGAAGGATATGTAGTTCTCGTGGCAGATCAAGAATATCGGGGCGGCAACTTGTGGCCTGAAGGAAAGACTGGTAGTGGTGGTGGATCACGAATGGAGCGGCCGCTGTACGAAGTAAGTACAGCAAATAGCGACTCAGCCGCACTGCCCTAGTGAGACGCAAGCAGTACGCGAGTACAAAGAACGGACGCCATGGCGTCTCTATGGATTGTTGGAGGGCCTCAGCGATTGCGTCGCTGTGTCGAGAAGGGAACTACTCTGGCTGAAGGGGAGCTCGATTTCCTGCGGGGAGGAAGAGTGCTGGCACCGAACTATGTACTGTACAGAGTACGAGTACCTAGGTAAGGTAGGTATGTAAAAGTAGGTCCCGGCGAGTCGGTGACTGTTGGGATCACACACGGAGAAACATAATATACTCGTTTCTGCTTGGGTCAAGGCGAGATTCCAAAAATACGCCAGAAGTGGGCGTGGCTAGCGTTCTGAGGCTGCTCGTGTTTTGAAGTTTTGATACGAAGTAGAGGTCGAGGTAGTTTTGTGGGTGTGGCTGAGCAAGGCGGTGGCGGTGGTGATGGAGATGGAGATGGAGATGGGTGTTTGATTATTGAGTATTGAGTATTGAGTATTCAGTATTGAGTATTGGGTATTGAGTATTGGGTATTGAGTAATGGGTAGTGTCATTACCTTACCTACCTTGCCTGGTACTTACAGTATTATATTATTATTATTATTATTAGATTGACTCTTGACTGGCGCTGCCGCTGACTAATGAACCGCAACCTGCAACACTGCTGCAACCTGCAACCTCCGTTGTCCGTCGTCCGTCCTGCTGCGCGCGCGCATCTGAGAGTCGGCGACCCCTTATTCCACTCGACTCGACTCTGTCCCTTTATTCTTCCTCCCCATCCTCCATCTCAAACACCCACTCATCCTGCCTCTCCACCTCCCGCTCAACCTCAAACGCTCGCTCCTTCTGTCGTCGCCATCCATATCGATCAATCTCAACCTCAATCTCAATCTCAATTCTTCTCCCTCATCCACCGCTGCTAATCCCATCCCATTCCATTCCATTCCAATACACCCGAACGACATATACTTCAACGCCTGAGCCGCGACCAGGCGTCAGCCGCAGTTGGTCAACATGAGCGTACGCACCCCCCACCCCCCCCCCGTTTCAACTCTTATCCCCATCTCCTCGCGTGCTGCGATCCCATCGTGCCCAGCTTGCTGCTTCTATTATCAATGGCACGCAGTTATCTACCTGGGGATTCATCCGGCTTCCATAACTTAACCGGCGAGCGACAGTTGCTCAGCTAGAACTTGGCTAACAATAATCCGCAGTACGCAGGAGGGTCAGTCATTCCGCAAGCCTCGATGCTTTTTGTTACCTCGTCCTCTAGCCTACATCGTCGTAGCTGTCATCGATCAATACTAACATACAAGTGGGCGGCATAGATATGGAGGGCGTGCAAACCCATATGATCAGAGAGAAGACTCTCCATCGCAATCACAAGGGAGATACGATCCCCCGTCCAATTATGGAGGCCAACAACAACAACAACAACAATACGGAGGCCAGCAGCCGTATGGAGGCCAACAACAATATGGGGGGCAACAGCAGTATGGCCGCCAACAATATGGGAATGCACCAGCGATGGGCCGGGACGACTATGCAGGCAAGCCAATGATGACCTCGACGAGCCGTGGGACTGTTATTAACGCGGGTTCTAGGTCAGAATGTCGAACTCGAACCCCTCACAAACAATGCCGCTCAGGCTGGAAGTAAGGGCTATCCAAGAGCAGTCTTGGACCAATGCACGGCAATAAGGTCCGCAGCAGACGCTATTGAGATGCAGAAGCTGCCCGAATTGAGAAGCTTGCAACAGGCATGCCTCAATAGTGCTGATCCTGGCGCTGCATCTGCAAGGCTGGATCAGGAGAGCGCTAAAATAATGGAAGAATATCACTCCTTGGTCGGCGAAATTAGAATCCTTAAGTCGGATCCTAAAAACCAGGAGCAAAGGGGCCCGACATACGCCCAGGTGCAGGCGGTGGACACCAAGTTAAAGACTTCGATGACTGCGTACAGAACGCTAGATGTTGGGTTTCAAAAGAAATTGAAAGATCAGCTTGCCCGTCAATATCGCATTGTGCGACCCGAGGCATCTGAGGAAGAGGTCAGACGTGCGGTAGATAGTCCGGATGGGGGCCAAGTCTTTTCTCAAGCCTTGATGCAGAGTGACCGGCGAGGCCAAAGCCAATCGGCTCTGAGCGCTGTCCGGAGCCGTCATGCAGAAATCCAGAAGATCGATTCGCAGATGGCTGAACTGGCGCAGTTGTTCAATGAAATGAACGAGCTGGTCGTACAACAAGAAGCAGCTGTTACGAATATCGAGATGAAGGGCGAGGAGGTTGTGGAGCACATGGATAAGGGAAATGCAGAAATTGGCACGGCGATCAAGAGCGCTCAAAAGGCGCGAAAGTGGAAGTGGTGGTGCTTGGGCATTACTAGTAAGTTTATTTCCGCCCTATCCCCTTTGTGCCTACTGACATAAACCCCCCCAGTCCTCATCATCGTCATCATTGTCATCGTCGTCCTCATCTATAAATTCGTCATCTCCGCCCCCGCCGCTGCTGCCCCAAAAACCAAACGTTTCGTCCTCCCTGCTACGGAGCACCGCGTTGTCTCCGGCCAACCCTGGTCTCCTCCTGTCAAAGAGCGCTATGTGGTTCCGGGTCTTGAATGGTCTACCAACGACAAGCCTGTTGTTCCAGGAAAGGGATGGACTCCCGAGAAGAGGATCGTTGTCCCAGGCAAGGAATGGACCCCGGAGACGAGACAAGAGCGGAGTTTCCAAGCATAAGCGGACTATGGGCGTTGGTGCCTTCGCCGTCAGGACAAGAGGAGAGCTCGACTTTGCAACAGATACCTTTGCTTCAAATATTTATAGGCGCATTTGTCTGGCGTTTTTCTTTCCTTATCTGTAGTACCCTCATTTGTTCCCTAACCGTGGGTTGGAGGCCTGTGGAGCTACTACCCACCACATTCATTTGTGTATTTCACCATCTGTCGTTTTGTATAGGACCAAAATCGCGAGTCAAGTTAAGAAAATGTGACAGTCTTGACTCAAAACACAAGAGCGTCAAGGTTGACGCCGGTTTCTTTTTCCTTGTTCCCTTCGAGGCAAGAAAGTGAAGCTGCGCTAGAGGAGTTACAGACACTAGGATACTTTAATTTGAAATTTCGTTTCTGTTAACTTGGAATCGTTCTTGTGATTATATGGTCTGGCTATGATGGACATTCTATGTATAAGTGATACTAATCCACTGAAGCAAAAGTGTTCCGTGTTGGTTTTGCCTACCCGGATGAGAAATGGGCGGTTCAAATCATTCTCCTTCCCGACAAGGGTGGATCACCTCAAGCAGGCGTAAGAACCTAGTTATTGGTTTGCGGCATGGAATGATACGTGCATTCTGCTCTACCACTGACGCAAAAAAACCGCGAGATGAACATATATATGTTGACTGCATGGCGTTAAGGGGTTGTAAAGTGGGTATTGGCCGCCCTGCGACGGAAGGATGATGGAGATGAGGTATCAAAAACGTACTGGTGAGATGTTTCGCCCATATTTACATTCCCTGTTGCGATCCTTATTGCATTTGCGAGGTATTCCTACTCATACTCCGCAGGAAGGCATCGTGTTATGATAGCATCGATTATACTATATGTAGTATATTATAACTAATATATACAAGGAGAGCAGATAGATCTCTCGATAGGAAAGTCAAAGGTCTTTCTCCGGAATAAATCATCTATCCATTCGCACCCCTTCCTTCGCCCTCTCCATCCACATGCCCCGTCCCCACACCCAACCCCTCAATCGCGTTTTCTCCAACCAGCTTCCTCAGAACTTCCATCTTCTTATCGAAACCCTCCAACAGCTCCCTCATTTCCTCGTCACCTAAAGGCATCCCACTCCCTATTCCACCCCCCTTCCCCTTCTCATCTTCGTAACTCAAACTCTCCACGCCTAATCCTTCAATCCTCAACATCAACCCCCTATTCGTATCCCCCGCCCCACCATGGTCATCCTGAGCATCAAACGTAGGAGCCGATTCAATCGAAGCGTTCAAGACCTGCCAGCGCTGGCAGAGGGAGTTTACTGACGTGATAGCATCACCCTTTTCGTTTATGTCGACTATAAGGACCCTTTCCTCTCGCTCCTTTTGCCTTCCTCGTCTCGCTTCCCTCATTTTATCCTTTTCCCGCCCCTTCTTCCTTTTATGACTGTGTCGAACTCCAGAAGATGAAGTTTCCTCCGATGAAGAGGCATCCTCCTCCTCGCCACGTCGCTCTCCCGGCCCATTCCCATTTGCTTCATCGTTCCTACCACCGGGCCCTTCCAAAGACCTAACCAAAGCGCTCGTCAAAACCTCGGTATCCTCGTCATCACTAAACAAATAATGCACACGGTGCGGATGATACGTGCTTTTATTGGCCGGATCATCGACTAGAACGAAGAAGGGCGCAAAACCGGGTGGGCCGGGGGTTTGCGGGGGGATTTGGCCCCTAGAGCTGGTTTCTAGTTGTGAGAGATTCATATTTTGTCTTTGCAGGGGTGGTAGTCGCGATTGGTGGTCAGAACTGGAAGGTGGCAGGTTATGAGAGGAGGATGCGGATGTATTCGCGTGAGGGATGCTCGACGAGGAGGTCGTTTGAGGGATCGATGGACGGGAATGAGATGGTGCTGGAGGTGGAGGCATTGTTCGTACATCCGTATCCTCATCGTTATCTCTATGTCTATCATCTTTCGTCTGCAAAGAAGATATCCTTGCCGGTGGGAGTGGTGGACTCGAAACAGCAGAGGATGGTTCAGTGGCTGGCTGCGGTCGCGGTGGATCTTTGCCAGATGGTGGTGATGTGCGTATTGATGGGGCTGGTGACATTGTGTGCTCCGTACTCATCGACTTGTGTTCAGATTGTTGCTGCTACTAGAAGATGGAATGAAGCATTTTTGTTTATGATAAAGTTAGTCCATAAGATTAAAGATGGAGAGTTGGAGGGAGAGATAGAGAGATGGCGGTCGGCGGACAAACGAGGCTGACCTGGATGGCCGATAAGCCGCATTCCTTCTGCTTATCGCACGTGACGCAGCTAAAATTAAGTATCGCCCAGGTGACTGGACCCTGGTATATACTCGAGCACCTGGCGTGTAGTAGAAAATAGAGTCGAGTACATTTAATATACTGTTGGGTTTAGTTTAATTAATGAATTAGCAACAGCGAGTTCGGCAGCTAAGGTAGGTACATATATAGTTGCTACTTTGCTCCCTCAAGAGCACCAAATTTGACGAACCAGCAAGGTGTCCCCCCTTACTTCAGTTACTTGCCCCCTACCTCCCCTCAGTTACTCTTCATCTTAGTCTTTATTCAACTTTCTCTCCAACTCCCTCTTCAACTCCCTCTCCAACTTCTACTCGGAAACTACAGCTCGCACAATCATATCACAACTACAAAACTCACCTGTACAGCGGAATTATGAGAAACGGACGGTCGAATTGTCAAATATGAATCATCACAGATCTATTCCGACCTACCAAGCGCCAACAACATCCAATATTCGCCATCTAACCTGAAACAAAACTACCGAGTTATGTAAATGCGTTAAGCTCGCCCCCCATATAATGTTCCCTTCTCAAACGCCATTTAAGCTCCTGAGCTTCCAAGCTCCGTCCAGATCCACGGACGACCACATTTATATCTCATGACAACAAAAAGGAAAACCTTTCATATGCTGGGCCACTATCTTCCAGGTTGGAACACGGTCGAATCCAGAACCCACACCCGGTTTACGTCCACATCTCACATAAGTGTGAAAACCCCTCCACCAACTCCCACTAGAGCTAAACCGATCGCACTAATAAAAACTCTCGACCATGCGAAAGGCTCCGGCCCTCGTCCAGCCGCGTTCTTCTTCCCGCTAGGCGTGCTCGTGGAGGCAAATCCACTAGCGGCATTCAAGCCTGTCGGACTCGAATTATACGTCGCGGCCGCACCATCGCCCGTGGCAGTAGCCGTCTGGACAACATGGGGAATACCTGATGCCGTAGCTGTTTGCGTCACCTGAGCCTCGTTGGGCGCCGATGATGCTGATGGGATGGGCGCCCCTGAGCTGGCGAACGGTATAACTTTAGACTCGGTGACGTTAAACTTGGTTTGCGCGAGCGCAATTCGGTTGTTGACCATATCATACACCACATAAGCAGATCGCAAGAACGTGTCGCCAAGCAGGATAGGCAGGTCTCCAGCAGCTTCGACTCCGAGTTGGCATGCGTCTTGACCGTTGGAATATTTCGGGCGCTGACCATTGGTCAGTGTCAAGGGAAGGATGAGGTCGGACACCCCAACCCTAATGATGGGCCCTCCCGGGCCGGCAAATCCGAAGTCAAGCGTGCCATCATTGTTGGCCAAAGCACATGGGACGATGGTGGCCCCAAGCCTACCATAATACGTAGCTCCAAGCTCTTCATTGACAAGTTGCGCCAATGAATCTGGGAGAAGTGTGATAGTGGTTCCCGAGTCCAGGATAGCAGCAGCGGCGAAATTCGACGGCGTGAGCATATCAGTACCTGACTTGCTGGTGGCTGAGAGGGAGGTGAAAGCAACGGTAAACGAAGTGACCTCCTTGGTCCGTCGTCCGGCGTACACGCCGATGGACGTGAGATTACCGCTATATTTTGTGGTGTCGATCCCGCCGAAAAGAATAGAGCCGGTGCTTGATTCTGCAGCCTATATGAGCTTCATCCAAACAACAAAGAGGGTGGCTTACGTAGATCATTCAGCCACAGACTGTACGCTTCTGTTTTGATCAAACCTTGATCAACGAGGGCGTTTGGCAAATTGGCATAGACCGATCCGTTCCCCGTATGAACATTGGCCACCGAGTTATTATACCCAAGGCCCATGATGCCAATCCCAATGTTGCCTTCGAGGGCCAACCCCATTTGGAAGCTCTTCACGGATGCTCCTCCAATCGAGAATGCATCTTGGAAATAATCGCCGGTGGCACTCGTATCATCCACATAACTGATATTGAAAGCCCCTTGTTCTACATCTACGAATGTTGACGATGCTTTGTAGTTGACTATGGGCACGATTTAGTTAGGAACAGCAGACTTCGTTACGCTCGATGAAGACTTACAGCTTCCGCCATCACATCCGCCTCCCTCACTGGCCGATGTCCTGCAAACGGAGGCGGTACTCGCTGGAACCCACATATCGGAACTGCCCGTATCAATCTGGACCTGCAAATTCTGCGGCGGCGTGCCTACGGATACGTTTGCAAAGTACAGTCCCTGGGACATGTCATTCCCCAGCTCGGCGGTAATGGTATCCTCAGCACGGGCCCGGAGGCGTCTTTTAAGGAGAGAGCGGTTCTGGAGTTGGGCAGCTTGTGCTGCAGGATCCCGGGCGATGTCCATCTGTATCGTGTTCGCACTGGTCGGCGTGGGACCTATTAGACACGATGCCAGTAGCATCGAGGCGAAGAGAGTCGACGCCATGGTCCCGGTGGATATGGGGAGGGACGGAGGGCGGGAGAGGATGCAGGAAAGGGCGTGAGATGTGAGGAGAAGGTCGGTGGTTGAGGTTATAGCAGAGGGGAGGGGAGGGGGCGTGAGATGTGAGGAGGAGGTCGGGGATTGAGGTTATAGCGGGGAGGGGCGAGAGACAAGAGTCAGTCTGCCACTACCAAGCCAGCTAAGCAGGATCTAAAGGCGATGCGTAGGGATTGATGCTCGTTTCCGTCCCCGTTCCTGTTTGCTTGATACGGAACAGCCGGGGGAGGAAGACGAATTGGCGGTGGATCGAAGGTCAAACGACGGCAAGCTCAAAGTTTAAACAGACGTGGAGTGGAGACCCGCCAGGCTATGGACATGAGGAATCCGGAGTCCTAGATCCGACGAGGCTGAGTGCTCTAGAAGTCGGTAGTTGGCAGATGGGAGATGGCAGTTAGCAGTTACCTAGCTGGCAGCAAGGTTATTATTGTATCTGTATGCTCAGCCGGAAATATACATTCGCCAAACCACGTACTCGGCCCTCGGTCCTCGTACGATCTGGGCCTTTGTTTTTGCGTGCCTTTGTTGGTCTTTGGGGCTTTGGCGTGGCTCGTGGTTCGGCTGTCAGCAACTTGAAGCCGGTTGCGTTTGGGGAAGCGCCGTGCAGGCAACCCCGGCGGTTTTCTTTGGCAGAGACGAGTGTACAGTACATAGTAGCATGGCCGCAGAAGGGAAAGAGACCAAAGGAAAAAGAAGGAGAAACAAAATAATTACCGTACGAGGACGAAGTACAGTATGGGGGCTTCGAATGCTTCATACGAGTGCTTGGTAGAGACAATTCGGTGCTGCTGAGGTCTTCTTTTCTTGTTTTGCCACCGAGAACGTGGCAACGCCGCAACGCCACAGCGTAATCAGAGCCAGAACCATATATGTATTATTCCCTACCTACAGTACAGTACCTACCTGGAACTCGTATTCCCTGGCAGGGCTACCGCCGAGTAGTAACTACCTAGGTAGGCAGTGAGTACCCACAAGAGGCCCATAAGACCCATAAGCTGCCTTGTTTAAACACAGCCCTACGAAGGACGAACCCCACGCTACTCGTACAATCCAACCAGATCCAACTAACCACGACCTAACTACGATCTAACTACGATCTAACTACGATCTAACTACGACTACACTCCAGAGAGCTTCAGAAGTGGGCTCTCGGTGGGGTCTGAGTAGTGCGAGTCCCAAGTCTAGGCCTGACCGGATTTGAATATACTTCGTCCATCCCTGGGACGATCGCTGGAGCTCGTCCATGCTGGAAGCCTTCAAGGGGAACTCGCTCTGCAAATAAAGCGGCGGCGGCGCAATATAGGTAGGTAACATGTACTCGTAACTAATAGGTGTTTCTCGTCTTGCAGTTATTTGGACCATTCACTGGACTTAATGCAGGCTCGCAGGGCCGTCGGCTTTAACCCGCCGGGTTTTACTCAATTCCCTATTCCGTGCGTGAGGTAAGGTAGTAGATGCTACGACGTACTTCGTATATACTAGGTACCTTACCTAGGTACATGTACATGTACATGGACATTTGTGTATCTGGATCGTTGATCCCGATCACCATCGCCATCACCATCATCGTCGACGAGTATTGCCAATTGCCAATCGCCAATCGCCAATCTTTTAAGAGTCACTCCCCTGATCGATCCCCAACTGCCGCAAACCATGGTGAAGGCTACGGCCATCAGTCAATGCAATGCGCGCTTTGCCAGTGAGCACCATGAAGGACTCGTGTGCGTCTTTGCCGGTGCCACGAGCGGCATCGGCGCTGGCACGCTCGAGAGGATGGTAACGATGCTAGCTAAATCCACCTTTTATGTCGTGGGGAGGTCCGCGGCGCGTTTTGTAAGCCAACGTGCGAAGTTGGAAAGCCTTAACCCAAGCTGCAAAGTTGTGTTTCTTGAAGCCGAGTTCTCGCTTCTATCCGATGTCGATGCCGTGTGTACGAAGATTATCGCCGCTGAGCGAAAGGTGGACTTCTTATACATGAGTCCTGGCCTGGTGCCTCTGAACGGACCTGAATGTACGCGTCCCTTGGTCTTGAATCTTTGTTAAGCGCTGACAGGTCGCATAGACACGAAAGAGGGCCTCGAAATGTGCTTCGCCATTTCGTACTACTCCAGGATGCGGCTCACTTGGAATCTTCTGCCACTCCTTCGTCAGTCCCCACGGCCGCGAGTCTTAACTGTGCTCAACGGCGGTAGGGAGCAGCCTATGCGTGACGAAGACCTCGGTCTTGAGATCCCGCACCACTGGGCTACCCTCGCAGCCATAAACCACACCACCACTATGACGAGCCTAGCCTTTGAGCACTTGGCCGAGAATGACAAGCGGATCACCTTCGTGCACGCCTTTCCTGGTTGGGTGAAAACGGACATTTTCTCCCGGATGACTGCGCCAGAGTCATCTGGAGTGACCTGGAAGGTGGTACTGGCATTGATCCAAGGCCTTGTTGCAATAGTGAACCTATTTATCGGCATATCAGCGGCTGATTGCGGTGAGAGACAGGCTTTTCACCTGACCAGTGATATATACAGTTCAGGCGCTTGGCGTGTTGATCAGTTGAGCGAGCAAGTCATCACACCCGGCGTGCTAGAGCAATATAGAGAACGCGGTTGGCGTGAGAAAGTTTGGGAGCACACAATGCGCGTCTTCGAGAAGGCCTTGGCCACGGATACGAGGAGTAACAATAAGCCAACCTAAGTCTCGATCTAGAAAATAAACGCCCGTTTATACTAGGTACATCATACTCTAACGCTATTTAGAAGTCTGATTTCTATTATTTTATATATACTCTATATCCCTTAATTGTAAATCGAGTTTCACGCTTTAATAATACCCGCCCAAAATTTCTTGCCATTTCTATGAACCTGTTGATGTCTTAAGAGTCTAATTTCTCAAACGTATCCTTTGCTCTTCCCCTCTGGTAGTATATATGGCTAAAATGGAGACTAGAAGACGGGCTAGATCTTATACTCTTCAAAGACCCCTGTTGTGAAACAGCTGGAGCTTTCTATGCCATGCCCTTGCTGAGCCCAACTGTCTAGCAGAAACAAAAGCTATAATTAAGGTATGGCTAGAGGCTGGGAGTGTTCGCTCGGAGTCGTATGGCAAGTGATAGCGCCCACACTCCCTATTGATTCCGTTTTGTATTAGTACTAGGTAGGTAAGGTACGTAGTTCGTTAAGTAAAGGTTTAGCGATATTGAGCAGTTGCGCTCTGACTAGCCCACAAAGCCATGCCCTCACTTAGCCCGGCACAACACAACTTTGCTTAATCATTATGGGCCATAAATAGACCTACGATGAGAACGGATACAGAGTCATTTTCTTTGTACACCGGGATATACTATCTTACCAATCCCACTTTAACCTCATTGTTATGTGGTTAAGTGCCATCTTCCGCACAATTCTCACCTGCGATTGGAGAAACGCAGGACCTGCTAGACTTCTGATATATCGTGGCCCCTTAAAAGGTGTATACTATTTTGTGGACTTGGCGTGCTGCTCGCCATATGCTGGTGATGCGATATGCAGCAAAATGTTGCATTTCCACCTGGCATGTCACGGGAAATAGGGGTTAGCGAAAAGACTTCCAGGTCTATTGATATTGATATCCTTCACCAATCTTGCCTAGATTCGTAGCCAGATTACCTAGGCAAGTGAGGGATATTCTAGAAAAGGAACGAAATGATTGCTCGATGTTATGAATAACACCAACATATATGGCAGCCGACGAGATTGTCCAATCTGATATAGGCAGAGCACCTTGCACCCGACGACGTAATATTATGGGTTGACACGTATGAAGTGTTCAATTGTGTTTATAAAACCCCTTATCTATCCAAAATGTCTTCATAAAAACACATCAAATATTAAGCAAAAGCGTGCATGTAATTGTGATTCCTCATTCCGCACAAATTACTACTAGTACATCATCCATCCTCCTACCCTCCACTAGATACACTCATATTCATAAAGTCGTCATATGGCATCTACGCATGGCCAACCAAACCTGGCTGGGGAGCGTTATCAGGGTTGGTATCAGTTCCAGCAAAGCCGAGAGCAGTATTCCATGCATCGGCTGTAGTCTGATCTTTAGTTCCTAGGGCCGCGATCTGGGCCTTAGCATCAGTGCATGCGGCAACAGCAGCATCACTAGCACCACAGACATTGCCGAGCTGGTCGCAGATGCGGTTGGTGATGATGTTTGGGTTCAACGCCTCTTGCTGTCCCTTGTTGACCTGGGGGTCGATGGCTTGGAAGGTTGATTCCGTCTCTTTCCGTCCGTTGAGTCCAGCTTCAAATTTGATTGTAGGGGTGCAGGTTCCGAAATCGAGAGCCGCAATAGAGGACTTTTGGAAGCCAGGGTCAACGCCAGCTGCTCCATTGTTTGTGGCTGCGGCAGCGGGGGCTGCAGCGGCGGCAGCACCAGAATTGGCGGCGCCCTTGGCGGCGGCGGCGGCGGTTGCCTTGCCTGCCTTCGCCTTGGTGACTGTGACGAGGGTCGTAGCTCCACCGCAGCCACCCTGGGCAGCGGCGGCGGTGGCGGCGGCTGGTGCGGCGGTAGATACAGCAGCAGCTCCGTTGGCAGCTCCGTTGGCAGCTCCTTTAGCTGCTCCTTTAGCTGCTCCTTTAGCTGCTCCTTTAGCTGCTCCTTTAGCTGCTCCTGCAGCGGCAGCCGGGGCGGCAACAGCTGCTCCTCCCTTTACGTTGAGGCTGGAGAAGCCGTTAGCTGCCATGACTTCGGCAACGCTCAAACCCGTGGCGTCGAAAGGAGTCTTGAGAGAAGCAGCAGAGTTGGCGTTCTCTACATCGGAGCCATCGACGGCGGGATCGACTAATGGCACGATACCTCGAAGTGCCGCAGTAGTAGGGAGGGTTGGGTCACCACAAATCGACGGAATGTCAGTGGCAAAGGGGTTGAAGTTTTGCTCGGCAGCCACAAGTCCTTGCGCAGCTGCAATAGCACCGTCTCCAAGTGTCGCAACAATCAAGTCGGCCTGCTTTAGCTGATTATTTGTTAGTCATATTCAGATGCACTTTCCGTTCATTTTGGCGATTTACCTTGTCGCAAGGGTCGGCGGCTCCGAGCAGGGTGGAGATAGATGCACCAGCGAGTGTCGCCGCTTGCCCTGATTCTCCTCCTGGTGCAGCTTGAATTGCAGCAATCGGAAGTTGCTCTTGCCCAAAACTATGACCATCAGCGCGAGTCAATAGACTGAAATACCAAGTCGCCTTACCGAGCTTCAGCAATGGCCACTAGGACCGCGAAAAGGATTGCTTGGGAATACATTTCTGAGAATTCGAAGGAGTGATAGCCGTAGATGTGATGAAAATGGAGGACAGAATTGAACCGCTTGTTTAAAGATTGGACCAGCCCAAGAAGGAGTGAATTGAAAGTAAGAGTTCGCAGAACTGGAAACGAATGTGAAAGGTCAAAGAGCAAGAAGATGGAGATGATGAAGAGGAAATTCCAGCACTGAGGGAAACACGACCGTTTATATAGAACGCAGGCCACTCTCATGCCTTGCGCCAAAGGTTGTCAGAGCACGGTTTCTTGTGCCGTCATCCTCCTACCTCCTACCTAGCCTTCGCAATGTCGATCATACTGACTGACCGCGCTTGGGACGAACCATTGCCCCACCTAAACACATGTTTACTATTGGAGACGACCCATTGCATGGGTTCGTCCGACTACACTTGCTATACTCCGTGTTCCTGCCGCTGTGGAGTCTCAAGTCGTCGTTGTTGGGTGTCACAGACTGGCGTGGGCGTGCAGGGTAGGGCAGGGCATCTCGGGTCACAACCGGTAGCTGGACTGTAACAGCAGGCCGAGAGTGCTTGAGGCTGGTGGGTCATGAACTGGGCCAAGGTGGGCCAGATCAGACGAAATGATGAAACCCCCAATGTGTTATTTGCGAGCGGATATTGTGAGGACCCGACAGACGATGCTTTGATGTTCGAGGTACCTCCGTACCAGGCGCTATGTGGGCTAGCGCGCTCGCTAAACCCCTTTTGGGCGACGTAAAAGCGCTTCTTGGCATCATTATTGAGACGACTACGAGACAGGCGAGGTTTGATGCGCATTGCAACACCACAACACCTCGAATGAAGGGAGAGACCGACGATGCGAGCGAATCCCGTCCGTCACAGATCATTACTTTGTACGAAGTATGAGGTATTGGGGGTGCTCATTATGATGAAGGCGATTCCTGCCAAGGAATGAGAGAATAATGACCGAGTCCCACTTTTCCATCTACATTCCTATAATTGCTCAAGTGTTCATCCGAATCTTGTTTATGCTAGACGCAGGACATCTCAAGTGAGAGCTAATAGCGACTTGATCGGCATCCTCAGTCAATCCTTAGTTAGAGGTAATAATGCTGTGTCGCTATGAACCTTGGCTTGTTCTTGCAGCTCCGTAGTGCTACCCCCCAATTTTCCTCCTACTATCTAGTATCCATTATCCACTATCTATACTATTATTTTTTCTGATCTGATCATGCTATAACCGTATCAGCTTGGAGCTACATGAACTCCTCCCTTGCTTTGGTTGCCCTCTCACTTCTCGCCCCCCTTGGGGATTGCCATGTTGTGCACAATGGTTAAATATCTTGCTACGTTTATTCCTCATGGACCTTTATCAGTTTCCGCACCTACAGCACTTACTTGAGTTATTGAGCGGTCTGGGCCCGGTAACCCTAGTGCAGCAGAAACCTCTGTATTTGTTCTTGATTCAGTGCGCTAAGACACAGTTTCGTGGTTGCGTATCAGAGATATGGGAAAATTCCGATGATACCTGGCTCTGCTTCCCTGTGCTAGACTCCCACTTTAGCAAGTATATGCAGCACTTCGAATGCTACGGCTTCCACCCGCTTTCGCGTTTACAGCCTCAGGCATAGCTCTCCCTGTTTATGTTCTCCTCGTCCTTCTCCTCACTCATACTGTGCAAAAGGGTCTAATACCGGGCTTGGCGGCCACTCTTGCCCATCTGCGACTTCATATCCCACCACCTCAAACTCCCACTTCCCGCTTCCCACATGGATCAACTTCCCAGTTTCCTCCCCATTTCCTTTCCCAGGTAACTGCACCAGGCCTCTCGAATTGGGCGGCACCTGTATGGCCAGCTTGAACACTTTGGACGCCGTGTCAAGCTGCCAGTCGCTGGAGATAAGGCCGTAGGGACTCAAATGCGATGTCTTAGCCCAGGTAATCGTTCCACCAGGTTGGGGAGCGAAATGAATTACCCTCCAGCCCTCGCTACGATTTAGATCTCCATCTGCACATGTTCCCGCTATCCCCTCTCCATCGCATGGCTTCCGGACAACATCAAATTTAAAAATCGTCATCCCACCCACCACCCCAAACAACCAAGCTCCCACACTTCCAAACGCATAATGGTTGAAACTGGTCATGCTCCCCTCATTTATTCGTCCGTTAGGCAACATACTATCCCATCTTTCCCACATGGTCGTCGCGCCCATCGTGATGGGGTACAACCAACTCGGACACCCTTTCTCAAGCAGCATCCTATATGCCAGTTGATTGTACTTGCCTGATGATAGGGCAGCGCAGATGAGGGGCGTACCGACGAATCCGGTGCAGATGCGGAACTGAGATTGGCGGACGAGTCGCGCCAATCTGTCACGGGCGAAATCAGTATGGGAATCGGAATCAAAGAGGTTGAACGTTAAGGCCAGTGAGAGGGATGTCATGGTGTCTGGAGCGAGGCGGCCTGCTGGTGTGATGTATTGGTGCTGGAAAAATTCCTTGATGTTTCCGGCTTGCTGGCAAAGGTGGTTCCGTTCCGAGTCGGGTCTTGACAGGACAATGCTAATTTCATAGACAAGTTGGCTGATATGAGTAAGGTAGGCATTTGCAATGAAGTGGGGATCAGTCTTGCCATTTGCAGGCTGTGAAGGGGGCGCGAAGGGGTCTAACCAGTCGCCGAGTTGATTGCTAGTAGGGTCCCATAGCGGGTTTTCTTGCGACGTTCGTGGAATACTCTTCAGCCAAGTTGTCATGCTCTTGTATTGGTTTTGCAAGATATCTCTATCCCCAAAACTGACATACACATCCCAAGGTGTAATAACTGCGGCATCTCCCCATACCGCCTGAGCTGTGTTCAGATTGGCTTCGAGAACGTTCGGTATGACTTGGGGGACGATACCGTTGGAATCTTTGATCTGTTCCACGGCGAGATCCTTCAGCCAGCTGGAAAGCATACCACTCGTGTCGTATAGGAAGTTTGCCGTAGGCGCAAATACTTGTATATCCCCGGTCCAGCCCAACCGCTCGTCTCGCTGTGGACAGTCCGTGGGGATACCGACAAAATTTCCTCGCATTCCCCACTGGATGTTCTGCCAAAGTCTGTTGACCATTGGCTCGGAACACTCGAACCAGCCAGTGGGTTCCATGTCTGTGTGGATTACAAAAGCTTCGATATGGTCCATAGCAGGTTCTCCTGTATCTGACGGCCATCCCTCCACCTGGACATATCGAAATCCATGGAAGGTAAATTTAGGCGCCCATTCGATGTCCTCTCCACCAAGCATCACAACGTCCCTTGCCTTGCAATCTCGCAGTGGCCGTGTAGCCACTTCGCCACGCTCCAGAACCTCTGTATGCGTCAAGATAATCCTTTGGCCCTGCGAACCGGATGCCCGAAATCGCACTCCACCAACAAAATTTTGCCCAAAGTCCACAATCACTTTGTTTGACGGGCTTCTGAAGATATCCTTCGGCTTCAAAGTTTCGATTTCTCTGATAGGAGGCCCTTCAGGAGAAATCAGCTTGGCCTGTGGGAAATCCAATATTTCAACCGCCTCCCAACCATGATCAGTAAACTCTCCAATTGACCATTTGTGGACCTCCTTCGAGGCATCGTATAGCTCGCCATCATAAATTTCTGACCCCACAATTGGGCCAACTGATGACTTCCAATTCTCATCGGAAACAATTTCCAGCTTCTCGCCATCATCAAAGATAACTTCAAGCTGCGCAAGCACGGCCAATCTCTCCCCATAGATGCATCTCTTTCCGCCGTCAAAGCCCAGCCTGCCAACGTACCAACCCTCTCCAACCTCAACACCAACAGCATTCTCCCCCACTCTCATCAAATCCGTCACATCAAACGTCTGATAACACAACCGGTGGTTATAACTCGTCCATCCAGGCGCAAGCACATGGTCACCCACCCTCACACCGTTAATCCGTGCCTCATAGACGCCATAGGATGTAATATATAGCCTGGCCGATAGCACCACCTTGGAGTCGCTGACCTTAAATGGCTTCCGGAATAAAATAGGACGCCGCGAACCACTCGATGTAAGGGATGTCGCTTTCGCTGCGATGATATGAGCCTTCCAGTCCTTACGCTCAAGCAATCCGGCCTCGACGACCACAGATGAATCCGACCATTCTGTTTCTATAAGCTTTGCTGCATCATCCCCGTCCCCGCCTGTAGCCCTAACGCGCACACTTGCTCGCTCCCGTGATTTGAGACCATTGGGTGACGGCCATGGCACGAGCACGGAGTTTTGACTCTTGCTCTTGAATATTTGCTGTTCCTGACGCAGCTCTTTCTCCCCAGTCGCAGGAAGAATTAATCTTGAAATCTCAATTTCGTAAGAGTGCTGTATCCAATTCTTCGCATCGCCAGCAAAACGCCATGATATTCTGGGGGTGCTCTCGCCGATCCCTAGAGTTTCATCTGGGCGGTGGTGCTCGATTGACACGGAACTTATGGATATGCTCATGGTTGTGTTAGTGATGTTTTACTTTGGATATACACTATGACATGGTGTGCACATGAGAGATTGGGGAGGGAGGGAGCTTTGTATTTAATATTTGTCGTCGCTGACGTGAGCCCAGCCAAGCAACGAGGGGTACGAGAGGAGCTTTGTCTTTCCCAATATATTTCAAGGGGCTCGACGATCCCGGACCAAAGGTTCGTATTTGAAGCTTGTAGTGCTAGTTTTTGGATATTGATTCTGTATGTGCAATAAAAACAATCCTCGCAGCTGTATGAGTTTACAGTGGAATCTCTAGATTGAAGGTTGTGTTGGTCGTGTAGCTGCATGTGAAGTGGGGGTTCGGCTGCTTCTCGTCCGAAATAGCGCGCCCTTGGTCTTGATAACGAATTAAACAAATTTTATAATCATTATTAGTTACATAAGATACTATTGACTACTGCAAGATGAAATTAATATTTTGTAGTATGGATTTGATTTATAAAAAAGTCTAAATGCTACTACGCGTGATATATCCACTTAAGGAACAGGGCGACGTAGATTCCAACGTGCAATCAGTATCCACAGCTATATCGATAGGGATACGATGCGAAACTTCCACTTTTTCTGATGTTATTTTACTTCACCTTTATCTCAGGGTGGACATTTGGATGCTCCACCTAAAGTCATTTATTAGGGCGAGCTAGCTGCTATCATCGTAACCTAGTAATATGAAACGATAGCCTCATGAATCTTGAGCAAAAACGGAAAAGAAAAGGTAAAAAGAAAGTAGAGAAGTGCAATAGCGAAAAGAAGCCCCATTTTAGTTGAACAGAGTATGTAGTAGTGGCGTGGACGACTCGGTATCCTCCTCCTCAACCTCATAGACCGGAGGATCTCGCCTATACCAATTCTTAACTATCTGATAGCCAATGCCCTAAGGTGGTGAGTCAAAACTGACCAACTGTAGCGCCTGTGGCGTCATCAGCAGAATCTTCAGGGAGGGAGGGGTGTGGAAGCCCACGTCTCCGTTGACCTATGTGTTCCATTGAGCTGCAGGTAGTGCTTCCTCATCCCCATAATCTTAGATATAGGCTTGGTTGCGCATCTCTCATCTCATGATCATGTTCAGTGGACGACGCTTCCCATATCATCAGTAATGGCTCCCCAGGGATTATTGATTTCTGTGTAATCATGTAGCCGAGCAAATTATACAAATCACATATCAACTCAGGGGTAGAAAGCACCGTATATAGACATTAGTTTGACTTCATATCCACGGGGCCGCCATCTTTATGCTCTGCTTGAAGACAAAGTCCCTCCTCGTATTGTGCCATAATGTTAATTTCTATAGCCAAGAGAATGTAGACCCGAGGCGCTCACAGACGAGAGGGTATTCTTATTGCAATGCCTTCGGCGGTCGTGGTTGCCGTTTTGGTGCCGTTAGCTATAAACTATATGGAACCGGAACTTGTTTTTGGTGCAAAGAGTAGCTGACAGTAGCCCGAGGATTGAGTATAGACTGTCTCGTGGGCAATTGGAATGCCCCATGGTATATTATCACAATCTCAGGGTCGAGCCTAGGTTTCATACATATCCAATAAAACAAACAGAAATTAAAAGAACAACAACCTATTTGCCAAAGAAACGCTATACGATCGATAAACTGAGGCTTTCGAGAAGGGTTTTTCCAAATGCCCAACGTCCAATTTTCAAGATATTCAGGAAATCATGGTAAGCTGAATAGGTACAGCATTTTGGCAAGTGTAATGATATATCCTTACCATTGGCATGCTTTGACAGAGAGTAGTGAGCTGAGTCATTTTGCGAACACTCGAGACACTCTTTTGCTCTTTTCGAAGGGGGACAATCTTAAAGATGCCGGCTGAACTTTCACTACTCCGTAGAGGAATAAAATGAAGGCCTTACATGGGCCGCGTGGTGGCCTGCTCATATCAACCTCTAGCATTGTCCCAACATCTGCACCTGTAAAAAAAGGTATGAGATGGATAAAGTTGCAACGATTCGAATACGCGAGTTAATTTGGATATATTGCGAATTACAAGGTCTGAAATGGAGCTACCACAGCGTCGGGTCGGATGCACCCTAAATGAAAGGGGACTGTGCTATTCGGCACGGTGTATGGATAGTAGGAAAATCAGGGGACTTTGATCGACGATTCATTCGCCGTCCCTCGAGATGAACACCAACAACACACCAACAAAATATTTCTGCAGCGGACGTTACAATCCCGCTTTGGAACGGCGGGCGAGCGGCGTTCTGGTCTTTTTAGTGTATGACATACGTTTGATACTGAGAAAGATCTGGCACTAGAACTGCCAGTCTCTGGTACTCTGGCAAGGGCGCCAATCACCCCGCGCTACGGGGTACTGGATCCGTTATTAAGTAGTACAAGTACAAACAAGTACATGTACATGCCAAGTGGGTAGTACCAACACGAAACAAACAATGCTTTTTATAGCTTCTATCTCTCCAGAGTCATCTCGAATATCCGAAGATGGACATCGGTACTACGCACTACAAAAATGTACCTCTGTACGAAGGTAGCGGCGAGCGCTCCACGTTGCACAGGGGCCACCTGGCACCAGCACACCATGCCAATCGCGGGCGAAATTCCCCGAAAAAGGAATGTCGCCGGCTGACCAAAATGGCGTATGTCTACTCCGGAGGGCCTCAAGACCCCAATGTTCATCTTATATGCCAAGCCGGAGCAGGCGCTGGTTATGGGTTGACATACATTTCAACTTGAAGCAGTGAAACTCGACGACCTCTACAAAGTAGATACTGTGGGGTTCCTGGAGCGTCTGAAGTTTGAACTGTTAAGCACCCCCTAAATTGCTGCCAAACGTTCGCACAGGCTCTCCAGATCGAGAAAATAAACAAAAAGAGGCTCGCACAGTATATGGAAGTACATACTATGTACAGTACTTCGTACCACTCGCTGTATATGCGGATACAGTACCTAGGTACTCCTCTCCATGTTCCGTAGGCCGATGTCAGGTGAACCTGGTGAAGACAGGAGATACAGGTACATGGTTCCATTTTAGCCTAATGGATCCCAGCTCCTCGAACTTTCCATCCATTGATCCGGCATCCAATAATGACTCTTGGAGCAAACGGTTCTTTTTGGTCTAGAATTTCCGACTGCCTGGGTCATGAATCGGAAAGCTGACGTTCGGGGTAACGGAAGCGCCCGAGCCTCTCGGGCAGATATGTTATTGGAATTGGAGCTTGGAAGAAGGCCTGGGGTGACGCCGTGACGCGGAGGGGTTCTCAGATATCATCCACTAGAGTACTGTTACTCGTTCCGGGGGACGGTAATCGGGAGAGGAACTGTACCGTACCCCCGTTCTCCACGAGGGCTTGAGAATTGCATCCGAGCCGAGTTTTGATACCAAGTACATACATGTACATGTACTTGGGAAGTTGGCGGTTGGCGTTGATTCCCACAGGTCACGGGACCAAAAAAATCGACCGCCTTAGTACTGGAATAACTGTACTTAGTACCTACGGAGCGCCTCCAGAGAACCTTAATTTAGAAGTACCGGTATCCTGTACGGAGTACCGTCCTCAGTCCTCTGACCGGTGGAGTCGTGGAGGATTGTGAGCTGCGGAGTGGAGCGTTAGTCTCCGTTTCTCTTCGCTCTGGCTGGCCGCTAACCATCCAAAGGGTTTTGGCTTGACTTGGGCCAACTTGGCTCAACTTGGCTCGCATAGCGATCTCGTTACTTGACCTGGCTCGATGTAGTTACGCGAGCTGCCGCCGCTGAAGTTCGCAGTTCCAGTCGTGGCAGCAGCAATTATTAAAACAATCTTATGGTCTTACACGTAGCCATGCAGCGGGCAGGGGAGGACGAAGCGTAGATACATCGAGATAATATAGCATCGGGGAAGAATGGAATCTCTTCGGGCCAGAGCCGATATCCTGCGAGGGGAGCACCGCAGAATCGCAGATGCAGCCTTCGGAAGGGTCTTTGGAGATCGTCATCAAAAGGGTTCAAGGCCAAGCACCGGCACTGTCAATCTCAATCTCAAATCATCGCGATCTCGCACTTGCGGGTGCAGCCAGGACACAACAGGCTGAGCCGCCGCCGAGCATGCTTAAGATCCGGAAACGAAAGCACCTCCGTGCTCCGCGTACATACCAAGAGTCCAAGAGTCCAAAATGCGGAGGATTTGCGGTAGCTTCGTGGAAGGCTTGATGCGAAGAAATTCGGCTTTGCGAAGCTTTATGAGAGGCTGCGACGCCTAACCACTTCCAAAGTTCCAAGCAATAATGCGCCGGGCAGCGATGCGGCGCAGCTGACGTCGCGAACAAACATGCTCAAGGCTCAAGGCTTAGCAAGCAACGACCGCTTTTCGCCTCTCCGCCAACATAACTCGGCTGGTTTGATTTGATGACCGGATAGCAATATCAAATAAACCACGCCTTCGAATGTTGGATACGATCCCGACCCGAGGAGGAGGGCGGGCAGCAGGCAGCTCATTTATGTGCAGCAGCCTAGAGTCTAGACGGCTGGTTCCTTCGTACGGCTGCCGGGTTGAAACGAAATTAATCAATCAAACGATACTGGACTGGACTTTGGACCTACGTACAATACTACAAACTGGTTGGCGGCATGGGGTAGCATTGTACAGTACCTGCTTGAAAGTAGGTACTCTTACGGAGGTACAGCCCATAAGTATAGTAATAGCGCTAGCAGGGATCTCACTTTACTCCCCTTGCATCACAACCACAACGCATCACCAAAACGTGAAAAAGGAGAAGTGTATAGTCCTCCTCATTAGCATTATTTTCGTGCTTAAATGAAGTTTTTTGGTTGTGTATATCAAAAGTTATCAAGTGTTGAAATCGCCTGTTGCGTTCAGACCCTTGTCCGCTGTTACTATACTTATGGGCTGTACCTCCGTAAGGCGTGGTAGCAATCAGGCTGTTTGTCATCGGAGTTGCGCTGGTTCATATGGTTGGAACTTGGCAGTCGTGATGATTGTCAACAATATTACCCCGTAATAATAATATCGACCCATGGCCTCTCTCGCGCCGCTGATCTTGCATTGGGAGGCGCTTGACCTCCGTAGTATGAAACCGCCAGTTCCTTTTCTTAGTCGGTGAGGAATCGAAGGGAGTGATCCCGGTATCCAAATCTGCGGTAGTTCGCAGCTCGCAATAGTTTGCGTGGTCCAGTCTCCAAAACGCCCCAATAGCTACACGCACCAAGTGGCCTTGCCGTGACATTCCTTCCGCGTCTCCTGTCCCGCATGCCTCCAGAGGTGGTTATTATGGACAAGCGGAAATAAAACATTGCCAATGACTTTACTACGTGCTGTACATGTACATGTATGTACCTTGAGTTGAGATGTCGTAGATGTCGTATTCGCGTGTTGTTGCGATTCGAGCATCAGGGTATTGGAGTTGGGGTATGTATATATCTGGGTATTAGATAGCGCATCAGGGCATTAGCAATTGGGAATCTGGACATCCCGGATTAGCCTGATTGGGGGGAAAATACGACTGTGGGCTCATCAGCCGGGCCGATAGCCCCGATATGGCCCACGAGGCCCCGGGTGCGGTGCGCCCAAGGGGTACGGAGGAGCACGCAGCCTCGCTTGGTCTGACCCAAGTGCCCCGGAACGTGGTACTGTACATCTGCATCTTCCGTGCCCGTGGCATTATTGGAGATGGGACTGGATATTGGCGGTGCTCTGTACATAGCACTGTACAGACAGAGTATAGTGCTGTACAGTACCTGATATTCCTTGCGAAGCGCTCTGGAGTTTGTCCTTTGTACTTCGTACAGCGTGTCAGAGTATCCTACTCGTGTTGCACTACTGCTGTGGACCCGATCTTCCCACCAACGCCCTTGGCTACGCACCAAGCAGCTCTGCAAGAACCGGCGCCCCCGTCTCCCCGCAGTAAGCCTCTGCCGGAGAGTCAGTAGTTGCGGCGAGCCTCCGACTTAGTACTGCGACTGCGACTGCGACTACGACTATGACTACTGGGCAACGGGCTGGCCGCCAGAAGGAAACATTTTCAAGCTCCACGCTCCGCGCACAAGACTTTCTAGAAGCTAGCCGGCTTGTTCTTTCGCACAGATGGAACTTGAAAGGCGTCGCTAGTGGCAAACCCGGCACTTCAGAAGTTCACACCGGCGCGCTCGATAACGTGGCGACTGGCAAGGTGACGTCCGTCGTCCTCGGTCTTGGGGCGAAGCTAACTGCCCACTACTACTGTTCAGTCGATGGCCCGTTAAAATGCCCCGAGGTACTACGCACACGGACATGATCATCGACATCGAGCAACGACATGACTACGTGCTACAGTAGGTACCTCGTACCTCCAGTAGTACCCTCCACCCCTCGAGCACAGCAGCTGCACGAGACAACAGCGGTATCCTGATCCCTATCCCTATCCCTATCCCTGGCATCGTTCGCCTGGACAAATCGAGAAAACGACCGCCCCGGAGATGAACTTGTTGGTGCCAAAGTAGCCTCTCTGCCAGAACATGGTAAAGTTCTAAGCCGCATACTGCCTGACGCCCTACATATGGCCCCAAGGATGCGGTGCCTGCAACTTGCTGGATCGGCGCGCCAGCAAGTCGCCACACTGGTCAGCACCGCTCCGTCGTGTTTACCGTTGCATTGGCCTGACACAAGCCGCTCCAGGGGAGAGCTCTGCACACTTTCGCCATGTTATGTTGGGGTGTTGACGGTGTTATTTTTGATCTCTGGGGCTGGTCTTGGTGGAACACTCGCCGCGAGCAGGGTCCAGATGGAGGTATTGCCCTCTTGGAGGAACCACCCTTCCTAGACCCAGTAGTTTAGACTGGGAATACGTCGTCGTACCCGACCCGATGTGAGTGTGCCACCCGTCAAACTATCCCCAGACTGCATGAAATCTGCTACCCCATCATCCGTCGGCCCTGGCAATATTGCTATATATCCCTCCCCCGCCTTCCTCCCCTCTGCTGCGAAGTGTTCTTTCGTGTCCCGGATTGATATATATCTCGTTGCTTCGCTCTAGAGTCATCTGTGGCGGCATCCTCTCCTCACTTCGAATCGGGCATCAATATATCAATATAATAGAAGTCGTTTAGCTGGGCTATCAGATACACGATTTCCTCCGTACACCACCAAACTTTCCAATTGTACAGTACAAAATGGCAACGACAACAGCAACTGCCGATCCGGCGCTCAACAAGGAGTATCAACAGGACACTGCCGTCCAGGACCATGCCGTTGAGCATGGCACCAACGGTGCAACCAACCAACGATACTATGGCGGAAACCCCCTCGCACACACAACCACGACAGAATCAGCACGTCTGCCTGCCTTTGGTGGTGAGTTCCAGCCAGGTCTTTACAGGCCCAATGACCACCGCAAGTTTGCCAACCCGGCCCCTCTTGGATTGAGTGCTTTCGCCTTGACTACCTTCGTCTTGTCCCTCATCAACATTCAGGCTAGAAATGTATCGGAAACGAATATTATGATTTCTTTAGCTTTTGGATACGGTGGATTTGTCCAGCTTTGCGCTGGCATGTGGTATGTTCGACTCGAGCCTTGGTTTAGCAACAAATAAGGCCTGTATAGCTAATTATCATATCTTTCTAGGGAGGTCGCTGTTGGAAATACTTTTGGTGCCACGGCTCTTTCGTCATACGGCGGCTTCTGGATTTCTTTTGCAATCATCCTCACCCCAAGCTTCAATATCGCGGCTGGATACTCCCCCAAGGACGCGGCAACAGGAAAGCTTACAGGACATGGCGTCAATGATTTCAACAACGCCATGGGATTTTTCCTCCTGGGCTGGTGGATCTTCACGACCATTTTGCTGATTTGCACTCTCCGCTCCACCGTCGCCTTCTTCATGCTCTTCTTCACTCTTGACATCGCATTCCTGTTGCTCGCCATTGGCCATTTACAAGCCGATGCCGCCGGAAAGGGGAACCTTGCATGCCAAAAGGCCGGTGGCTACTTTGGCTTATTCGCGGCGCTCTTGGCGTGGTATAATGCCTTGGCAGGTATTGCCGATTCTAGGTACGTTATCCAATTGCCATATCTAGATAGCATTCCTAAGCTAACTTTTTCTTTTTCAGCAACTCATTCTTTGTCATTCCTGTCGCCCACTTCCCATGGTCTGTAAAGGGACGCGAAGAAAGAACTGTTATCAAGTCCGAGCGCGACACTGTTTAAAGCCTTGGCTGTAGCAGTCGAATCGCCAGATGTTTGCTTGGATTTTGCTTTTGCGATGATATATTGATACCAGGAATCGTGCGCGCAGATGATTGATAGTTGGGTGGAAAGACAAAATGACTCTTTTGTGAGGGCATGCGATGTGGACGAAAAAACACGATGGCTCTTCTATCATTATTTTAATAATTCATTTCCGCCCAATTGCTGTGCTGCTAGCACTACCTTCAGAACTGATTTGATGCTTGTAATTTAATGTGCGGAGAGGCGGAATTTATTTTCAGGAATCACTATTGTGTAACCATTTTCAAGGCGCAGTCGCCATCTAGACATCAGCAAAATGGATCAGTACTATCCGTCTCTCCCTTTGTTCCTCGGGTCTTTTCTTCCTCTCTGCTGCACGAGCCTAGGTGAATTCCTCTCCGCTTCATTGAATTGAAAGGGAAGATGGAGTATGACAAGAAGGCGGGCGTCGATGCTTTTTGTTAGGATCTAGGCCGGCTATGAAGCCTAGATTCTCAACGTTTCCAACCGCGGTATCTAAAATTTGGTCGCTGATAAAACCCGTCGACTGGAACAGTCTTCATCCTAACTAACCTCGTGGAAAACATGGACTCGCCGGATTGCCATGGGAGGATGCATGTCGTGGAGCGTGGCCTGCGATTTTTCCCGGTACACTGCAGATACTCGTTATGCGCTGGGCAACTCCAACTCCAAGTTCCACGTTGCCTCGATATTAACTGCTGTGTCAACATCATGTCGATATGGTCGCTATAGTCGATATTGGGGTAGTTGCTGAGTCACTGTCCACTCCCTCGCACCCAGGGCACTCTCTCTAGGCCGGATCTACCTCCCCAGACTCATGTGAAGTATCTTCGGCTCTAACTTTATCTCTACCTCCAGATTCAGCAATAGCCCTAGACCAAGATCTAGCCACTCCATCAGCCTATTCCCCCACCGCTGCCTCTACCCGTAATTTGAGACTCCCTGTGCGCCGGCACCTCCAGTTTAGACCCCTAAGCAGAAGACGATGGGACATAGCACGTCGATGAAATAAAGAAGCTATACTCGCCTTCTAAAGGGATGATGTATAAAGTGTCTAAGTATGGGGTCTATGGGTAGGGCAGAGGGCCCCTTCAAAGTGTACGTCTATGTGGATATTTATATACTCCCTGTAGTAATTGCAAATCGAATGACGAGCACGCAAGATGCGAATTCTATTGTAAGTTATATTCTGCTATTAATTTGAGGGCTAGCCTAACATCGTTATGTAGCTGATGTGGTCGCCGAATCCCTTCCTTCTCGCAGGCGCCCCTTCCTTCGTGAGCAGTTCCAATTCCCTCTCCGGGCCCGCCACTACCACTACCACTTGCTCCTGCTCCTCCAACTATGACTGCTCGTCCGGCTTCTCTAGCTACTCTTATAGCAGCAAGACAGACTGAGGTTACTACGGCCGATGCAATTAATCAGATGGTAGATTAGTTGAATGCAGTTTGTTGCAAATTATACTTTAGTATGCCGCGCTATGTTAGGTAGGACATTTATTGAGATAGTCCAGAATATCCTTTCTCGCTTGGACCTAGATCAGGTAGTGAAATTATGACTCCGTGGTACTTCTAGAGCGAGTACCTTTCTGCCTTTGTTTTCTGTGTGCAGCTTCGGTGGGCATGTTTAGACAACTAGGTTCAAAATCTACTTGTTTTGATTTGCTGTTCTTCTGTGGAGTGGTTACACCGTGTGTTCAATCATTTACTCAATTACCCATTGTTGTTATGGTTATCATTGTTGGCTTACAAAACTGTTCCTAAATAGTTCCCAGTATTTTATTTTGTGAATGGTTATTAGTCCATGGCTCTCTATCAGGGTTTTGGAAGTGTTTTTTACCTGCTTGTTTTTATCAAGCATAAATATCGAATGGCTTCCGGGCTACATGTAATATTCAATATCTTCTCCAACAATTTCAATCGCACAAATACTTGGAACTTCACCACAAACCCTGTCTGTTATCAGATATCCAGTCTTATATCTATCAATATGGCCATGGACTCCAAAGACTTCATGACGAAGATACTTCCGCGTCTTTCAGGACCCTCCGTGCGGATCCGAATCCTCAAGGAAGATACCACTGTTATTGGCGAATACTCGGCGCCAGCGGAGCTTCTAAAATTTTGCTCGCCATTTTTCGCCAGCGCCTTCCAAGATGATGGTACATGGAAGGAAGGCGAATATGGGGTGGTAGATCTGCCGGAGATGGAAGGAGTGGTATCCTGTGAGAGCGTCGAGATGTTGCTGCAGTTGTTCTACCAGCAACAAGTCAATGTAAGCAACAACCCGCACGTTTCCGAGGGCCAACAAATTTCGAGACTGATCGAGTTTGCCCATCTTTTAGACTTTGTGGGCACTGATGGAGTGGATTTTGCAGGTAGACTAGTTACTGAGCAGGTTAAAAAAATACTTGCTGAAGATGACAGTCCTTTCATCGCACATATGAGTTTCCTTAAGGTCAGTCATCTCCGGTCCATCTTTGCCCTACCACCAGGCCATGCGCTCCAACACTTGTTGGTTGAAGCTTGTGTACGGAGCAAAATCGAGACCGAGGTGGATGAAATGCCCTGTGGGTACTTGGGGAGTGAGTTCCGTGGCGAACTCCAAAAGTTACCATGGGCGGCCTCCAAACTTGAGGAATTGATAACCATCGCGATGGCGAAGGTTGGGAATTACCGTCCGCCGCCAGTGCTGGTGCCGGATACTGAAACCAACAGCGACACCAACACTAACACTAGCACTGATACTGATAGTGATAGTGACGATGACAAGGTGAAAAGGTTTATTTGCGGCCGGACTGAGGATGATTGGTTTCTTGACCCCTTGACTGGTAAGGTTCACAAGCATCTTGCCTGGCAAAATATGAACCCATCCCTGATCCGTACCCGTGGGTTATGGCGGTAGAATGTGCAACCAAAGCAGCAGTTATGGGTGCCGTCAAGTTGAAGTGGGCTGACGTGTAGGGGTATAGCTTAGGCAGACTGTGGGCATGGATGATATTTATTTCTGCTAGCCATTTTCCGTCATCCAACCGCTAGCATGAATAGCCAACTGGGAATTGCATTTTTGTTGATATAAATTGATTTATGATTAAGGAAAACAAACGAGAGTTGACAATTTTATTAAATTTGTGAATGAGCCTTACTCTTAAGAGTGGCTGATAATAGTTCCCAATGCGTACTTTGATTTAGGAAATCGGGGGTTCATGTTTATCGCTTTATTCTCAGGGGGGAATGACTCGACTTATCGTAAAGGGGCTCATTATTGATAACAAGGATAACCAGGAATAGTTATAGAGAATGATGTTATTGAAAATTAGTCCGCCTGTTGCTACCTCCTTTGTAGGCCGGAAGTTAAACCCGGACTGCTGCTAAACAACATTTCGAGACGGGGTAGAAGCCAAATTTCTAGACATATGCATCGGCAGGACAAAATTACATCAATTGAATACTACAACACCAGCGTTTTAACTCGTGAAGGGCTTGGCTCAACATCCAATTGGCCATGATCAGCAAATCAAGCATTGAGAGGCTGCTAGTGGTATTGAAATTTGCATCCCAAGACGGGACACTAGACAGAGAGAGCACTGATAATGCCATTCATTCCTTCGGCACCCCTTCCAAAATGTTTTGGTGTCTCCCGGTCTCTAGGAGTTGTTGCGCTTTGTCTTGCCTCGACTCTGGCGCCTGCTGTTCCTATATCTTAGTCCCCCTCGCCTAAACCTCCCAACAAGGGGTTCTCCAAAATGCAGCAGGGGTACGGTACAGTTTTAAGGAGAAAATTCGTTATATAAAACAATCCCCGAGGATGACATTGGCAAAGAGAAGTAGTACTTCTACAACGGGCATAAATAAACAAGCTGAAGACCAGCAGGCGAAATAGCGAATATAAAGGAAGAGTACCCGTAACGCAGAACATGCATGTCCAGTTGGCTCATGGCTATGAAATAGATTTATGACCAGAGATAGCAGGGTGGGTCTTGCCATAGACATACAAATGGGGTTTACCACACATAATTCTATATAACTCTATGTAACTCGCAACACTTGTACACACAACCGAAACAGGGAAAAAAAGTAAAGGCAACAATGGATAACGACATTCAATTTCCCACCATTCCAAGCCTCTGGTGCCGGTAGCATTCCGCAGCCTGAGAGACAAAGCAGGGCAGTTGCAAAAGAGCATAATGATTCGGGATTTTTACAGAGAAAATAGAACTTTGGAAACGCCACATTAACGTAGCAAAGAGCAGCGCAGAAAAGTAACAAAGAAACGCGAAAGATGTCAAAGACTAGATATGACAATCAGACAGAGTCTAGACTTCGGTCAAGCACTCGTAGGCCCTTAGTATTAGGTGACTCGCTTTTCGTATATAAAAAAGGCACTTATGCACCCAACTATACGTGTAGAGCTACAATAATTTCGCAAGGCTCTTTAGCTACTTGACATTTCATCCTGCTAAGACATACCTTTACCAAACTTTGCGGAGGTGTTCTGCTTGCTGATATCGACTTCGAAAAGGGATATATATATTTGTCGCAGACAAATTTTTAGGCAGAATGGCTGACTTGGTTGACTTGGCAAATGCTGAGCTTAAATCAAGCCCCATATTCCTCCTCGAGGAAAAGGTGGCATACGACCATGTCCGTGGGTTCAGCATGAGTGAGGGGCGTTACCAGCAAATTTTTTGGACTTCCTACCAACATAATCCCGAAAGCCTACGCGTTTATCACCTCAGTATATCTAAAGTGCTTGGATGAGTTCAAAAGAGATATGATGGCCTGGGATACGTCGTTGTCTGATTTGACGCTTCAGAACCGGCCATCGCCCGCGACGGCACCTGCTGCGGAGCCGATAAATAAAGAATGGACGCTCCAGTACTTGGCTGAGACAACGACTGAGAACAGGGACACACAGTACTATCAGTACCTGCTGAAATTGTGTAGTCTTCGCAAGCTTCCGAGAGGCTCCGGTCCCTCCTCTGAGGAGATTCCATCAAACCCACTGTTGGAGCCCTTTAAATTTGTTGATACCAACGAGGGCCTTATGGAGTTTCTTTCGGCCCTTGAAAACTCGCCGAGGGGCACAGATACCAACCCCGAATACTTCCGTGACTGTGAGGGCTGGAATCTGTCTCGCATAGGGGCTTTATCCCTCTTTCAGATCTACATTAGATCATTAGGCCAGACGTGGGTCTTGGACGTAACTGTCCTAGATACGCGAACCTTTGATACCATAGCGCTGGCCCTGAGCCATGCTCATTACGCCAGATACTGGAGGATGCCTCAACACCTATTATATTCTTTGACGTCCGGAATGATTCGGACGCACTCTACCATCACCATGGCGTCTACCTGCAAGGAATCATTGACCTGCAGTTAATGGATCTCAATTATGGATTTGGATTCGAGCTTCGTCGTAGGGGCCTCGAATCATGTCTGCTCCAGAAGCCCAGCATAACAACCTGGCAAGAGTCAGCAACCTGGAGATACCATTGCCGGGTGGGAAATAGTGTGTGGGGATAAAGGATATTGGATATTTGATGAGAGACCCCTTCTTTTCAGCCTCAAGCTATACGCTTCTGGGGTTGAAAATAATGAAGCCTTTAGAACTCATATATCTTCAAATCAAGACATCAAGGACTAAAAGACGGTCTTGACCTGGGGCTAACTATAACTCATTGAATATCTGAACGTTTACACACAATCGACTTTTATAGTCAATGAACTGGGGAAACAGACACGGTCCGTATGGTGCACAGTAGAAGGGAGATTTATTATACCCGCGGTCACAGGATCTAGAGAGCGAAGCACGCTAGGGATTGATCGGCTTCTTCCTCAACACCCTTTGAATAGACTTGATGAGTGTAGCAACTCAAAAGCTACGCACCTAGATAGTATATCCATGATTAGATCGCGTTCTATTTTAGATATTTGAAGCGCCTGCTTAGATGGTGTTAAGTCTCTCATCAAGAGAGTGAACGTTCAACGGCATCGAGAAGGTCGGGCCAAAGCGGGATAGGGTATAAAAGGTGGTTTGCTAATCGAAAATTCGTCTATTCGATGCGCCCATCATTGCTATGTCTTTGTTGTACGGTGTGTATTGGGTCCGACGTTGTTGTTGATGTTGTTGTTGTCGAAAGATTTGACGGGGATTATATCACAGTATGGCACCCTAACGAGCCCCTAAAGTGGTTCGCGCTCACGTCGCGTCGTTCCAGCCCCCTTCATTGTCCATTGTCGCGTACTGGACCCTCGCGCTCGTCCTGTTACGCCATCCATCCTACATATACCTTGTATGCTTCCTTCAACAGCTACGAAGTACTTTCACCCCCAATTCGATTCTTCAAGTCCTATTCCGGTCTCAGTTCATCCTATTTATCTCATCTCCCCGATCGTCAATTCTCCTCCGACTTTTACCTACCATCTCGGATCCGTCATCTTACCACCGCAGTCATGGTTCTCAAGCGCAAGCGCTCCGACTCAGAGATCAGCACCAGCAGTTCTCTTCTATCTTCATCGTCTCCCCTCGGCGGCTCGAGCTTCATGGCCATTGACAATCTCCAATCCCATCAGAATCAGAATCAAATCGCGACCCCATCTCTCTTCTCCTCTCGCACCCGCAAACGCCATCGAGACAACCGTCCCTCTGAGTCTGATGTTCATCGTATGATGCCTCCTCTCATACACGCGTCCGTCGTATTAATCGCTCTTTTAGAACACACATTATCTCTCCTCTTTTCTGCGCAGCAAAATACCCAGCCTCCAGCTCAAACTTCTCCACAAATGCAATTCGCGCCTCAAGCTCCTGTAGCCGCTGTGCCTGCGAGCAATTCGCAAAGCGGACACCAATCGAGCTTACATTCATTCTGGGCACTTCCATCATCAGCTCGCCAGTCATCCCCGGGCAATAACTCCGCTGCATCGTCGAGCAATACGCCTCTGACGATGTTTGCGAAATCTTCATTCTTCGAGGCTACCAATTGCGAGGACTGCGATTCCCCGCTCAACCAAGGCGATAGCTTCGACTCCGTCGATATGGATGTCATGATGGATATTGACATGCATAATGGAAGCGGGCCCAGTTATGCCTGCGCGGCCTGCTCAAGACAGGTATGTCATAGCTGCGCTGTGAGCAATTTGGGCGCGCAGAGGAAGTGTCTGATGTGCGCTGGCCCAAAGAAGAAGTGGGTTGGTGGTCTTGGATGGATGGATGTGGATTGATACTATGCTTTATGAGTAGGTGGGGCGTTTACTGTTGATAAATTGGAACCCTAGGGTGCATCAGTTGTTTGCTGGCGTTAATGGTTGCGGTTTACAATATCTGGAGTTCCATGTACCATACATCATCTACCTAATTTAATCATATACAACAGCTTTGGCTCTATCTTGTTGCACCTGGCAAATTCGGAACCGGACTCGGGAAGGCACTACAGAAACCACTATTCGAGAAGTCAGTCCGACATATTCATTTTCCTTCATAGTCTGAGAAATTACCACCTCTGGGGGCTTCCTGGCAACTGTCAAGTTATTAGACGGCTTGCGAAGCCCTTTTCACATTTGATTCTGGGTCTTTCGGAATGAGATATAGCTTTGGGTAAGGATCCAAAATCATCAAAGCTTGTGAGCCCCCAAGTAGCGGGAAGGGAACTTCACTTGACTCCTAACCCTATCTCCTTGTGGGCAAATCCGGGGATTACCAATTTTGGCACAATATCGTTTACTTCATGTATTTGTAACACCTAGAAAGAGACTATGCCCTGAAACGTGGGGTTCCGAGTCGCTGTTCTATAAGCTGGGACACTCTGTTTCCCCTAGCGCCAGATCTCGCCCAAAGAATCTAGTAACATCGATTGTAAAAGCACCTACCTGGATAGAATATTGTTCTGAAGTGGTGACAGTTCGTGCCTGGCCATGGAAACACTTAACCTTGGTGATATTTATAGTGGCACCTTTGAAGCTAGCAAAAGAGCTGGATACCGAGTCGTGGGAGGAGGTGAAGGCGTGCGCAACAAGTGTGTCTTAGCACAAGCTACCGTGTAAAAGCCATACAGCCGGAAGGAACCATCTCTACACCTCCTAAAGCCATCTCTTGGGGATTAATTCCATCCTGACGAGGCGATGGCTGGCGTCGATGGACTTGAAAAGCGCCGCCTCATGGGACAGGCCTAACGGTGAATTAAGGGGTCGGTCATAGCCATAATGGAGTCTAATGCACCTCTTATCCTCTATATTGTTCTAAACACCTCTTATCACAATGCATGGAACTAGCCATGCTGTGGAAGGATGGCCCACCTAGAAATACCAACTTTGGCTGTATGATATAGACCCACAGCTCACATCTAGCCAAACTGTTGGGGAGCTAATTAGGCTTTCCACAAGTGTACTATTAGAATGTCTAATTATTCCATGCTGTCATTTAAGACCATATATTGCCATTCAAGAAATAGCTGTCAATTGAATTATAGGATATCAAAATGTGGATTTAGTGTTAGAATATCTCGAGTAACCTTCGAAAATTAAAGGGATATGCCAGGGGCTGCTGAGTTTAAAACCACACTGTACTCCGAGGCATTCCAAGAGCCGAAGTTCTTGCCTAGATACGTTGAAGACATTAAAGAAACCATCCGACTCCTCGAGGACTTATCCGAGAAGCACAGGCTTGGAACATAAAAATCAACAGGAATTTATCGGATGATTACAACCTGTCCCATTGCCTTATTATAATAGAATTAGGAAGATCATTGCGTTAGTAGATTCCATTCCTAATTGGGGAGCGAAGGGGGTGCTGGGTTTAGGTAGGGTTCAACGCAGGAATACGAGTAGGAATGCAGCTAGCCTAGAACAGAAACGGCGACGAGATAGTTAATTTCACGAAGAATAGATCAGCTGGGACCTGTAAGGGAACAATCAAGGCAATGGACCAGAGTATTGCTTCCATGAGTTTCACATTGTTACTAGTTGAAGCGCAACTATGCTGATGTGCATCTATACACACTAGCAAGCAGGCGCAAAGGGTATCTCATCCACCACCATCTGCACATCCATTCAGGGGGGCATATTAATTTGATCCAAGAGCATGCAAATAAATGCAGCATCGAAATCAAGGTAACCTAACCCCTAGTACCTCCTTCAACATCTTATCTCCGTGTCTTTCCAGATGTGTCCGTCCATCTGGGATACCATGCAATAGTAGCAATCTATCTGATGCCTTTAAAGCATCCATCGTGTTCTTTTCCAATGCTATCATCCACCGCCACGTACTTTTTAATTCCATCCATCCATTCCTCGGAATTTACTGTGCAAGAATGGCATTGCAGCCTTGCTCCCCTCAAGGTTGAAAACAAGAAAATGAAAAAAAAAAGGCGCAGGATCGAACTCGCTAATAACTTCAACAGTAAAAACAGCTAAGTCGCTAATGCTGAGACGATGATGAGATGCGTAAATCAGGAACGCTTATGCCGACAGATGAATGAACTTTCTTTTGGGGAATTTTTTTGGCGCAAAACGGGAGGGAATCGAGTGAAATCGCGCACAATCGATACAAATTGTGGTACATATGAGAGTGGTGTTTCAAGGGGATCGAAATGGGAGCCATGGGACATTTGAATCAGTGCATGTCCATTTCATTGTGGTACGGTTGGTAATTCTGGTGGAGATATTGGTTGTTCACTTGCGGAGTTGGAGTGACGGGGCATCGTGGTGCTTGATGGTATCCCTTCATCTCATTACCATTCCCACCCACGAAGTATTCACCTTCTGGGGTGATCGGAGGCGTCATATAACCATGGACCATGTTGCCATACGGCTTTTGGGGGGTACCTGGATACAGATCTTGGCTTGGGACAGGCTTCGGAAGGGCAAGTGTCTCCGTAGGGGGGGTTGGTGGGTTGGCTCTTCTGTTCATGGCCTCTTGTTCCCGTAGGAAGTGCTCAACGGTGGTTGAAACACGTGAGGTATGGGGTGAGACGTGTTTGCGGAATAGAACTTGAGATGGACAGTCGAGCTTCTGAGAGAGATCAAGGATGACCCGATTGACCTCGTGGTCATGATGCTCCATGGTATCCTCAGGCCGACGAAGGATACCCCGAGCGAGAGCCAAAGAAGCGCGGGCCAGGACCGAAGGCTTCCTTGAGATGAACTCCTTGTGGTACAAAGCGATCTCTGAGAGATACAACGCCATGTGCTCGACCTCAACGTCTTCGTATGCTGGTCCGTCCTTCAATGCCAGTTGCAACCAGGTGTCAACGGTGGGGTGGCCAACTACCCAGTCCAAGGTATTCAAGACGTGCCATTCCATTTGAGTGAACATCTCCTCGTCGTAGAGAGAGCAACACATTGATTTTAGCTCCCTGATCATTGGCACCCGTTCTTTCTTGTCGCCATACTTGGCAGCGATGAGCAGTGCCGCACATCCGACCAATTGATAGTGTCGCTTGTAGACAACTCGTCTTGAGCAGTATCTATCTAGGAGATTGACGGCGAGGAATAGTGTCTCGGGAAGAAGCTGAAACGCAGCATGAGCTTCAATGAGGAAGTCGATGAGATATGGCCGCATAAACCACTGAATCTCCTGCTGGATATCAATAGACGCAACGTCTGGAAGTGTCTCGCCCTGCCAAGGGTTAGCATTAACAAATGTGGGTAGGAAGTCCAAGGCTATTAACCTCCATCTGGTGCATATGCTTGACGATGTCGTCCATATAGGTGTCGGACGCCTGTCTCGAGAGCTCGTTCGCCATAGCCTCTTGCCTCCGACGACCCATCACTTTGATGTAATCGAGAGTTGCACGTTGTGGATACGGGTCGTCCGATTCTACGAAGTAGGTATCGCACGGCTCGGAACGGTACGCCATATTGGATGTGTAAAGGTGAGAAGGTCTGTCAAGGTGGTGGTGAAGTACAAAGAATGGACGTCAAGTTCGCCAGGAGCTTCGACCGAAAGTGCTCGGTAGACACTGGTTGTAAGAGAACGTGGGGCTTTCGTCGAACGGGGAAATCCTCCGATGCGTCGATGTATTAGAGAATTAGAGAGTGACTTGGTTGAAATTATACGAAAAAAGAATGACAGTGGCCAGACGAGACCGCCGGCAAAACAAGACCTATATGGGATCCACTTCTCAGAGCCGCCGATCAGATCTAACGTCGACACGAAGGGAGGTTAGCAGGAATTCCATCTTATATCAGCGAGGGGGGAGCAGAAGCCAGCGAGTCTCTGAATAATGGCAGGGAGTGCCGGAGAATGCCATGGCGGGAGACCGTACGTACCGACGGGAGATTGCAGATGCTTTTGGAGAATCTTATTCTAAGACGAAAGTTGATCCCAGGGATCGAAAAAGGGATCTGGCAGATGCCGAATCCTCTAAAATGTGGGGTTCGAGAGGCGAAGGCGGGATGAACGAGTGAACGTCTCCAGCCTTTGCTCTTGCTTGGGTGTGGGTGGGATGTGGGCGTGGGCCGAATCGTGGAGGACAAGATTCGCGGAGAATGCCACCAGGAACGCGACCGTTGGCATGCAAAATGCTGGCAAGGGAGGAACCGTCAGTTGCTGATCTCTTGATTCTGGAATGACGGAGTATATCTAGGGCTCGTAGTCTCACCTTTATAGGACGGGTACCTGTTGCTGGACTCGGGGGCAGCTGAGTGTAATCTTAAAACTGAACGGTGCGAGTTGAAAACTCCGTGACCAGCTCCAAATGTACGACTACCACCTGTAGGACCCTCAAAACGACGGAAGGTGAGATTCTAACGAGCAGCCACGGGAAATGAGGTTGTTCGTGGAGAGGTGAGAGAGCGTTCGATAGGAGATTCGAAGCTTCCGGGAGACGCAAAAGGGGGCAGGGTCAATTGAACAATTAACGAATTGGGGAGGACTCGGTAGGGTTTCTGGTTTGCACAATCGAGGGGAGGTTGATACTAAGTCGAGAGAAAGACGAGGAGAAGAGGAATTGGTACGGCAGTGGATCGAAGGGTATTCGAATCTGCTCTGCCTCCTCGTTGTGGGGTGGGGGGGGAAATGTTTTCGGAGTCGACAGTTACGGACAGGCGAGTGGATCTCTGGTGCTGCAATCGAGCATCACCAAGAGCAGAAACCCGACTTCAACGCAACACGGTGTCAATGGTCCTGAGAGGAGTCCTTCCTTCCTGTGCCCTCGGTTGATGACGGGGTCGAGGGTATGAGGAGGAGAAGGGGAGTGGAGGAGGATGGAGGAGAGGATGAGAGGATAAGAGAGGTGTGAGATGTGAGTTGGGAGAGTTCGTGAGAGAGCAGAAGCGACATGGCGCTGGGGGCCGGGTGAAGCAGGCTAGGCCGGAAGGGGCTACGGCGCCTTTTCTTCGCAGCGCAGCTCAGTTCAGGTTCAGGCCATGGGCGGAGGACGGAGGCAATAATAGTGACCAGCAATAATGACCAGCAGCAGCAGAAGCAGCGCAGCAAGCAGCAGCGCGATGCAGCCCGGAGCTGGGATTCACAGGCGGACTGTGGAGACTCGGGGCAGGCCTGTTCTGCTGGCTGCTGGCTGCTGCTGTTGCTAGACTCCTGGTCAGCCTGGACTCCACCGGTCCACTAGGTCGACTGATCTCCGCTTGCTCCTCGCCCAGGCGTAGAATGTATGGTACGTACAGTTTGTGTACTACTGTACTACTTACTGTACGAAGCACGAGTATAATTGGTATTATTATTATTACTTGTATTATTATTCCTCTCCTACTGTATAGTACATTAAGGTACATGTATATACCTACAGTACCACTCACTACCTACCTAGGTACACCGCACTGCGCTATACGGCCGGAGCAGCCTGAGGAGCACTCTGCCTACGGGCCAGTCGCTACCTACCTATGTACCTATGCTATAGGGTATCCTGTCATTACGAAGGAAGTGCTCTACGCCATGCAGCGGCTGGAAGCAGCTTATTAGACCTTCGAAATCACCTTGTTTTGCCTTGCCCTGGTCTTCCTGGCCTTGCCTTGCCGGCCTGTCCTGTCCTGTCTTGTGGCTTCGTGCTTGACTGGGCCGCTGGCTCTTTGGCCGCCCCGTCCGTCTGGGGCCGGGGATAAGTTGGAACATCCTCATGGTGAGAGCAACCATGAACCATCGCCGTGTGGAGCGACAACCCGGCCTGTGTCGCGTTTCGACCTGCGACTGGGCAGCTCGCGATCCGCCATGCGTTGGCCACCAAGAAGAGAACCAAGGCAGGCAGCAGAGCAGCAAGTTATTAGCAACACAACGCGCACAACACGCTCCGCATCGCAGACGCGAACAACACGGTGGATACCCCGTACACTGGAAACAGAGGTACAGTGCGGTGCGGTACCGCGTTGCTCAACCGTCAGCCTCCTGCACTCAAACCGTCGGGTGAAGAGTCCAGAGTCCAGAGTCAAGGGTCAAGAATCTCAGGCCGGGCCCGGGGCAGTCGAGACTCGAGACTTGAGAGAGAGTCCGGTTCACCCATTGTTTGGTTTGAATTAAAGCCTTGGTACATGTACATGTAAGTTGCATATGTTGAACAGTACTATGCTCGAGTACAAAGTACCCAGGCTACCAGCACTCTCCTGGAACGCTTGGCTTGGGGCGGCGCTAGGCGTGGACTATTATTCACGCAGTGCTCCGTACTTCGTATGGATTATGGAGGATCGTTTGGAGATGAGATGACATGACATGATAGACTCCAGAGGCACAGAACACTGCTAGGCTGGCTGGCTGTATTCACTACCTAGGTAGGTACCTAGGTATTCAGCAGGCCGCCTGCAGCCATTGAGTTCGTGCCGATTCAAAGCTCGTCGTACTTGGTACTCCGTACAAAAGCACCACTATTCATCGAGCCCGCTGCTTTGCTCACACTCACACCTTCGATGTCCTCGACTCCTCAACCCTGGAGCCCATAATTATAGATATAACGGCCCCAATCTCGCTGAATGTTTGGATCTATAGCTGTATAATAACACTGTGTAGTGCCCATAGGTACCTTCGTTCGTGGTAAATTCGGAGGAGCTTGCATAATAAGCCCATCTGTACCTGTAGTTAGTTGATGACAATCGATTTCTCGCTGATGTGTGTGATGTGAGATGTGAGATGTGTGATGTGCACCCGAGTAGTATCGAGATCTTGGTTGCGGATGCGTGGTTGTTTGCTGGTCGATCACCATGCAATACGACGTCCGGTCGTACCTAGTACCTACGCACAGCATCCAACGCGACATTTGTGTTTCATCCAGCCTTGCAGCCACCCTTACGGAGTAGAACTTATAGAAGATATCGATGTCGTCAATTGTGTGCGAGTGAGCCCAGCAAGCCAGCGCCGGCCGAGGCCTCGAAGAAGCTGCTTGGGAGGGAGATTCGAGAAGCCTGTTGGCACGTAGTACTTCGCATAGAATTCTATGGATAGGAAAGCATGGGAATAGCAACCCTCTCCTCGCCTCTCCTTTTCGTCTCATCTGGCATCCCTGGAGCATCTCTCCTCATGGGTCAGGGAACTCCTTACTGCCAAAGTTCAAGCCAACCCGCCTCTCCGCTGATCAACCCTCAGCCCCTTACGAGGTACTCGAGTACTGTACGAGTTACGGCCTACGAAGAGCAGTTGAACCCGATATCTCCAGCCCAATCGCTATTTGCCATTCACTATGCTCCAACTCCAAGGTCCAACTCGACTAGCAGCAGCTCATCAATTTGCGCTCCTCTCACCTCCGTTCATCTGGCCACAGCTCGGCCCTATGCCATCATCCCATGCCCGTCAGCTTGATTGCGTCCACGGTGGCGGCGTCCATAGCATCTGGGCGAAGCGACGGCCGGCCTATCGCATGGCTGATGCTCCAGTTCTTGAAACTTCCTGGTCGCCCGCGAGGCCTGTCTGTCTTGTGCGAAGTTGTGGCCGGCCATGATAACAAATAATGGTGGTTGATTGCGTGCAGCAAAATCGTCCCGTCGAATGCAGCCTTGACATCGCTACTTCGCCGTTCCTGCGACCTGATCGTCGGTTACGTTGCGTTCGTGTTTGTTCGTCGCTCGCCATGTGGAGAGGCAGTGGCATTGGGATTCGAATTGGAATTGGAATTGGAATTATGCATGCTAATTATGACATCGTGCTTCACCACGTCCTGAGGTGTTGCCCTACGAGCACGAGCACCTCCAGCCAGGTGGGATTACCCTCGGTTGCCTGGAGATATCACGACGCACGACGCACTACTTCGGGCTTTCGAGGGACACCGCCACGAGACCACGGCTAACGACATTGACGCCGCTCCTCGATCATCATTCTCCAGAGAGATTCCCTCGCGTCGTCCATCTGTTTGCGTCGTCCAGGCCCAGTATGTTGCCTCCCGTGCGGAGCCCCTTTTTCTACGTTTCTCCCTTGCTTCCCTCCCGACCGAGAATCATCCCAACGCATCCCATCCCGCCCATTGATTTTACCAATTGTTGCCCGTCGGATGCCCGTCTCGAATCAAAAACCCTACCGGTCCCCTATACGTAGTACGGTGCGCCTGGTGTCTATAACCCATATCCCATAGGCGGGCGGATACCCGCAACCATTGGAGGGCCAGCCCCTTTTCATCTGTACAGTCCAAACCTATAGTATACTGCGCTGCTTCGTGTGCTCGAATTACAACCCCACAAAACCGAGGATCGCCCCCGTGTCCACGGTCAACTACCTACGGAGTACTCCGTACCAACTTGCATATACGTCATAGCAAGCGCATGTACTTCGCATCTCTCCTTCGTCTCGGTGTCGCGTCGCGTCGCGTTTCGTGGCGGCTCCGTCCGTTAGGTAAGGCAATCTGAGGCGGCGCCTATTGCATGGATAGTGGCATTTGCATTTTCTCAAATCTGCCCTCTCCACCGCAGCCCAACCGCCCAACCGCCCAGCCACGGACGACTCGCCGTGACAATACCCGCAGCCGCCCAGGTTTTGCTGATCCATAAGAAAATTAACTAGCTGCGTAGCTAGAAAGCCCAGCTTGCGGAGCACCAGCAGCTCGGGGACTGAAGCAAGCGCGCCGCGATGCACAGGCGGGATTGCTGCCCTGCCAATCGATACTCGAGTATTGCACTGTGCTTCCGGCCAGGCCTTCGAAACAATTACTATCAAGCCCACGGTGGTTTTAGTTGAGCGGAAGGGACGTTACGATTACTTCGTATCGGCTGTATACTTGAATTATTCCCAGCCCCAGAGTTTGGCATGAAACGTCTCGTCTGCATTACTTCGTAGCACAAAATTACAGTCTCATTCTTGCCCGCTGCCTCGCAACCCGATATCCTTCGCGAGTCACGAACTCTGAAAATTCCGACATGATGCATCGGCTTTGGACGGGGCGTATCTAGGATAAGCCCATGCTTTCCTGCACCTGTTGCATCTTTCTATATCTCCACCAACCTGCACATGGCCCTCTTCAACAAGACCATTGTAGTTTGTTACATGGCTCCACGGCGGACTAGGGAGACCATGCTGTCCTGATGCGTTTTTTGTATTTTTCTTTGTCGTTGCTGACCTTTTGCTTGTCTTTTTACTCGTTTTCGAAAACTTCTTCGGCGCCTGGGTGGGGCCGGATAGAACGGGCACCATCTTAGGCGATATTCTGGGAATACCCTCAAAACTTAGCCGCGTTGTCCCCGTTACCATGTGCCTGGCCCAGCGAAAACTCTTCTCTTTTTCTAGCTTGTACAAAACTCTATCTAGCCCCCTCCACCGCACTCCACATTGCACCGGTCCCTCTGGGGCTCTGGCAGCTATCAAATAACCAAACCCGCACTCCTCGGGCCCAACCGCCCACTCTGGCCCCCACCTCTGCTCACCAGCCACACCCGGGTGCCCCCCACGACACTCTGCTTCTCCACCTAGACGCGTCTTAGCGCGGCGATGAGGCTGAACTCTATTTTTCGTGTTTTCATGTGGCCAATCATCGCGCTCTGATCACGTCAATTCCAAATTTCCGAGGCGAGCTTAGACCCCCAGACGACGCCAATACTCCGTACGCGGATTGTTTACATAGTACGAAGTATGAAGTACTCGTACTCTGTCCCCGACAAGTGCCGCAGGCAATTGGAGCCCGGTCGAGGATCAAACGTCTTGGCTGAAGGCAACTACGTACTCTACCTACAGTAGGACCGTAGGTACGGAGGAGTACTACGCTACCAGCTACTCGAACAGGCAGTGTGACAGTGACAGGAGTACAGCACTACTCCGGACTTCGTAGTCTTGCCAGAATCGCACCAAATGGCTCCACCAGTTCGTCAACCTGTCGCTCGTACGAAACAATCCTTCCCGCCGTCGCCGTCGCCGTCGCCATCTTTACCCACACCCAGCCATCCAGTACCTAGGTACGGTACAGTACATCACACAGTGCTACTGCTCACTAGCAGTGTGACGGTGTCACAGTTGGATGGAATTGGAGATACTTCGTACTTGGTACTGTACGGAGTACACAATCCCTACGAGTACCGCTTCCCGATCACCAATCCCCCAGCGCTGCAGTATATCCCGGCTAGCCAACTCCATCGGAGTCCATCATCATCCTCATCCCCATCCTTACGAAGTCCTCAGAAGTCAGGGCCTCGGCTGGGACTGTACGGGCTCCCCCTTCCAGGCCATCCACTCAATTAGCCCTATCCCGGCCAGACCCCGCGTTTGTGATGTTGGGCAGGATAAACTGGCCGTCGTGGTGGAAGGCTGGAGTCGGGGAACCCGCGACTTCCAGACGACAGTACGAAGTAGCTGCGTAGAGTTACCTACCGAAGGTACTTACGTACCTTGGGCCTGTTTCTGTTCCAGCATGGAGCTTGCGGGAAGCCGCGGCCTCCACGTAGTATCCCATGGCTTCTTGGATTTACCGGCAGGAGTTCTGGAATCCCGATCCAAGGCGTCCTGTCGTTTCTGCAGCACACGAGTACGCCTGAGCCCGAGCCTGAGCCCCAGCATGGCACGCATTGTGCGTCCTCGTGCCCAAGTCAATTCCACTACTACCTAAGGTAGGGACCTAGGTACTCCACTATCACCATCACCATCACTCGGTCACCAGCCTTTACCTTAGTGACGCAGCTCGTGTCTCTACCGACCAAACCCCGAAGGCGGAGCACGCACGCAAGCGCAGCAGAAGTGAAGCAGGAAAATTTACACAAGGTACAGTAGGACATATTTGAGGAGTCGCCGAGACATTCCCCATTTACGGAGTATGCCATTTGACGCCCGCAGTACTTAGTATGCAGTGTGAAACCCTACTGCGAGATCCATGGGTTTGCCTGTTCATGGCGTGGTAAACCCACAAGGCTGGGACCGGAGGATTAGGTCCCAAAGTGGATTTGCCACTCGCGTTTTTTCTATTTAGATACATGGACGTGACGCGACCGCACGCGTTGAGTACCAAGTACAGAGAAGTGAGGGCGGGGACGGACCTTACTAGGTACGTAGTACTTTCGAGGTACTCCCTTCAACGTCCGGCGTATCGAGAGCGGCATACGAAGCACTTCGTACGCGAGCCTTGATTACGACACGCGGATCTTTATGAACAAACGTTGGGTGCGATGGTTTGTTTGAGAATCGGTTGCTAGCTCTCCTCATTGTATCCTATGCCTGCTTCTTGCAAACTTCTAACCATCGAGACCCCTTGCAAGGTATGTGCAAGTATCCCAATCGCCAAACGGCGTCAAATTGTTGGAATATCCCTGAGTGGGTGCTGTGACAAGATGCTGATCCCAACCTCTCGGTACCACGCAGGATGAATTGCTGCTGCCGTTTAGGCGGAATGAAAGTGCACACATACTACTTCGTACGTACTACGTAAGGTACTTTATTTATGTTGCTCCGCTGTGACGGAATGCTACTGTGAGTGCAGACGGATGCGCAACCCCTTCTTATGGCTTTTTGGATACTACGACAGTAATAACTCTGATACATGTGCGTGCGTGCGGAGTGCATACCGGAGCAGTACCGTGGCCGTCCCTGGGATTATTTTCAAAATCTAATACGCCTTATAGCATACAAGGACGAGATGCACCGAGGAAAGGGCTTAATTCAAAGTCAAAATTGCTGCAGCGGACTTGCTACAGGTATTCTAGACGCAACACGGCTATCCCTCACATAAACAACCATCACACGAAGGCTTTATGTGGTGGCGGCAATGAGCAAAAGAAAATATTAAAGGCCTATCTCGGTTATCTCTGGTCTCTAGGTACGGAGCAGTACAATTGGGATTTTGTTTGGTCAATTTCATGCGTTATCACCTACGGCGTACACGGCAAGGTAATGAATGTACAACACCTGGCCCGCGACAGGTCACGTCAGCTCAGCCCGATCTACACAACAACAAGCCACAGCGGCTTCGAAAACACGAAAACATTGGCCGATATTTAGAGGGCCTTTTCCACGTCCACTACGAAGTATTCCAGATGCCTATCTCTTGCAGTCAAAACACATCAACAAACAAACAAACAAAACCAAAGCCATCAAGAATATATTCGCCCCGTGCATGGGCCTTTCCAGGCCTGCACCGCACCAAACATTGGCCTTCGGCGTGCATCGGATGACGATCTCCCCGTCGTTTCCCAGGCTCCCCTTTTTCTCGGGTCCAAAGGCTAATAAAGGCCACAACCCGGTATTTTGCGGGGAAGGAGCTGAATCTCGAATGCGGCCAGGACCCGAATGAAGCAGGTGTTTTTCCATGTTCCAACTTCCAACTTCCCAAGTGCTGATGATGTGCAAATAATATGCCGTGTCGTCAGCTGGCATTCTCCTAGTATGAACCCCATTAAATACTCCGGATGCTCTCACTTCAAAGGCTTGACGAATGATATACTGTCGTTTGAAGATTGGCAGATGGGCCGGGGGGGAAGTCTGTTACTTAGGGAAACATATGCATTGCTAGCTATTTCCGGAGACGCGTCCATTCGTGGTCTCGACACGACACCGTGTACTTGGTACGCCCCTTGGTTACTGGTTACTGATTTACTGATTACTTGATACCCCTGACCCCCCATTTGCTCAGTAGGTGCACTAGCCACATCTCGACGCCTCTTGACGCCACGCGTCACGTGCCACCTCGTTCATCTTGAGCCCCGAACGAGGTTGGGGTTGCAATTCGCAATCTTAAATAATGTCAAAAAAAATACGAAGTACCCCGACCTACAACAATGCCAGCTCCCTTCCGTGCCGCAATGGGAAAGAGAATTCGATAAAGTGAGGATATACCGGTTATTTCTGCCTTTCGGTGTACTTAAAAATGCCCTTTTCTTACAGAATTTACACATCCCGAGCTTTTTCGCAAATTGCGAGCTAAGATCCTACATACATAAGATCGCCAGCATGCTTCCAATTTCAGCGCAGTCGTTTCCAGAAACTTCTGGGTTGAAGGTCTAAGTGCACGGAGTATCCCCCCCGTTATCTGCATTTCATTTCCGCCCTCGGAAAATAATGTGCTGTCATCATCAATTTCATTTCGCTTGCTCGCGACCGCCGCAGGAGGTCGTTCAACGGGCATGTGGGATCTTCACTTTGAAATTGCTGCATTTGGAAATATTGAATTCGAACCCCTTTTAGGACGCCACCTATTGAAGATTTATGATATGTCGCGGGGGCGCTTAGATGGCGAATTAGGATGAGATAACGGCAAGGGGGGGATCTTCAGCGCGTCCGGCGCATGCAATGCATGAATGATTTGTCTTTCCTTGATCTTAAGTTATTTTGGGCGATATGCACTACGTACGGGGCAAGGAAATTTTCTTCATGGTATAATAGGAGGGTTCTACCGTTTCATTCGTTGCCATACTGTTGGTTATTCGGTGCAAAATTTTAGGAATAGGCAATTGGTTCAAGTTGGACGCAATTTGCCGCTGGATCTTTGGAGGGAATCTAGTGATCAAACGTCTTCTTTCTACGCTGTCATATTCTTTGCTCTTTTCGGAAATCTCGCTCAAAGTTACATTCGAGATGTTGAGCTGAAACTCGGAGGGCTGCCCGAGGAATAAATTCGGCATTTTTGACTAGAAACTCTAGGAAAGTGAAAGTTCAACATGGAGTTGATGTTGGGTTCCACATATTTTGTCATTGGATCAACGGCACTGTCTCTATTAGTGCGAAATTTCATATTTGTTTTGATATCCTCTGTCATAGAGACTGTGTACCTCAAGAGAATAGAGCAAGAGTTACGAGCATTGCATATCGATTCTTCGAACCTTCATCACTTTTCTGGAGTCTGTAGTTTCTGGAAGCTTAACATATTTCTATACCTAACAGAGTACGTAGTAATGGTCGTGTATTCAAATGGCTATATTCAGTACATGCTTACAGTCTTTGCCCAAGAACATGCCATTTCTAAAAGGGATTTTGATGAGATAGCAAGCCGTGAAAGGCAAAGAGGCCTCAAAGTCATATTGTGCCCTATTGCTGGCAATTGTCTTGATTTCCCAGCTTGCAGACAAACTCCCCTTCATGCTCGCTGGCTGGGCGGTGCTTGTTCATAGTAACCGCATCACAAAGCTAGATCTTTTCCAGAATCTCCTGTTAACGTACCACGGTGTTACTTTCGACCCCTTGTGGTTTAATACTACGGAAGCATTTGTCATGGGTTTTGTCTTGGGATGAGCATGGATGGGTGGTTCATACCAAAGCCAAGGCGGAACAAGGTGGAACAAGGTGGATAGTGAAACCGTCCAAGCGGCTTGTTCTGTGATGGAAAAAATCGCTGTGCCTAGCTATAGTATCGATGATGTTGCTGACACAGATGAGTGTGAAGCATTCTAAATACTTTGGATCACGAAAGATATCTTCACTTCCATAACCCCTGAATACGACTTCGGTATTCACTAGCTAGGCCTTGAGCTTGGATGTCCAATATACCCACGTTAGGGCTTCTAACTGTGTTAAGAATCCATTACGACAGGCTTATCATAATCCTTATTATCCCTATTAGAGCAAGGTTATATAAGACCGTTCTTCAAATCACATAACCAAGCAGAGAGAACACAGCTTACTCAACCCTCCGATTCTCTTCTGGGGTTTCGTTCAATACCGCCCTCGTCAAGCAAGCTTCTCGCAAGGACTCTTGCGCCATAAGCACCACCACCTATGTGCTTTCCTCATGCGCCCTCAAAACTCCCCTATATCCCAATCTCCATATCTGCAAGTCTAATCTTGCTTAAAGGAGTATTTTTATCCTCACCCTAGGTACATTTAGTGAGATATGTCTCAACCATCACGGAAATCAATTGGCACCATATATTTGGCCGAAGTAGCCGTTGTACTCTCGCCAACGAAACTCACATTAAGATTAGCTATTGCTTTAAAGAACTCCTTCGGTTACCTTTGGTACCTTTCGTGCTATGAGTCTCCTTTTTCCTTATCTTTACGACTTGACTGGGTGGGCTGATGGTTCTACTGAGTGCTCCTAGTTTGATTTATTGTTCTTTTACGACTATGATCCTTTACACTATTGCGTGCAGTTATCATGATTATGATTTGATAGCACGTTCGAAGAAGTTTTCAGCAGTAACATGCGGTGTACTGTTGTGCGATGTATTTGTCTATGCACTGGAAGCCGGGTTGTAGGGGTAATTATATAGGCACTAGTCGAGAATCAAGTAGAATCCCTTTAACTAATACGAAGCTCGTTAAGGCGTCGTAAATGAAGCGCTCCCGCGAGGAAGTCTTGGGCTGCATCCGTTTTCAGAATCCGGAGTTGGCCGTAAATTCGATTGCTCGCTTTCGGGTCAAAGGGGGCTCGGGATTCGCTTTGACAGTAGCATTCCTACCATTGTTGCTTGTTTGTTCGGCCTGCTGGCTGGAATGTCTTTGATTTATCTCAATCCGCTATCGCTCCGGGAACCCAAAGGCCAACATTTGTTACTTCTAAGTTTATTTGAAAAATTAACCACGGATCATCGAGAGGGTTTTCGTATAGTAGTCTCGGTCGTACAGTTCTGCACAGATTGGCCGGCTCCGGCAACGTATATAACAGGAGATAGACAAATCCAAGATAATTATGGACTCTACTAGGTATAAAAGGCTAATGCGCCGGGTTTCCCTTTCGAAATAATATGTGCTAATGTACTAATAGTCGGGCAAACTCAGAGGTGGGCCAAACACCTACCAACAAATCCAGAGCCTTCAAGGACCACCCACAACCTCCGGTAAATGAGCGCCTTGACCAAGCCAGGAACTTCCTCGCGGATGAAGATCCAAATCGATACCTTGGTTTCCGCGAAAGGTTAGGTGAGGTGGAAGAATACATCAAATATATTTTAGATGAGAAACTTGACCATGATGCAAGCCTCCTCCGCGATGTTAAGGTCATGGCCCAGGTCCACCGAGACTGGGATAGAAGAACCCAGAAAGGACCTGAAGATTCGGTTTGCTGTGATTCGCCATCGATAATGCCTGGTTCTCTTCGTCTAGTCTCTTCTAAGAATACACAGAAATTCCAAGAAGAGAAGGAAGCCATGGGCATCGAAACAAAGATGAGAGATGATCATCCGCCATTTACAGCTTGGAGAGAAGATGATCAAGTTGACTTTTTGAAGGCAATGCGGGAAGATGCCCAGATGGCCCCGGAAGATATTGAAGAGAAAACTAACCTACTCTGGGTTGAAAGCCGGGCGTACGCCCGGGCTTTGAAAGAGCCAGGCTTGATTCCGTACTGGATGCATGATACAAAAGGGCTTCCAATGAGAGGCCTGAAACAGGGCAATACAATGCCGTGGTATCGTGCTATAGACGAGAAGCGCAGACCACCATTGCAGCCATTACCAGATTATCTTAAACGCCGACAGAATGAAATAAATCGTCTCCTCAAAGCAGGGAGGACACGGACAGAGGAAGACCAGAAGAAATTGGAAGAGCTCTTGCAAGTGCATGGGTCCAACCATCTAAAGGCCCTATATGCTAAGTACGAGGACACAAAAACAGACAGGGACTATAAAGCTCAAAAATATGGAAGCGTGTTATTTGGCACCGTCACAGACAAGGAGATGGAAAAGGCCAACGAAGAGTTCAAGGTTGCGGAGAGGAATTTCCAACGCGCGTTTCGGACATGGTGCAGAAGGTTCAAAGGCGGTGTGCAACTCATGGTCTTGAAGCCTGGGAGAAGAAGAACGGACTATCCGGGCGTTTTCTATTTCCCACCAAAAGAAATAATCCCACTAGCGATTTATGATGAAGCTCAGAAAGTAGAAGACACCCTCCGTAAAGCTAGGATTGCTAGTGGTGGCTTCCGTGATTTGGACGTGGAGGAGAAGAAGCTTCTAATCAAGTGTCTCGGGAGTGTTGTGGATGAGCGCGCTTTCTTGAATTACTGCAATGGACTCAGACAGCCGGAATACCATGGACATGTGCCTTCACAAGATCCCAACCATGTCAACAACCTGGCCGACATCAAATTTTCGGTTTCAATGGATGCGTTCGCGCTAAACCATAACACTATCAAGGTGTTGAGCCCAGGAGAAATAGATGAAGGAAACGCAGGTGTTTACTGTTTAGAATACCACCCGCCAAGTGGGGACATATCTTCCATCGAAGAAACGAGCAGTGGAAACGTTGAAGTACAGGCAGATACAGTGGTAGTTGAGGAGGTAGGTGCTGTAGTAGATGATGCGGTGCTACAAACTAGAGAACCAGCCACAACCACAACCACACAAAGCAATTCTATGGATTTCAGCGGCAAAGCAGAAAGAAGAGGTATTCAACGAGCAGCGATAGAGCTTGCACTAAACCTTGTAGCCACCAATCAAGAACAGCACCGACCAGAGGATCGCTTTCGGAAGCTAGAGCTCCCGTCAAAATACAAGCCTCCCCCAAAAGAAGTTCCAATATCACTACCACTAGAGCCATCTAAGCGGCCGGTAGAAATGGATAGTTTCAAGTTCACTAAGGAATTGATGGAATTCCGACACCTTAAAGATTTATCTTATGAACTTGCTCGGACTCGCTTAATAGGTGAACGTCCTGAGAACTTGCATCCGCCGGCCAACTTGAATGGCCCCTTCACGGTAGCAAGCACCGAAGATAAACAGGACATTATCAAGGAGAGACAGTCCCGCTTGACAGACCTTTGCTCTCGCTTGGTGGAAGCTGAGAAATTAGCGCCACGGGCCCTGATTCAGCGGATACTTCTCCGGGTGCAACAAGCAATAAGTCGCGGATTGAACCAGGCTCACCCGTTGTGGGACAAAGACGAGTTAATAACAGCGGGCATTGACCAGCTATTCGAAATAGCAGCGCCATCTTGGGATGGCGATCGCAAGTCTTATGACGATTTGAACCTGGCTCTCACTCCCCAACAAAAAGCAGAGCTTAGAGAATTTGAACAGGATGTGGATGAAATTAGGGACATCTTGCCGCTTTGGAAGCCGAGAGAGCCAGTCACGCATCCGTCGGAAGAACAAGAATACTCCGAGGTTGAGCTATTCCAAAATCCCCAGCATGATCATCACCAGCAAAGCCATAAAGGAATGGGATTTTATCCATTCAAACATAAGTTGAATGAAAATCGATTCAACAGGAGGAATAACGAGGTACATTTGTGGGACGATGGGAAGATAACAACATACCTGGGTATAATGCGGCAGGCAAATCGGATCCAGTAAGAATATAGTAGCCTTCAGATCTGATATGCGTTAACATTTGATAGCATTGACTCAGACCGTGGTATATATCAAATATCAAGAATACCTCTCAGCGGACATCCGGAAAATAAATTTGTAATTGCGAGAGAGTCCGCAGAGCAGTCTCCTGGCGTTCGACGAAACGAACTCGGCAATTTGGAGGTGCAATATGATGCTGATGGGACGATGGGGCCCCCTATTGTGCAGGCAAACAAGTTCTACCACCTACAAAAGCTAGCCTTCAGAGTAGGTCGGGACATTTCGAGATTATTGCACCAGCTCGCACGAGAGCATGGTGATTCTGACACCTACCTCATGGAACAATTGGTGGGGCTGAATGTTACACTAAAAGGTGTGGGGAAAATAAGCATAGAGGACCGTCCGAATATGGGGAGTGATGCGGAGCCCGCGACGTCAGATGTCGGGGGAATATCGCTGCAGCGCCTTGCAGTCGAGTTGCACAAGATCGCACCACACCTTGCGCAGGGGGCAGGAATAGACCTGGGCAGAGATCCAAACGCCGTCACTGATGGCGAAGCTGCGGCACTGCTTCAGATGGAGATTCTGGAGGAGTCTAGTAATAATTGGGAGTCACGCTTCCCTGAGAAGGAGCATGTTTGGGAATTTGCTGCTCCCAGAGTGGAGACAATCCAAAGGGTCATACACGGTCACACTGTTAATGCCAGGAAGATGACAACGCAGTTTTTCAACATGCGAAGATTCCCAGTCCGTTGTCAAAGTGCAGAGATCCAAACTGGTATGATGACCTCTGGGCCTAGATTTGAAAGAATGCCAGAGCCGAGATTGTCACCACCACCGCAAAAGTCGCGGGGAGGAGATCGTCCTGTCGAAATATATCGAGGGGCAAAACAGCGACCGCATTTCCCGTTCGGGGAAACGCCGTATCAACAAGCCTATCTTGACTTCACTATGCGGCGAGACCTTCAAGATGGCAAGTACTGCCTTTCCAGATATGTAAACGTACTAACGACACTACCAGTCCCTGAGTTCCAACCGAGGATCCAGAGAAGAGGTTTACTCGACAAGATTTTAGGTCCGGAAAGGGCTAGATCAATAACTCTAGCATATGCTCTACCCAAGCTCCCTGAAAACTGGAAATTCGTCGGTGCCAGCCTCCCGGAGCCGAGTCACCTAATGATTGAGATATCCGAATCTTTGACTGGCTCTGAGAACGATATGCAGGGGAACGTCAGGCACCGTGGTTTATATGAAATGTCCGGAGCGTTAAACGAATCGGACAATCCGACGGGTCCGGCAAGCAATGTGAGGCCGAAGTCGTCACAAAAGAAGAGGCCCGCGAGTGCGCCGGGAGATGAACAGGGACCGTCCAAGAAGTCCAAGAGAGTAAAAAAGGCTCGGACAAATTAGGTAGTAATCGAAGGAGTATCAGATGGTTCCGGGATCTGTGAAAATACCGAGGCAAACCCTGCTTTTGACATCGGGTTGAGTGAATGATCAAACTTACAAGGGGAACGGTGTTGTTTATAGACGGTTGACCTAATTAGGGAAGTAAGGTTGGATATTTAATTGATGATGCCCTTTCAGATATCGAGCCCCGGCGTCGCCGCTACATTCACTCTAGACCCATTATTGGCACGGCCATGGATCGGCTCATGAGTAGGCATCTGTCCGGTATCTGTCTGATGGAGCCAAGTGATGCTAGAATGTCATCACGTACGAGTAAGGTCTGATTGGGCTGTTACTTGGAGCTCGAGAATGTTAGCGCATGGATGAAAGGGGACCACAGGAACGGGGGCAGCCGTAATTTGAGACCGAGATATAAGGCTATAAACCCATAAAGGCGAACACGGGAGCTTTGCGGTATCAGTAAAACTCGTTATAGCTACTGGGATATCCTCAGGAAGATGAGTTGTGTAAAGATGTAAAACCGGGCGCCTGGGTTGTAGTATGATATAGATAGGTGCCGAGTATAATAAAGAGGTTGTGGACAAAGTACGAGGTGCTGTACGAGCAACCTCCCTTGGCCATGCAACTGTGCTCGGCAATGGGGATCTAGACTGAATTCATAGGTACCTATTCGTACGCGCAACTACCAACATCATTTCAGATCCTCAAGCTGGACTTGAACCACCGTCTGCCCATATGACCTAATAAATATAATAAATACGTATCGATACATCATGGGGCAAGCTCAGTCCGATACTGGTGGGAAACAGGTTACTACTGAGCAGGTGAGCCACGAGCTGGTACGTCGTTCTGCGTCATGGGATTTATAACACCCCGCATCCCCTCCACCGCTGACTTTACATACATCACAGGCTCTGTTGTTCGCAAAAAAGTGTTTCACTCCTCTCGAACTGTATTCCTTCCAAGATGTCTTCAAAAGCCTTGCAGAGCGCCAGGACTCAATGGCATATCTCAAGGAGGATACCCTCGCACGATTCCTAGAGATCCCCGACATCCTCGGCGTCTCCTCCGTGATCTTTCAGATGGTATCATATCTAGGCGCATTCCCGTTTGGCCAAGATGCGCCGGTCATATTGGGATTTGAGCAGATGGTCATGGTCGTTGTGATAATGACGGAGAGATACCAGCGAGTACTGAAGAAAGGGCATCGGGATCGAGCGAAGCTGTTATTTCGCAGTCTTGCTGTTTGGGATCGAAAAGAACCTAGCGGTAAATCAGAGAAAGCTGGAAAAGGCCCCGCTTTAGAGCTGAATACTGTGCAAGGCGAGGCTCATCGAAGCCATGTCGCTGGCTTCGCAGTTGATGAGCCCACCAACGATGACGAGGAGGACGATGATGATCATGACTTGGCTCTAGCAGCGCTAGAGTCTCTTGACGCAGTTGAGGTGTTCAACCACGGAGGCCCTCCCATCGCCCAAGCCTCTATACCATCTGACAATCTTAAGAAGCTAATTATGCTTCTTCTATTCATTGCCCCTCTCGATCCCCAAGAGAGTCTTTCCCGCCATGTAGGGAGATTGACTGGTGAGCACTTGGGAGGCCTCCGCAAGACCGCGGAGAACATTTTAGCTGCGTTTGTGAACGTGGAAAAGTCCCCCGGCGTCAAAATACGTCAATTTAATACTGTGATATCCATCTCCTTTCCATATCTTTTCAATGGCTTCAATTCCTTATTTGAGCACTTTTTATTTTCCAAAGATCTCGATTTTACAAAGCGGAAGGATAAATTAACGGCTCCACCATCAGAAGTGGATCGACTGCTGGACCAGCCGCTTCTGTCGCAGGAGGGGGAAATCCTAGATCTAAACGTTCTATGTCAACTATCGTTCTTCATCCCTGGCGAGAAGCTATTTCGGCGGCTCCGTCTTCTGTACTCCGGTACTGATGCTGGCTTCTCTTTGGGAGGGTTTGAAACCAAAGTCTTCAATTGGCGAGCACCAACCATACTTCTGGTGGCAGGGAACCGGATCTCAGATCCTCCAGAAGGTGGCCAAGAACGAGCATTTTCAGACACACTACCTGCAAAGCGCTTTCCAGACAGCAGCAAGTCCGAACACTTCGCCTTTGGGATATATCTCGCCCAGCCTTGGCGTCAAACTCACAAAGAATGCTTCGGTGATGCCGAAACATTACTATTCCAACTGGAGCCTGTACATGAAGTCTTCCACGCCTCAACTATAAATACAGATTATGTCTCCTTCACGAAACCCCCTTACGCCCACGCTGGCATTGCATTTGGATGCCCTCATCCGAAGCCCAAGCAGACATCCGGCCTCGCACCGCATATAAACCTCGGCGCTGTCTCTTTGGTGCTCGATTCCTCATTCGAATTTGGCGTTTTCACCCACAACTACACTTCTGGCGGCGGGGCGTTCCATAATTCGAGCACCAGGAAATATGATTTTCAAGATAGGTTTGAGATTGAGAGTTTGGAGGTTTGGGGTTGTGGCGGAGATGCAGAGGCTGAGCACCAAAGACAACTATGGGCATGGGAGGAGAGAGAAGCAGAGGCGAGGAGAAAAATCAATTTGGGTTCTGGGGATATTGAAGCTGATAGGGCCTTACTGGAGATGGCGGGACTTATTGGGGGAGATCGGAGTGGTGGGTCAATGAATTAGGTCTAGGGATATGGCGTCCTGAGCAAGCCCGCAAGGCGTTGTTAGTATTGGGAGTTGGACTTCGGATAGAGCCGTTGTTGGGGTATAGGATTCAGAGCGGCGTTTGGTCTCCGCTTAGGGAGTCATTTTGATCCCTTGTGGCTTGTATGACGAAGATACAGAGTATTGAATGGCGATTTTATCATGAAGGCTAGCTAACAATGTACATAAATACGAAAGTTGCCCTCATCTGCCTATGACTGCCGGATTAGTTCCCGACGCTTTTGTACAAATTGATAAGGTAGGAATATTATCTCCGACTGGCAACAAGCTCCTGGACCATTTCAAATACACCTCTCCGCCTCTGGTCTTCGTCCTCCATCATGGATTTCGCTCCACCTCGAGGTGGTTTCGGTTCCCCATTCCCACTGTCGTTCCCGCTTGGCTGCTCCTTATTAGGCCTACCCGACACCATCCCATAAACTTTATCCAGAATCCCCTTGCCTTTCTCCTCCGGATTCTCCATCGCGGCTTCGGCCGTAGTCTGAGCCTCGGGCACTTTCGTCTTAACCTTCTCCGGTATATGGGCCCCATCCATAGCCCTCGCCCTCCGCTTCTCCCTCAACGCCGCAATCTCCTTCTCTTCCCTATCTCTAGCCTCCAGCTCCTTAATCCAGGCCTCATTCTTCTCCTTCTGCTTCTTTTCGCTCAATATGCCCTCAAACTCCTTCCGCTTCTCCCGGTCTTCCGCCCAGTATACGCTGCCAGCGACCATGGCCACAAGTGTGAAGCCTTGCGCCAGGATACGAGCGCGGAACATGCGGTTTGTCTTGTTGTGGTCGCCGGAGCGGATGGAGCGAGAAGCGCCCAGGAGGGCCGCGCATGTTAGGAGACATCCTGAGAAGACAAAGTATTAGAATAGATTGTTCGTTGGGCTGTAGTTTAAAGAATGGGAAAGGAACAAACGCATATACCGAGGGGGACCAGAGGCTCCTCTTTAAGGCGTCGACTGAGCTTCTGCCACCGGTTTTCTTCGTAGAAGTCACTGGTGATACGATCCGGATTAGCCGGGTCCCTTGGCCGCAGAGTTAGGGCATTGGCATCGAGGAGGAATTGACATACGCATTGCCATCGAAAGATGACGGGAGAGGCGCATTCGACATTCTGGTGACGTGTTTATGGACGACTGAATTGGACTTGGTTGACCTGGAGTCTGGACTACTGTTCAAGCGACTGATGAGGTCGTTATCGCCGCATTCCCCGGCACCCCTGTGGAAAACGGGCCCCTGCAGCTCCGGCTTCGCGACTCGGAAATACTTGTACCCCACGGCATCAGTGTGCGGTCAAACAATTTATGAATCTTACATACATTGGATCCGTTACCCACGATCAACTGGAGATACGATCCGCGCATTCTAATTATGGATAATGGAGTGGTGCTTAATGGCAATGGCCATAATAATGACGAGGCCAACTGCAATGGCAAAGACAGCGACCACAACCCCGATCGCCGCCCAAGAGCTCTGAGAACTCCAAGTCTCAGTTCTTTATCGCTGACCGAATATTCTACGAATCCTTCACCGCCGAGCGCAACCCCGAAATCGAAGACTAAAGGGGTTATCCCAGAGGAGTTTCTACTGCCTAATGGCTATCCAGACGTATTTTCTTCCCGAGTCTAGATGCTTTAAGATGGTGCTAATATATAACGATGATAGTATTTACGACTCATCCTCACCTCGCGAGTCTACGATGCGGTGGAGGAAACCCCCCTGACACTTGCTACAAATCTAAGCAATCGGCTAGAATGCAAGGTCTTGTTGAAGAGGGAAGACCTCCAACCAGTCTTCAGCTTCAAGCTGAGGGGGGCATACAATAAGATGGCGCATCTAGATCCCAAAGTTTGCTGGAAGGGAGTGGTTGCTTGTTCGGCTGGTAGGAGCTTCTCTGGCCTGCCCGAGTATTATGCTTACAGAAGTTAGGAAACCATGCACAAGGGGTTGCCTATTCAGCACGGAAACTCAAGATACCTGCGACCATTGTCATGCCAAAAGGTACCCCAAGTATTAAACATCTTAATGTGACCCGTTTAGGGGGGTCGGTGGTGTTGAATGGGGCAGATTTCGACGCTGCGAAGGAAGAATGTGGGCGACTGGAGAAGCTTCATGGTCTTACAAATATTCCTCCGTTTGATGATCCATATGTCATTGCAGGACAGGGCACCATTGGGATGGAATTGCTGAGACAGACAAACATACAAAAGCTAGAAGCAATATTCTGTTGTGTTGGCGGAGGCGGGCTGATTGCTGGCATTGGGGTGTATGTCAAGCGTATAGCTCCACATGTGAAGATTATCGGCGTGGAAACATACGACGCGAATGCGATGGTGCAGTCGCTTCAGAAAGGGGAGAGGGTTGTCTTGAAGAATGTCGGACTATTCGCGGATGGTGCTGCCGTCAAGACTGTTGGGCAGGAGACGTTCAGAATATGTCAAGAGGTCGTGGACGAAGTCATCCAAGTCACCACCGACGAGGCATGTGCAGCGATCAAGGATGTCTTTGAAGATACCCGTTCCATCCTTGAGCCCGCAGGAGCTCTCGCCATCGCTGGTTTGAAGAAATACGTCGCAGCACATCCATCGGCGGACAGCTCCAGGAACCTTGTCGCCATCGCCTCAGGTGCCAACATGAACTTCGACCGTCTACGTTTCGTAGCAGAACGTGCTGCTTTAGGAGAGAAAAAAGAAGCCTTGATCATGGTCACCATCCCCGAGAGGCCTGGGGCGTTCTCCGAACTCATCAACACCATCATGCCACATATGGTCACCGAATTTTCCTACCGATACGCCACAGATGCCAGCGCAAACGTCCTCATCGGAATATCCCTCACATCTCCAGCGTTACAGCGAGACGAGGAGCTCTCATCCTTGCTTTCTCGTATATCTGCTACCGGTATGGCTCCCGTTGACCTCTCCGGTGATGAGCTAGCAAAATCACATGTGCGTTATCTAGTCGGAGGACCCTCTGGCGTGCCCAGTGAACGATTATATATGTTCAACTTCCCTGAACGGCCGGGCGCCTTGGAGAAGTTCCTTTCCACGTTAAAACCAAGATACAATATCTCTCTCTTCCAGTACCGGAACGCAGGTGGCGATATCGCGAAGGTTGTGGCGGGTATTCTTTGCCCCGATGACGAATTGAAGGAACTTGAGGCGTTCCTGCGAAAGATCGGGTATCCGTGGGAAGATTGCACCAACTCGGAGGTTTTCAAGACATTTTTGAGATCCTGAATGGCAGTCATTCGATTATGTTCATATGGGTAGGGAATACGTACGACTAGCGATTAGGAGATTTGGTGTTTGAGGCGTGAATTGTTGCTTACCTAGGTATTTGATTAGGCTGGGGGATAGATAAAAGGATATAGATATAAAAATACTTTTTAAGACGAATAAAATATGATAATGGAGTAATATAGGGCTTTTATTCAGCCGTTGGTGGTGCGCTCTCTCTTCTAATTTGCACCACGATAGTACACAGTACCAATCATACACGTGTGTTGCCTGAGGCCGCAACGTCCCAGCCCCAGAGGCAAAATCTCGCGATATCGAAACCTACCTACCTAACTAGACTCCAGACTCATCCACGACAGCTCGCTCCTCAATCCCACCCAAATCTTTCCCAAACTGCAGCCATGTGCCAGCCACCGTCAATAACCGGCATCCTCCTACGCGCAACAGTGCGCACACCACTCCTTCGATCGCCAACTTCAATAAGCAGAAGAGCTTTCTCAGCTCTGAATACTACCACGAGAACGAATGGATGGAGCGCAAATATGTTTCGGAGAACGGGTTTGCTTGCAGGGAGCCTCCAATGGCAGAATAAGGTGGTGGCCGGGAATTTGCAGCAGCAAGTCAGGGGGATGAAAGTTAGGAGTTCGGTGAAGAAGCTATGTGAGGGCTGCAAGGTATGAGTCTGGTTTTATTCTTGCAATGTTATAGAGAGTGGGGGGGATGTCACTTGATTGTTACCCGGTCTGGGGTCTGGAGGATGGGGGATGGAGGGGGGCAGCCATGAGGCCGAGGAACGAAGAGAGAAGGCCGGGAAAGATCAATTGAAGGGGCACCTGAGCGGGCGAGATTTGGATGAAATTGATGCTAACTTTATGTTATGATAGAGCGTACGCAGGAAAGGTGGAAAGAAGGGACGTGGACACGTTTATATAATCTGCTCATTGAATCCGAAGCACAAGCAGAGGCAGGGGAAATAGGATTCTGGCGGATGTCCGGGTGGATATACATGAGACTGAATGGGAGTTGGAGTATATATAAGGCTTGTACGAGTATCAATTGCATGGGAACGGCGTCGTATAGGAGACATTGAAGTCCATTCGAGAAAGCTGCTCAGGCTAGACGGACTGACAGAAGGGAAGAAGTGGAGCGTGGCATGTAAGATCTTACATATGCCCCATCATGGTGATGGGGTAACCCCAATACTACTCAAATATGTAGTCCTCCCATTTTCCATATTAGTGGCATTAACAAGGGCACCAGTTCTGGACATGAAATATGGCCTCATGTCATTTGTACAAGTACATACGATATTATCCTGCCAACCCATGAATCTCCCTCTTTCCCGGGCCCTCTTTACATATTCTCTCCCCTGCCGTCACATCATAATCCGTCAATATACCTATCCATCTGTTCCCACTGGGTCTTCCCGGTGGACGTCAAATACCGAATCTGCGTCTGCTCATTCTTTAGTTTTAGTTTACCTTCCCTCAACTCTCATCCCCAATTCCACCAGAGTCCGTTGAACGTACAGGGTCCGTAACCTCGCTATTCCTCTGAAACTCCTCCTTCGCAAACTTCAACATCTCCTTCTTCGTGGTGGGGTCCGGGATTTTCCTGCATCCTCGTACGATGTTGCGGTATAGGGCAATGGTGCGGGATCTTTGGAGAAACTATCAAAATTGCCATAATTAGCTTAAGGGAGTTAAAGCGGGGTATATTCAATGTACATCGTCGAGACTCATAGTCTTCTTCTTGGAATCGAAGCGACTAGGTCTCTTGACCTTGGAGGAGCTGTATGTGCGAAGATCAGATTGGAATTGGAGACATAGTTGAGGACGCATGCAAGTGCGCATGTGAATCGAGAAGCATGGTGGCATATGCGATTCGTCTCGGTCCAGAAAGGAGCGGAGAGATATATAAATTATAGTGGGAGAAGAGGAGATGGGTCAATAAATTTGGAGTTGGCGATGCGACATGGAGGCCTTCGGTCATCTGGGTGTGGGTCTAGTTCACCAACTACGGGACCTAGGGATGTATGTAGTGCATTGTTGGTGCCTTAGGTAGGCCGGTAAGCGTCATCTTGATACTGCAGCATCAACATACCTAGGTACTCCATACAACATTTCATACGAGGCCGACAAGGTAGAATGGATCCAATTGATGTTGCTAATTCGAAGGGTTTGAGTGAGTTTATTCAAGAATATTTGCCCTCAAGGTGAGTGACAAAAATAATATCTACTTCCTTTCAATAGTTTCCATTTCCAACCCCATCAATGGAGACCGCCTGTGGAGCTCATTAACCGTTTCTCAATCTATCGCGCTGTTATAAGGCCCAACAGATTCCAATGGCATGGGCGAATAACTGAACTGCATCACGTCACAGTGAAGAATGGAGCCTCTGGGTTCATCCAGCCAACAAGACTCAATACAAAATCGCTCTAGAAGCAGCGCAAGGCCTATCCGTTGCCGATTTCGAAGCATGTTTCCATCTCATCGAGTTCACCAGCGCTGATGACTACAAAAAGTCACAAAACGGCTGGAAACCTGGCTCAAAAAAGAGGGAAATGAAGCTCCTCGATCTAAAGTATCTCCTCATCAAAAACGACAGGGACGCCGTCGAGGGTTTCATGTCCTTCATGCCAACATACGAGGATGATTATCCTGTCATATACTGCTACGAAATCCACTTGTCCTCAGCCCTACAAGGGTAAGTAAATCTAGTGGATCCCCCCTTTTTAAAGTTTCCCCGTGCTGACCGACTCGTCGCTTGTAGGACAGGGCTTGGGACGACGCTGATGCAGCTTCTCAGAACCTGCGCTGCGAGGATTCCAGGAACGGAAAAGCTCATGTTGACTTGCTTTACGAGTAATCAAAGGGGAATCAAATTCTACGAGAAGATGGGATTCGTCAAAGATGAGTTCTCACCGCCTCCCAAGGTCCTCCGCAACGGCACCCAAATCGAGTCCGAGTACATTATCTTGAGCAAAGCCGTTTCGTCAATGCACAAAGACAATACATGACCGTTGTAGCTGCCCTTTTCAGAGCACGAAGTACGGAGTAAGCAAATCGGATTGCAAAGCTTGGCATCTATAATAATAACAAGCAATTCGAACCAGCAACGTGGTATAGCTCCTGTATTTCTCCTTTCCGCGGGACATAGATGGCCCACGCCCTGTCAAGCGGCATGATGTGACCGTATACAGACCTATGATACTTCGTCGCGACTACTAGTTCGTACGTACAGTACCTAGGGACTGTGCGAAGTACGAAGTACCAGATAATTAATAATAACAAGCCGAGGATGAAATTTGACCTCACCAGGCTCACCCAGAGGCATTTTTGTCTCTGGACCTAGTAATCACAAGCAATCGCTGCTCCAAGCTTCAAGCCTCGAACCTGAGCCGAGCCTGGAGCCGAACGTGGAGCCCCTGAGTAGCTCGATGAGTCAGCCGGAGCTGGGTTTTCTCGCTTCTCGGTCACATGATGCCCTTGCGCCACGCTAGTGGCGCTAGTGTGTTTGGATTCTCTATTTCGTTTTCCTTCCAATTTTTGTTTCCTTCTTCTTTCTTTCCATCATTAGACTCGTGTTTAGCTTGACTCCAACTCGCCCCAAAGCGTAAAGAGTCGCTATTCAGCTTGACCGCAAGGAGCCATCAAATTCCATGGTGTCAATTATCCAGTCAACGAGTCTAAGATTAATCAGGTATTACTTTGACGTCTTGAGCCCTTGTGGAGCTCGGCGAAGTAGTAGTATCCATGTCACTATATTCCAAAATCTTTTCGCTGAGTGGCCGTCGGCTAATGATGCTAAAGACTCGCCATAGTGCCAACATTCTTGATACTGAATTGTAATGCAATATAATATTATATCAATGTGATTTTTCGAGGTTTGCAGGGGAGGCGCAATCAAAGTCAGGTGCTGCGGTGGTCACCTGACTACGGTCACCTGCCACATCCCCCACGGGAACTCGTGTCCTTCCTTTGCAATAAGGTTCTCCTAACTACTTCGTACACAGTTCTTAGATAGACGACTACACAATGTACAGCGGGTACATAAGGTACCTACACATACAGCACAATCCAGTGGATAATTCCAATTCCATATTGCGAGCACGGTGCAAACATGGCTCCCAAGCACGCTGGCTATATTGCATGATTTCAGTTCAAACTAGCCTTCGCGCACACGTCAAAACACTCGGGCACGGTAAGCGACGCGACATGGCCAGCGACATAAAGATGCGACGAAGCATCTCAACGCCTACTGCAAGCCTATGGATAGCACCTCTATGAAGGCTCGAGGTACGATTAAGTCGAACCACGAAGGGCACGAAGGGGCGCATTTAACATTTACATGCGGAGTACTTACGTGGTTGTACTTCGTACTTCCACATGCATCCCCAAGCCCTATAAACGGCAACTACTGGGGTAGATGGCTCCCTACAAGCTATGCAAAACACGAACTATGTGCTAGCGACGATAGCTCTTCGATAGCTTGGGCTCACAAGCAGAGGGAGAGATACTCCCGATGTCGAAGCCGTAGAGGGTAGGCATATTATCAGAGAGTCAAGATAGAGGTGGCATTCTTTAGCTTCTTTTCACATCGCAGATTTGCTGTTTATTAAAGTCCTGGACTTCTTCAACACACACGCCCAACTGGCGATTTCTTCGCGCTGGCAATGATCAACCTGCTGTTATTATTAGGTGAGTTACGTGAGTAGTACCTGAATGCGGGCTAACCGCGCTAGCAAAAGAAGTTGGTCAGGTTTCGTCGCAGACTGCCTAGGTACCGAAGAACGCTTGGCACGTAAGGCGGGCTATTTTATATACGCCACCTTCTTCAGCTGGGCGTCGCTAGGGGGTATCACTGCCCCAAACATGAGCAAGGCTGAATTTTAGCAACACGAGCTATCCCCATTTCACGGTGTTCTGTTATCAAGCGACTCCAGCCGTTCGTCAAACCAATCACTCAGCATGTGGGATTCAGGGATCCAGAAAGCACTCTGTCGGAGCAGTCGGTAGTGTCAGCCAACGATGCTTGGTACGAAATGGCTGCTTCACCACTGACCCCCGGGTTGTACCGTTGGTACTACATTGGCCACCACAAATTTGGTTGCACGGCTCCGCAGAGTTATTATTGTTCGGTGGTGGAGATGAGAGGCTGCGTGTGCAGGGGATGAACTGGACTCGTGTGGAATGATCACCTTCTCAGCTGTCAGACAAAGCAACAGTCGAATGCAAGGTCCCTCCGCCCATTTCTATAAGGCTAGAGTTCTTCCCACTGGCCGTTGGAAGTGTCTCTTCATCCCATCACACTCCTTCTTACCTTCTCTTCCTCTGTATACCTTACGTTTAATCATACATCTCTAAAGCACGAACAAATCTAAAAAGTAATAGCACTTCATACACCTCATCATCAACAATGTCCGACATTAAGCAACAACCCGTCACCCAACAACCAACCGCTTCCAACAACCTAACCTACAAACAAGTCACTACCGTGACCGGCACAGAGCCATGGACCTCTGATATCTTCAACTGCTTGGACGGCGGCTTGGACGGCAACGACAACCTCTGTATGTTAACTTCCCCTGTTCCGCACCCCATCATCAAACTGGGCATTACTAACTCTATATCCATAAGGCCTCAAGGGTACATTCTGTCCCTGCTTCGTCTATGGCAAGACCGCCGCTCGCATGCGGGACCCCTCTTTGACAGGCTATGATCGTATCAACAATGACTGTCTTTTCTGGGCTGGTGCAAGCTACTGCGGTCTCCAATGGGTGTATGTTTTCCCCTTCTCAGATTCCATTAATCCTTTTCCCCGACCCAATTTTCTCGTGCGATACCTCGATCAAACAATTAACATATCACCAAACAGTCTTACATTCTTGAAGCGTGGCGAGATCCGCGAAAATTATCACATCCAAGGCGACGCCCTCACAGATTGCTTGTTCTCCGCCTTCTGCGGGTGCTGCTCTGTTATCCAGCATGAGAAGGAGGTCCTAGCAAAGCTGAGCCAGCAGGGTGTTGTTTCTCAGGGCTACCAGGCCCCTGCGGCCATGGCTGCTCCGTAAATCCAGTGCCACCTATTGCACCAGATTGAAAATTGGGAGAAGGGGAATAAGGAAATCCGTGATTAGGATGAGGGCGACTGCAAAGCATAATGTTTAGAATGAGCTCTTTGATCCTTGCTGCGATGATACTGAGATGCAATCGATCGAGATTCTTTTTTGTATATTTGTTGCATGGGCGGGGAGATACCACTGTTGCTACGCGAGCTAATACCAATTTTTTTAAGTCTTGAGATTAATATCTTCTGTTTACAAAATGTTACTTGTTCGAGTACCTAAATGAAAACTCGAGAAAATCTTACCAAGAAGGAATTCTGCCAGAAGTTCGACATTATCAAAAGGCATACAGAGTACTTGAAAGGTGGCCATGTTCTCATCTCAATTATCCCAAATTCCCTTGCCTTAACCGTAACTCTGCAAGTTGCACTAGAAAGCCCTGTTGATACACTCAAACCTTTAGGTCTGTGTCACCTTCTGTTGCACTCGATGACCTTTCTAGATACGTCCAGCACGTTCACTTGATGTCACCTACCACTTTTTAATGTATGAAATGAATGTCTCCCAGGATAGGTACAATATCGTCCTGTCTCTTCGTCAGACTGCTATACCTAGGTATATAACCAACTTGGCTTACAATTTCTGTCACACGCTTCCAACAATTCTCCCAGGTTATATCCAGCTCTAATCTGTTATTCCAACTCGGTTCTCGTGCCTTGGAGAATATTCTATTCCTACTCCCCTATAATTAATTTTAACTAACCCAACTCACTTAATATACATATTTACTTCTCCTAACACAACTTCTCATGACGATAACCCCCTAGCACGATGCCATTGAATGCATGCTATGAGCTAGTCTGCAAGAATTCCTCGGAGGAAGTGGGAGGTTCCCAGGTTAGATTAAGTTCGTTAATCATCAAGTGTATGTTCTCGCCTAGAAACCCTTGATTTTGAGAAAAGTTGAGCCATTAGTAAGCTCCTTCTGCTTTCGAGGCACCACCTTAATATAATAATAACCTTGTAGCATATGAGACCTTGATTCTATTATCCTTGAGAAATTGTTACGCTATGAGTTGGAATTTCCTAGGAGCTGGGGTATTAGAAAAGCCTACATGCCTCTCTTGTAGTCTTTTAACCACAAGCGATGAGAAGGAGAGTATTTTTGAATTAGTAATTCTCGAGCCTTCCTAGCAAAGCTAGAAGGATTTGAATTTAAATGCTGCTAACTATACCCAAGAGTTGAGAAAAAAACCAAAATCGTAAGATAATCGTGCCTGTTACGGTGACTCGTCTTGGGGACGGGGAGAGGGGAGGCAATATTACAAATACGTTTGTATTAATGATAGGATGAGCAAGTAGACTCAACACAACTGAGGGATCTTATCGCAGTGTATGAAGTATATATTACATTAATAATGCTTAATATAAGCGGGTATCAAAATATTCTATCTTACCGAATGCGATCAAAACCTCTGCACCGATCTTAACACCGTCCCGAGACCCAGCACTTACCGGCCATTCACGCCGAACCTGCGTCCCAAAGCAACACCATCACAATCATCACAACCAAAACAACCACCGCAAACTACCCACAACCCCCTTTCCCACGCCCATAAAAACCCTAGCAAGGACCACGACAAACCATACGTACCACATGACACCCACAAGCGCCCACTCCAATAAAACCCACCCTCCACGTCTCAACCACCTGAACCTCCTCCTCCGTCTCCTCATCATAGTGTTAATCTTATCCGTAATTTTCTTAACCGTGAGCGTTTGGCTGGTTACGAGGTCTTTGCTGACCTCGTCCGCTTCATCAGCAGCCTTGCGAGTCATGGGGGTAAGATCATCCGATAATCGAGTTTGGAGGTTTTCGATATCTCTGAGGACGCCGGTGATAGTGGTATTGGCGAAGGCGTCTGCAGATTCTTGCCACATGCGCGAGGAAAGTTGCATATCGCTTGAGAGGATACGGGCAGCGAGGATATGTTGTTTGCATTTTGGAACAGGGATGATATCATCCTGAGCTAGTTCAGCAATTTCAGAATAATAGGTCTCGTCAGCGTCACGGAGGTCCTTTAGTTCCGTGGCTCGACGAGAGATTTCTTTGGCTTTGATGCCAGAACTGAGGAGGAGTGCCTCCACGCGAGCTATTTCCCGTTTGGTCATTGGGCCACGATGTATCGAAATGCCTCTATCTGAAATACTCCATTCGCGTTTGCGATTTTGCGATGGGCTTTGATCATGGCCTACGTCGAGGTTGGCAAGGCCCGTCACAGGTAAGGTGTTGCTATGCTTTCCTGGTAAACCGAGGATTGCATTGAGACGCGCATCCGCGCTTTCAACCCCAGGCATGAAACTGCCACGACGAGAATCCAGATCTGAAATGGAAGAATCGCGGTGGAACGGGGCCACGGGGCCATGATCCGGTGACGTTGTTGGGGAAGCGGTTTGGACATCTATCCTTGGTGTAGGTTCTGGAATGTGAAGCTGGCTTATTCGTTTGCCTATTGCTCCAATCTGTTGGTTCGACTTCACGTCCTCCCCTCGTGCTCGAACGGACCTTCCACGGCGCTCGAAGGGGGAAGCGAACACTGGCATATCATTGATATAAGAAGGCGTTTCCTTTCGCGATGGCAAGCCTCCGGCATCCTGAATACCCACTCCGGTAGGGCCTTCATGAGATTGAATTTTAGCTGGTAGAGCTTGCGACACTTTAAAATCCTCGATATCGGACTCGTCTGTGGAAAAGTTTGAAGATACGCCGTGTTCTGGAGAGGGCTCCTTTGAGGCCTTCCAGAATAACTCACCAACTCTTGCAACAGGGTTACGGCTATTTTTGAACAGACCTCGAATGCCTGAGTCTTCGCCTTTATTTTTCCGTAAACTCGAGGTCTGTTTGAGGGGCGTCGAATCCTCATCAGCCTTCCCAGATGGAATATGCTTGGTGGGACTCATGGATCGTCTTCGCCTTTCCGGGGTATCAGGGCTGCCTGGTATCAGTTCCTTGGAGCTCAGCGGTTGTACCTGAACTTGGGATTCTTCCATATGTACCCGGCTGCGACTTCGCTCTAGACTATGATCACGGAAAGGTAGGATCTTTGACTTGACTTTCGACAATGGGTTTCGCGTTTGCGATGTATTCCGGCTTCGTGGAGGCGAAAAGTTCATAGCAAGACTTGGAACAAATGCGTTGGACAATTTAGAAGCCCTCACCTCAGGAGAGTTGGGGGCAGTGCTGTCGAGCTCCTCCAAGGAACGCCTTGGGCTACTAGCAGGAACTTCGAGACTCGCCCTGCCCGATGAACCATTTTTGGCCGCATCTGTTTTTGTTTGATTCATAACAGGCCTAGTCCTTCCGTAGTTGGATCCATCTTTAACAGCCTCAGAAGGTGAGTATGGCTCAGGCAAGGGCTTCAATGGTTCAGCCGACCGGTTTATTAGGTCGCCAGGAAAGTCGTGCGATGACTTCCGATCACTGTCCTGTGCCTCCTTCTGGAGCATTTGCATCATCTGCTTCTCCAGAATGTCTGTGGCACGATCATTACTATCTACTGTTCCACTTCGTCGCCTTGCTGATCGGCGCTGTGAACCGCTGTCCGAGGAATCTGAATGGGATCTGCTGCGGGAGCGAAATAAATGGGACCTATCATGTATTGACCCATTATAGTTGTGATGTATACGTGTGGCATTGCGCACATGTCGTAGCTTTTGGCGTGCTCTAGAACCAGCGCTATCTGGATGCTTATCTAAATCTCCCTTGATGGATTTGAATTCAGGAAGCTTTGTGTCTAGGCGAAGGTCCAATGCTGAATCCTCTGGCACGGCTCGATTGGGAGATAGTTGAGGTTCTGGCTCCTCACTTTTTCGGGACATGGGCCGCTTAAGCTCAGCCGCTGGAGGAAATATTTTTCTTCCATGTCGGTTCTCGATCATCTTTTTATTGTCATCCTGTTCCAGCCAGAAGACATCCGCAATCATATCCGCCGGACTTGTGACCCAATCTATTCTAGGTCGTTTGACTTTCGGTGGAGCTGCCTGACCTTTACCAGAACCAGATTGAGGCGAGGTATGGGGCGAGGCAGCAGCATCTGCAGCTTTTGAGAACGAAGGCATGAACAGACAATCAGCTAAATGTGAGTCTTCGGAGGATGCTTCTGTTGCCACTTGATCAATCCAAGATGAAACCTTTGAAAGATCTCCAAAACCCTGCGATTCCCCGTCGATAGCTTTCGCATTTCGGGCACGAACTTTCCGATTTCTGATATACTGGAGAGGATTATATAATCTTCCTAATGGCCGGGGAGCATGGGAAGACACCGACACTGCCCGCGAGATAGGTGCGGAGGTCGGGGATGAAGGGATGGGTCCCCTATCGTTTGATGTAACTCGCTCTAATTGAGGCTTCAAAGGTGGCACGTATTGTAAAAGACGACGATATTCGGCCATGAGTTCGATGACGTTCTTGGCCTTCGCTGCGCGAGCTAAAGTGGACGGGGAAAAATGATACTGGTAACTTCCATCTGGCTGCGTATCAAACGCTCCTTGTAAAGGATTGTAAATTTGGACGCTGGGTGTAATTCTTGGTGATGGTGTCATTGCCCGGCCGCCTCGATCTGACCTCGGCGATATATTTCTAGATATCCGCCTTTGCTGCTGTAAATGCTGGCGAAGGCTACCTCCCGCAAATCCTTCCCCAAGTCCTTGTGCGATGGGTAGTAAAGGAGTTGAGATGTTTCGTCTAGCGTTATGTCGACTCTCGCTCAGATTTAAGGCAAGGTTTACAATCTGTGCAGAATCGACGTCCAGCGTAGGAGCCGTAGGTTTTGCCCCGGACCCATCATCCACAACTTCTCCCTTTTGTTGTCTAATTTCTCCAGCGAGATTTCGCCCTGTGAGCGCAACCGTCGCATTGGCAGCCAACGGACTACTTTCTAGTCCTCCCGCTCCAACATTCGACCGCCGTTCCGTATGTAGTTTCTCGGGGCTCCTCAAGGCTGATTTTCCCTTGGGATCATGAGCCGATGGCCGTTGATATGGAAGTTGCTCTGGGGCAGAAGCTTCAGACATCGCCCCGTGCGAAGGCGGCTCAAAAAACGAATTTGAGAGGAGGAAGCCGCCGCTGGTCCTGCTCCTACGGCTTCTGTGACTTCTTTTACTATCCTTGGATAGTTTATCGTCTTCCAGCCCTCCATTCTTCGACTCTCTTTCTCCCGGGCCGTTGGCGACGCCATCTCTTGCGAGGCTATTTCGATTTGTGGCCGACGTGCTCGATTCGCCGGTCTGGCCGCTGCTAAGGCTGTATCTTGGGTTGGAGCTAGATGATGCGCTTGCAGTTGTGCGGTGGCCCGGGGGAGAATTGCTTGACGCATCTTTATCTTTGCTTCGAATGACGCCTGGTGTAGGTGGATTGGAGGTCATTTTGAACGCTCATTCCGCAGGTCTATGCCTGTGAGCCATCGGATAGGAGGGTAAGCTTCAAATCATGCTGTGACGAGGAGGAGAAGAAGATGTCGGTGGCGAGATGAAGATATACAAACTGCGTTGTTGTACAAGTGACAGTGTATTTTCACATGTGTCCCTGTTGCCAACAATAATGGAGCGCGACGCGGAAGCAAGGCTTGGCGCTGTCTGGGGTAAATCCGGGCCGGGGAATCTCTGTCCGGGGCCGGGACGGAGCAGCGTGGGGGGNGGGGGGGAAGAGTATAATAACAATACGTTTAAAAAGGGGGTCATAGGAAAATGAAAGGGATAAACGATCATATACGAAGTATTGTCATGCCAAAATACTACCTAGGTAAGGTAGTTGGTTATCTAAACTACGATACTGCACCCTTTCACGATATCTCTCATAGGGTCATAATACGAAGAGTACAGTACTAATAAATATAATACGCCATCTACCAAGGTCCATCATAACTCCACACTTTTATAAACCCGTTTCGCCAATCAGTTCTTCAGGATGCCTTTCCCAGCCTTCTCAATCTTTCTTCTCTTAGCTCTCAGCGTCTCAGCCTCAGCGTCCTTCTTCTTGTTACTATAGACCATCTTCTCCAAGATCTTTCTCTTCTTGCGACTCATCATCATCTTTGCTCTCTCCAATTCCTCGTCTTCCTCCCTTGTCTTCTGGGCTGCTTTCTTCCTAGCATCAGCCTTGGCCTTGGCTCTGGGGTCAATTTGCTTGTCTTCGAGTGCAACGCCTGTTAATTCAGCTTCCAATTCTCGCTGTCTCTGAAGAGCCGTTGAAGTAGCCTCGTCTTCCTCTTCCTCCTCGGCATCTGAGAAACCTCCAAAGGAATTTTCAGCGTCGGACTTTTCAGGCTCGTCCTCCTCGGAACCTGCAATATCCATGCCTTCAGCAGTCGCATCGATATCCATCTCAAGGAGGGCATTAGGCTTCTGCACGGCCATGTTGTCCACATCTGAAACGTCCGGCTCTTCATCCATATCACTGTCCACCTCCAGCTCCTCGCCTTCACGTTCCTGTTCATTGAGTGGCGCGCTAGGATCATATTGACCACGGACTTTCTTTACGAAAGGACTCAGGTGAGGAGGTAATTGAGCTCCAGGGGCGTACAAATCCGGTCGCTTTAGCTCCTCATCATTGACGCAATCCCACACCCATTGGGGCTGGACATATATTCTTCCCGGAACCCGGGAACCAGGCTTTAATCGTTGCGATGTCTGGTTATCTTCAACTTCTTCCTCATTGTCAGGGTCGACCTGAATGGGGGGCCGGTCAACAACTTGATGAGTTATTGATGGGTCTAGCTCGTTATGAGTATACGCCCCTTCGCCCAAAACCGCATCCCAGCCTATACGTTTACACCCAAAAGCTCGGAGAATGAATTCTAGAGGCTGACGTGGGGTCTCTCTGGAGAGGAAGAATGTGAAGTTCGAGAACAGTGTAGAAGGGTCGGTTGCGGAATATGAAGGTTGCAGGAGAATATCTCCTCCAGGTGCAGTTGGTTCGAATTTATCAATTGTGTCCGTTGGCTGATCCTCCCCATCCGCCAAAGTCTGACTCGTAACTGGTTCTGGCGATGGCTCCTTTTCAGCCCGGTTCAATTGCGACATGAGCTTGTCTATCTCAGACTGAAGCTTGGGATCTGGCTGAGCCATTTCTCCATTTGTGATTTGCTTTGGCTGTTCGATCGCACCAACAGCATTTGCCTCCAACGAAAATGCCCCAAGCTCTGCGCCCAGATCATCTTTGTTTTGATCGAACTTTGGGGGGTAGACCAATCCAACTGATGTGTAGAGACGGAAATTAACGAAACCCAACAATGTTTGGTAGAATTCGACAAAGGTGCCCATTATTCTAAAATCCACGTCGCCAGTAACCCTCTGGTTGAATCTGTACGGCACCAGCCACAAGATATCCTGCCCCTGGATGGTCGCCTGGTAATAAATCCCCTTGATGGACAAGAAGGACTTCCGCAGGCTGTGAGACACAATCAAGTAGTGCTCGAATTCAAGACACAGCCGCTCGCATCTTGCAATCATCTTTGCGGGGACGGTCGAGGTGGATGGGAGGTTTGCGAAGAGGAATAGCATGGAAAGACAATCATCGAGATCTCGCAGCGCATCGATAAACGTAGGGTACCGCTCGCGAATGACATGATCGAGTGTATATTTAGGCTTTCCTGTTTTCTCTGGTCTGGAGGCATTGCGCTCGAGTCTCGACGCATCGTGGGCATCTCCTCTGCCCAAAGCCTTCGAAATCTTCTTTTCAAGCGCCTTTTGCTCGCGGAATTTTTGCAGAAGCGGTTCGTGAAGAAGGTACTGGATGTCTTTGGTGTAGTAGAAGGTAGTGGATGCACTTGAAGACTTTGAAGCTTTCTTCTTGTTCCGTGGCTCGCGGGGATAGATTCCTTTCCAGATACAGAGCTTGCGGAAATCGGGGAGAGCGATCTGAAGTTTCCGCACCGCTTGGGTTCTTGTTATGAAGTTCTTGGCCTGGCCAGCGACTCCCTTCTTCTTGATTTTCCCCATGGCTGCGTGAATCGTGAGGTTCAGGAAACGTCAATGGAGTGCAGATGTAGAAAACGTGGGGTCCCGGTTTTCTGTGAGAAAAAAAGTTTGGGCAGAAGTTAGACGGGGCCTCGCTCACCTCTCACCGCCCTGCAGCCTGAGGACAAGTGACGCTCTGGCAGCTGGCAATGCACGCAAGCCTGCCTACAGTACGACGACGCCGGAACACAAGGCTGAGCTGTTCTTCTGTGCGCGCACACTCTAGCCACCATGAACATCGACATGGACATTGACAGGAGGAAGGCTGTTATCTTTGGCGCCGCAGCTGCTGTTCGCCTGCTCCTTTTTACGGCTTTTCCAGGCCTCCCGGACCTGCTGACGGCACGCGTCGAGATCTCAACTCCTGTCACCAGCTTTAAGAGATGCAAGTCCCATATCCCATACCTCACCGATACGCAATTGAAGGAAGCTAACTGTACCAGTGCAAGAGGGTCTCTTCCTTTATAACCATAACGTATCTCCCTATGATGGCGGGGTCTACCACCAAGCGCCTATACTTCTTCCCTTGTTCTCACTCCTCCCAAGCTCCGCGGCCTATCCTGTGTTTACATACTTGCTATACATCTTGGTCGATCTTTTGAGCGCAAACGCTTTAATGAATATTGCTGCATCTGGTGAAGCTGGTTCTTCTAAACTCTATACTTCTCCAAGGAAAGATAAGAAGTGGAGTAGCTATGCGATTGCAACAGCGTAAGCCCTGCTGCGATATGCTATCTGGCCATTGGCTAATGTTACGTCCAGCTTCTTATTCAACCCATTTACAATTGCGACGTGTATTGGTCGGCCGACTAGCGTTTTTACGACTTGCGCCATACTTCATGCCGTCTCGAAAGCGGTTGTTGGAGCCTCATTTACATCGATGTTTGCCATATCCATTGCGTCGTACCTATCGTTGTACCCTCTCCTCCTCTTCCCTCCATTAGTACTCCTCTGCTACGACCGCAGAGGGCAGAGAAAGGAAAACGAATCTATCTCCGCCTTTGTGATTGGGAACGTTGCGGCAGTCGGTGGTTTCTTATACTCTCTCTTGCAAATGTCATACGTTATTACCGGGTCTTGGGAATTCTTAGAATCCACATACGGCGTCTCGCTCCTCCTGCCTGATTTGACCCCAAACGTTGGACTCTGGTGGTACTTTTTCATCGAGATGTTTGATTCGTTCCGCAACTTCTTCCTTGGCGTGTTCTGGATCCATCTATCCTCCTACGTTGGCGGTTTAACGATTCGACTGCGACGTCAACCATTATCTGTTCTCACTATCCTTCTCGGAATTTTCGCCATCTTTAAGCCATACACATCCATATCAGATACATCACTCTTCCTAGCCCTTTTGCCGTTATATCGACACATATTTCCGCTCATGAGGTACTCGTTTCTGGCTTCTTCCACAATACTCTACGCCACATTGCTGGGCCCAGCTTTCTATTACCTTTGGATCTACGCCGGAAGTGGGAACGCAAATTTCTTCTATGCTATCACGCTCGTCTGGAGCTTGGGTTTGAGTATATTGGTTGCGGATTTTCTATTTGCCGTACTACGGGACGAATGGGAGGTAGAAAGACCCGAAATGAGAGGCAAGGAGATACGCCAGATATGATAGGATAGGGAATAAATAAATATTAAATGCTTGTATAGAATAAATGCTAGGCTGAAAAGCCACCAAAATGAAATGTAAACTACTAGTAATTCGCAGGTATGGACGGTGGTGAGTGAAACATTTATTTTGCCGGCAGAATTTGATGAACGTTTTGTTCCATCCCTTACCGACAGCAACAACCTTACGAAGTACATGTGCCTTGTGTTTGTAAACACAACGGGATGCAATTATGAATATAAACTTGCTGCTACCATGTCAGAACACGACATTGCCTCAGGTTCAGAATATTACGACTCGGGGGAAGCCGAATCGGAAGCCACTCGTCCAAATCGCTGGGGCGGCGCGCCCTCAACCTGGCAATCGATAACACAGCAAGAACGGGACCTCGCGGGTTCCTTGGACGAGCTACGAAATAGGGATTTGAGTGTGCATTTATTCAACGCCCATGGGCTAAACAAGCGCGCTGCGCGCCTTTTAGAAGACAAGGCAAATGGTGTAAAGGTACGTTCGGTGGGACTCACATCACTAGCTAATACTGATATATCTGTGCTAGATTGAGGACCCGATTAACGAGGATGCGGACGAACCATTTGTGCCTCCAAAGCTATGGACAGCTTGGCCCTTGCCGCCGGGTGAGGTGCCGCGGGATGGAGAAGATATTGGAGAGGAAGATCCTGATGATGTTTACACTTTTAAGAGGAGGGAGAGAGAGCGGCCTAGTCGGGAGTTGGAGGATGTGCTCACAAGTGTTGCGTTGAGGCTTGCCAAGGAGAGATTCCAGGCCAGGGAGTGGGCAAGTGAAGGTGAGCCCAATGTTGATGGCTTTGAAGATGATGAGCAACGCACCAAAGGTAGCACGAAGCAAAGGAGTTTGCAAAATGCTGGCAATGAGGATGGAGTCTCGCATGTAACAAAGAGGCTCCCTAAACAGAAAAGGCCCAAATCTACACCTCCCGAAGATGTCCTGAGACCTATCTTATCAGCCGACGATGAGAGATCCCAAGACCTGTTACGGCCAACAGTCCGGCATAGTCTTTCGAAGCTAGATGCCCTGCTAATCGCCCTACACCATGCTCGCACAATCTGTCTTCGGTATTCTTCACAGTCTGAAGCCGATACTGATGGGGAGATAGCTCCAGTCAGTGCCACAGTCAGTTCAACAGCAGCCCCCAAGAGGCCCCGAGGAAGACCCCGAAAATTTGATAATTTGACCGATCGAGCGGCGGCATATCTACTCCCTCAAAAAGTAGATATTGATGCTGAGATATTACGCCAGAGGAAGGGTGGCCGGGGTCGCAAACCAAAGCAATATCCGCGTCTTGACGGCGAGACGGAGGAGGAATATCACATTCGAGTTGCTCGACTTCAAAAAAAGCCGCTCCCTCCGTTTACTCCTGCTCGAACAGCTACTCCAGGACCCGAGAATCCACCGTCTCGTGAAGAAACTCTAAACAAGCCCACTACCCCACGTGGTAATAGAGTCAGTTCGAAGGTAGCTGCGATAAAATATCAGAGGAAGCTTGGTCTTCGCGATTGGAGTGAGGTTCTCGGTTCAGCCACTCTTGTTGGTTTTCCGCCGGATGTTATAACCCGAGCCACCCAACGTTGTGCCGATCTATTCGGTGAAGGAATGGTTATAAGAACAATGGCCGAGACACCTTTCGGACGTAAGAATGCCGAGATTTCAACAACCTACCAACCGGAAGAGATCCCTGATCTAGGACCGGACAGCGAAATTGCAGACGAGATATCAGATGCCGCAGCCCAGGGGATGGAGGACTCCGATGAGCAGCGGGACAAGGGCCTGAGACTACTTGGCTCAGTCGAACATTGTTTCTGCCCAGTCAAGAACTGCCGGCGTCGAACGCGAGGGTTTACAAGCGAGATGCTTCTGAGACTGCACTTGAAAAAACAGCATCATATGACGAAAGAGCAGATTGCAGAGTTCGATATCCCAAGTGACGAGGAGATGGATGGTGCTGTTCATGTTGACCGGTTTCTAAGACCGGATAAGCGTCAGCTAAGGGGCAAGGACAAGAGAGAGCGTAAGAGGAGGATGAGGAGTCAGCGGAAGCAGCCAGTTTCCGACGAGGAGGGGATGGGAATGAGTCCTGACATAAATAGAGAATCGGACGACGAACAAAGGGGTAGGTCTGGAGGGCATTAATAGTCGAGAAATAAAACTCTTCTCTGTACACTTGTCCAGTCATTATGCCCTCAATTCAATTTGGATATAGTTATTTTTTCCAGGACTTGCATATTAAGATACGTTGTGTCGAGGAATATGTTTAAATTCCGAGCGACGGATAGCTTTGGGATGAGGGTTTCCTTGCATTATTATAAATATGAACATATCCAATATACCCACTTATCTACTCAGCTTCTCAACCACCCTGGCCATTCCAATAGTTTCCCCTTCCTCCACCTCCACCACACCAGCGCCCCGCCGAAAACCACAGGACTGGTTAAGCATCCCACGAGGCCAATGACAAGCAACCTTCCCTGCCTCTCGCTCTTCCTCATCACCTCGCTATATCTCTCATTCCCAAAGCTCACACGGGAGTATTTCGTCTGCCATCCCAAACTCGGAACGTACAGCGTGAGGTTCTCCTCCAACCATTTCCGCAATGCGTAGGTGGGCGATACGGTTGAGGCACGCATCTCGACGTAGTTATGTAGTGCTAGATCGTTTATTACATGAGCGTCCGGTTTCCGGAACGCTGAGTACTCCGCGAGTGCTTTGCTTCGATCCGATGGCAGGATAGAAGGATATTTGTCGAAGAAGGAAAACAGAATGCGGATGTCTTCAAGGCCGGCATTCATCCCCTGGCCATAGAAGGGGACCATGGCGTGTGCAGCGTCGCCTACTATGACGATGGAGTCGGAGAAGTGGTAGGGGTTGCATTTGATACTTATTAATGGGAGATGGGGGTTGTTGGTGAATGAAGATATTAGGTCCGCCGGTGAGATCAAGGAAGTTACGCCGGGGAAATATTTGTTGAAGAAGGATGGCACTGAGCTGGGAGTTGCATCGAGGGTGACGAAATTCTCGGACGGCATGAAGAGTGTGCAAGTAAAAGAGCCATCCTATTGGGTTGTTAGAAGTTATAGTGACTGGGGGAGCGAGAAAAGTACAAAGCTGGGTATGGCAATGAACATGAAATCTTTTCCCGGCCAGATGTGCAAATGATTTGGTGATATCCGGAATCTAGCGTCAGGATCTTCGCCAGGACGTAACTCCTTAGGCCGTATTTGGAATTCGCACCACAGGGTATCAATGTACTCTTGCTGATAGTCCATCCTTGTGTACTTCATCAGGTGATATCGTGCCGCAGAATGAGCACCATCAGCTCCAATCATCAGGTCGAAGTCGACTTCTACTTCCCGATTACGCCCATCGGTCCCAGGATTTCCAGAAATTTCAAACCAGGCTTTGCGCTTCTGGAAATCGGCCCCGGTCAATTTGTGGTTAAATACCAGCTTGACATTTGGCATCGAATCTAGTTCATCGAGCAGAGCTTTGTTGAGACCCCCTCGATCAACAGCGTATATAGCCTGCGATGATTTTCAGCCCTGGAACTTTGCTTGTGATGGGGGAATTATACTCACTCTTCCATGGACATCGTAATTCTGTGACTTCTCATACAAATCTCCCGTGGAGCTCTCGCCATGGATCATACGCCCTACCATAGGAATGGTGTCGTTGAATATTTTTTCTAGAAGTGCAGAAGGACCGGATTGCCTTATGGCATTGATACCCCGTTCTGAGAGCGCCAAGTTGATTGATTTGGTGAAGTTGAGGGGAACTGTCTGAGGATCTCGGAGATCTGTAGGATGGCAGTCAGAACGAGCATTCTGGGAATAGTAGTACTTGAAAGTAATATAATTGTCATATTCTCGAAGAGCAATCATAAAACATGGCACTGTCTCGATAGGACAAGGCGTCTTCCACCTGGATAGGATCGCCAGGTCGCCCCACCTCTCAAGAATGTCGGCGCAAAGCCCACGACGCGGCTTGGGCTGGATCGTTCTGCACTTGCAAGACATTAAGCACACAGTGCAGTGGAGGAACACATGCTCCTTTTTACTGGCTCTTGACTTCAAGCGTCTCACAAAGAATAGATCTGAATGGTTCTCGCTGTGGAAGCGAGGACGTGTACAACATACCGCTCCTCAATTCATAGACCTCGACATCGTGTCCACGGTTTGCTGCATACAACGCAGCAAGGGTCCCAACTGGGCCTGCCCCAATGACAATAGTCCTCTGCCTCTTGTCCTTGTTGTCTTGAGCCATCCCGCCAGAATTACAACAATATTAGAGAATGAAAAGCAAACAGCGTTGGCTTTGGCAACTCCTGCTACAAAGTACGTGTACCGTGCCCGGCTCCGGGACCGGCAGCGGCAAATAGACTGATAAGTCCGAAAATAGTTGTTAATCGTCCCATTTTTTTTGCGATTTGTTTTGACGGGATGATCCGGCTTGATTCCGCGCCCTTTTATGGACTGCTATTTACTGACTAAGGCAGGGGCAATTCATCCACCATGTTGATCCGCTGGAATATTTTGCCCCGCCAACTGTACAGGAGCATCAATACGACAACCACGAAGTCAAGAGAGATAATTCTCCCGTGAGACACATACCATCCTATATTGAGCTTGAATAGCTACCACTCCACTCGGAATTAGTCCTCGCCATGAACGAAACACCCGCTGCAAAGCGGAAATGTATGGGCAATGATTGCGACAACGAGGCTGGATCGCTACAATGCCCAACATGTCTCAAGCTGGGAATGAAAGACAGTTATTTCTGTTCGCAGGACTGTTTTAAAAGGAATTGGGTAGGCTCTACATCTGCCCATGGCTTTGCCGCATTCCATCTAGGGCTAATATTTATTTTCTTCCAGAGCTCGCACAAGAGTGTACACAAATCACAAAGTAATTTCCTGAGCAATATTATAACCCCTAAAGTCGTCTCTGAACCGGATCCAGATACGGGATATTTCAACCCTTTCCCTACCTTCCCATACACCGGCTCCTTAAGACCCGTGTATCCCCTCTCCGAACGACGGGCAGTACCGAAATCGATACCGCATCCCGACTACTGGCACGATGGCAACCCCAAAAGCGAGCGCACATTCAATGGGAGGACCAAGATTCAGATTTTGAACAAGGAGGAGCAGGAGGGCATGAGGAAGGTGTGCAGGTTAGCAAGAGAGGTGCTGGATATTGCTGCGGCTGCTGCTAGGCCGGGTGTTACGACGGATTATATCGATGAGATTGTGCACAAGGCTTGCTTGGAGCGAGAGGTAAGGAAGAACTTTCCCGCTTAGACAATTATGACCACCCGGTAGCTAACGATGCCAGTCATATCCCTCGCCTCTAAATTACTGCCATTTCCCAAAGTCCGTCTGCACGTCCCCGAACGAAGTCATCTGCCATGGCATTCCCGATCAAAGAGTTCTCGTTGACGGTGACATTCTCAACCTCGACGTCACTCTATATCATGGAGGCTTCCATGGGGATATCAACGAAACATACTACATTGGGGAAAAGTCAAAAGCCGACCCCGATTCCGTACGGGTTGTGGAGACCGCACGCGAGTGCCTGGATGAGGCGATCAAGCTTATCAAGCCCGGCGCGCTATTCAGAGACTACGGCAATGTTATAGAGAAGCATGCTAAGTCGAAAAACTGTAGCGTCGTCAAGACTTATTGTGGTCACGGCATCAATAGCTTATTCCACTGCCCTCCGAACGTCCCTCATTATGCCAAGAACAAGGCGGTCGGAGTGGCTAAGGAAGGGATGTGTTTTACGATTGAGCCTATGATTGCATTGGGGACGCATAGGGATAAGACATGGCCAGATGACTGGACCAGCGTGACGCAGGATGGGAAGAGGACAGCACAATTTGGTGAGTTTCCATTCCTCCAATTGATTTGCGTGTAATGTGTGCTGATGTGGAACAGAGCACACGTTTTTAGTAACTGCGGATGGCGTTGAAATCTTGACAGCACGATTCCCAAACTCTCCAGGCGGGCCACAGCCAATGCCGGCGGAGGCAAATGGAGAGAAGGCTGGGCAGGCGAAAGATAAAGAAGCAGCGGCGTAATGATTGATGCCCATGAAATATGAGTAACGGCCCGAGGGCGAGGGCGAGAGCGAGAGAGAGAGAGTGAGTGAGTGGTAACTACTGTAGTGGTAGTTGTGTTGGATGTAGTGATACTAAGGAGCCATGAACCTCGGAACCTCTAATTACTTCGTCACCCAAAACAAAATAGAAGCGTGATGCTAACTGATCCAATATATATATATATATAATATATATAAGACATCCAAGCGATAAGTGATTAGTTAATACCTATCTCTTGTACCTAAGCCATGAAACCGGAGTACTGTATTTGCAAGTATCCGCGATACTTCGTACATTTGAAATATCTACCTAGGTACTTTGTACTATTATTATACTAATTCTATTAATTCTATTAATTCTTGGTCGCAGCAATCCCGAAGCTTAAACCGGTGATGAGCTTATCAAGCGGGCCAATCAGCGCTCCCCGCCGCCCATCGGCGAATTTTGCACGCAGCAGGCGAACAACACAGCTCGGCGCCCCGAGTCCAACCAGCCTCACAGGCTTCGTGCTTCGTCCTACGTATTCACATTTCATCATTATACTTCAGCCTGCACTGCAACTGCAACTACAGCTGCAACTGCTACACCGCGCTGCCATCTCCCCCCAACACCCTCTCCCTCCCACGCCTCTACGAAGATATCGCCATCAAAGACTATCCTCGTCCGTCCTTCGAGAGTCCCCTGCGCAAGCTAGGCATTCCTTGACCAAGCTGCATTTGTCGCGTTAGCCAGCCACCCCACCGCGCTCACCAAGCCAAACCATTTCGTGAATCCGGCGATACTGGAGACAAGCTCCGTCGAAGCTACCTCGGTCCAAGCATTCGGAGCATCTGCCAGCAAAACCAAAACAAAACAACGCCAAACCAACACTAGAAGCAGGACACACAAGCCGCCAAAGCCAACACCAGACCACCGAGTAGAAGAAATTTTTGACCCGCGATATCTCAGCCATGATGTCCGGCGAGGCGTGGTTATACCTGTTGGCGGTATTGATTAATGCCGTCAACCTATTTCTGCAGGTTTTCTTCACGATTATGTACAGCGATCTCGAGTGGTGAGTAGCTTCTGTTCTCTCCCCTCCCACTTTTGCCTTCGTGAGAGCTCTAAGGGAAAGGAATCGCTTGGTCCGAAAGAAACCTATGTTGAAAGAAACATAACATGCGGGTATTTAGTGAAATAGTTCTTGACTAATGGTGCTAAAACAGTGACTATATTAACCCCATCGATCTCTGCAACCGTCTCAACACCTATATCATCCCCGAGGCCGCTGTTCATGGCGTCCTAACCTTCCTATTCCTCATCAACGGCTACTGGGTTGCGCTTGTGCTCAATCTACCACTCCTCGCATTCAACATTAAGAAGTAGGTCATAACATCCCTGGTCCCTCCAGGATCTATGCTTGGGAAATGCGTCCAGCATGCGTAGTTTCTATTCGTACAGTTGCTGATCAGATATTCAGGATTGTGGATAACGCACATCTTCTTGACGCCACGGAGATCTTTAGGAAACTCAATGTTCATAAGAAGGTAAGGGAACAATCGTTATTGAGCAACTAGGGATTGTAGTGGGCTTACGCTGACCTGTCGATCTAGGAATCATTCATTAAACTTGGTTTCCATCTCATCATGTTCTTCTTCTACCTTTACAGCATGATTGGTATGTACCTGTCAACTGAAGATACCTTTACCCCCATCTATTACTCTCCCCCCCTTGACTCTTAGTGCTGTACTTTTCCTTCTTGCCCAGCACTATCTCATCCAAGAAGTGCAGTTGTTAACGTCTTGTAGTTGCTCTCATCCGTGATGAGTCACATTGACTCTCCTCTTCGATTAAAAGTCAATATAATCTCGAAGAGGCATAAGCTGGGAATTTCGTAGAAAGGGATATTGGGTATCGATGTATGGTGCGAGAAGGGGTCGCTGTAAGAGGTGGTACGGAGAGAAGCGACCCTAGAAGTCTGTGTATAGCAATGGGATACGATGGCAGGATAATTACCCGTGGAGATGTGCAATGATTAGACATGACGGTGGTGGCTTCGGAGTCTTTCTTCATTGATGTGATACTTGGCATAGGGCGTACCCCATATTAGTATTAGTAGGGCTTCTATTGGAGCCGGCTGTGGATAGATACCTAGGTATGCTTATAATGGCATGCTTGCAATCTGGACTTGAGCTTTTTACCCTCGTTTACACATATGTCGTTCTCCTTTTGTATAACATCATCGTCTGGCAGACCGTGAGACGTATCACGTGCGGGTGTTACAGGGCCGTAATTTAAGGTTGGCGCTAAAACTTTTATCGTCTATCGCTGCGCCAAACCCGTACTGTAGTTTTGGTTCCAAGGCGTGTTTGGGTTCCAACTTGCGCTGCCATACCCACAGCCAACAATCTCCAGATCCTTTCCGTTCTTCTTGCGGCGGCTCTTCCATCCATCGGAATCGCGGCTCGATACATTCATTATGGCGGACTTTGGCGCCTACCCGCCAAATATGGCGCCCCAAAACGCGCTGATAGTCCGGCAGGCAGAAGGACCAGATCATGCAGTAGTCCCGTACACAGCAGAAGACTTATCTCGCCCTTCTCAGGGCCCGGCAAATCCCTTCAGAGATGAGACAGCCTCATTGAAACGAAAAAATGTCCTCACAGGCTTTGCGGAAGAAACATATATCAGCGAGCATACATTTCGGAGTCAGCTCCAAGCTGTGGAAAGAGGGGATAGACAATATAGAGGCGGGCAGGCGGAGAAAGATGAAGCTGCGAGGATACGCGCGAAGAGACAGAAGAAAGGCGACGCTACGGTTGTGGAGGGAGATAATGCCTATGTGGGCCCGTGGGCCAAGTACAAGGCTGTGGAATACGAGGAGGTGGCCGAGGGCGAGGAGCTGGCTAGCGATGAAGAGTATGAGGAGTTTGAGGAAGCGGAGGATGGAGTTATTGAGAGTGGCACTATAGTTCCAGCTCTACCACAAGCTATAGCAAAGCGGAAGGAAGCTGAGGAGATGGGTGACGAGACAAGTGTGTTTGAGGGATCACAGCAATATGACTACCAGGGCCGGACGTATATGCATGTTCCGCAGGATCTAGATACCGATCTGAAGAAGGAGGTTGGCAGCATTAAGAATTATGTGCCGAAGAAGTTGGTGCATACATGGAAGAGTCATACGAAGCCTATTATTGGGTTGCGGTTCCTCCCCGAATCAGGACATTTACTGCTTTCCGGCAGTGCAGATTCGACGGTCAAGATTTGGGATGTATACCATCAAAGGGAGTTATTACGCACATACTCGGGGCATACAAAATCATTGTCGGATATTACTTTCAACACCTCTGGCACACAATTCCTTTCGGCTTCGTACGATCGCATGATGAAACTCTGGGACACGGAAACTGGCCAGTGTATAAACCGCTTCACAACTGGCAAAACGCCTCACGTTGTACGGTTCAATCCATCGCCCGAGCACTCGAATGAATTCCTTGCCGGTATGTCCGACAAGAAGATCATTCAATTTGATATCCGAACCCGAGAAATCGTGCAAGAGTACGATCACCATCTCGCTGCTATTAACACTATCACCTTCGTTGATGATAATCGCCGCTTCATGACCACTTCCGATGACAAGTCATTACGAGCTTGGGACTACAATATTCCCGTGCCTATCAAGTACATTGCGGAGCCACACATGTACCCTATGACCCGCGCTTCTCTCCATCCATCCGGCAAATACGTCGCATATCAAAGCTCAGACAACAACATCTTCGTCTACGGCGCGACAGACAAATTCCGGCAAAACAGGAAGAAAGTCTTCAAAGGCCACAATAACGCCGGCTACGCCACCGACGTGGCTTGTAGTCCGGACGGCCAATTCGTTGCGTCTGGAGACACGGGCGGTTACGTGTGTTTCTGGGATTGGAAAACTTGTAAGATGTGGCATAAGATGCAGGCTGCTGATGGGGCAGTTACGTGTGTTCAGTGGCATCCACAGGAGAGCTCGAAGGTTGTCACGGCGGGCTTAGATGGTAGTATAAAGTATTGGGATTAGAGGGCATGGTATCTTGGGGGGCTGCGATACTATTGTACAGATATACGAAGATTTGCTAATTCGGTCTCCTCGTGGATGAAACGTTCCTCGACTGATACTCTGATTTACAGAATTTAAATTTCATCGCCCAGGAGCTCCGCTGACTTGCAAATAGCTAAGTGGCACTGGAGCATCCGATATCGTACCTGAGCCTAACCACACTCTTTTCGCATAAAACTGCAACTCAACATCCCTCCATTATGCGATTTATTTCTGTTTCCTCTCGTTCATTCTAAAAAAATGATCGGATTAGCGTTTCGTTGCTTTGAGTTCATAGCCTTCAACGGTGTCTTTACGTACCTCCTTTCCTCGGAGCATTAAAGCACTCTTATTTTTTCTTTGGTTTTTTCCTCCCCATGGTCAATTTTTGCTTTCCCCATCTTGCCCTCCTTTTCCTTTTCGTTCTCCCATTTCCCTCGCAGTTAATTACAGTTTACCCCTGCTTCACCACTATAGCACACTACACTCGCGCAAGATATCTTAAATCTTAGCCCCCCACCGCCAGCGATAGTCCAAGCAAGCCCATCTAGCGACCAAAAAGCTCACCAGGCTCACGGCGAGGATCCCCGCGAAGAAGCCCACAAATGACCTTGCGCTTAGAGCGGGGAGAAGTTCCCCACCAACGGGGATACATAGCAATGTCCTATAATGAGTTCCACAGTCAGCAAATATCGCATCTTCCGCGTCTTCCTTGTATAATCCTCCTCCTTGCACAAAACCCACCACGTTACACAGGAACTGAGGACGGGGAAAAGACCTACGCAAATGAGACTATACTATAAGATGTTCCGTAAAATTGACCATACTGATCAGCCTTGCACAATTGCCCGAGACAAACCGGCGCCATGCTGATAATACTGCCAGAACCGAATCCAAAGAGCGGGGCGAAGGTGTAGAAAAGTATCACGTTATTGCTGACTGGTAGCCAGAAAGCGAGGACTACGATGAGGGACCAGAGGAGGGTTAGGATCATAGTGTTAAATCGGCCCCAGCGGTCAGATAGGTATCCTGAGAAGAAGCGGCCAAATGCTGAGCCACTGGAGGACTGTTAGATTGCGGGTATTTGTGGGGGGTGTTGCTGAGGGGCCGTCGTGCTTTGAGGAATAGAGTGGGAATGGGGATGGGCAAAAGAAGAGGTTAACTTACGCATTTAGAATTGCTATTATGTTAAATGTCGCTTGATTGCTGAAACCTTGGGACAAGCCATAGGACGGTAACAAGCCCAAGACGCCAAATAGCACAAATTCGAAGCCTATCCCACCTCAAGCATCAGCAACCGCTTTCTTGACTTGCCAGTCGTTCTTCTATCCCGTTCAACACCCATCAAAGTAAACAAGAAAAACTTACAAGCAATCCCTGCAGTGGCCCAGCCAAACCTCGCATCCAGTAAACACTTCAAATCCACAGTCCCCCCGTTCCTCCTCGGTGGCAAACGTCCCCTAACACACAGATTCCCTACAACCAGGAGCACACCCGCAATAAGAGCCACAACTCGAAGCGCCCAAGCCCAACTCAAATTCTCAAGCGTGCTCTTCAGCACAAGCGGAAAGACAATCCCGCCGACACTCGAACCGATAAATGCAATCCCGCTCGCAAGTCCCCGCCTCCTCTCAAACCAATGCGCTACAACTGCCAACGCAGTCGTAGTCAAACAGGCACCGCTAATACCGTTCACCACCCCATAGACAAGCATGAAGTGCCAGTACCGGGTACATTCCGCCAACACCACCAAACTCACCACATACACCACGCTCCCCACCAAAACCAGATAGCGAGATCCATAGCGATCAAACAATGGACCGATCTGCACCCCCAAAAAGAGGTTGAGGAAGATGTTGACGGCGGCTATCCAGCCTACGTCCCGCGGGCTATAGTTGGCTAGCTGGTTCGCTTGCCAGTAGGATTGGAAGAGTCCCACGGAGGACATGAGCCCGAAGGTACCGCAGATTACGGAGAAAGAGCCGAGGATTACGAGCCATGCTCTGAGACCGCCATCGGGGAAGTACAATGATGCCCGCGAGTGCGAGGTTGTTACGGCTGTCAACTCGAGATTGTGAGTTACATTTTTGTGGTGGTCGTCGAGGTGGTCGAGCCGGGACTCGGAGGCTGGAGAAATTTCTGACAAAGTGGGGAGTGGACCATTGCTGGCCATTGGAACTGAGATCTTGTATTGTATTGTTGCGTCTAAGTAAAATTATATTAAAGATAGCCCAGAAGAGGTGAGATAGACATAGACAGCACGAATGAATGGCTTTTGAAGGAACAATTGCTTTATGAGCCGTGACTCACAAAACCGGTGTGTGGAGGTAAGCACTTCGTAATAAATAAAAGACGCAAAGCCGGCCGGGAGCTAGAGAATTAGCCCTGCATGTCGTGGCGAAGTTACATCTAGAAACTTTTTCCACTCTGAGAGAAGTAGCGGATCGGCTAATAAGTAGATGGGCTTGGAGATTCCATCCCTATACTGGAGGGCGGATAGCTCATGGGGTCACATACACACTGTCCGTCATTAACAAGCAAAGAGTCGGGAATTGAGGTTCGGTATCATAAAGTACTCCCGGTCTAATATAGTACATAGTACAAACCCTCTACATCTATAATACTCCCACAGCATCCTCGCACCGCTGACAGAGCTCATCAACCGGCGCGACATATCTCCAACATCTAGGGCATTTCGAATCCTTAGGAGGCAATACAGAAGCCTTGCATCGCCCGCCGTCGAACTCAACAGAGTACTTCCACTCCCCTTCCGGCTCCGCATCCGGGCCATTAAGCTGAACGGAAGATACGACAAAGATACTGTCAAGTTCATGTGCATAGCGAGTAAAGACTGCATAAGCCTCCGGAGAGAGACTCAAAGCCACAGAGCACTCTAGCGAAGATCCAATGAGCTTCTCCGCTCGTGCCTCCTCCTGAGCTGCTTTGATGGCTGTATTTGCGCTCTGGATCAGGGTGATATCGTCCCGAATGGTGGAGTCGACCGATCCCCGTTCAGGGGAAATAACAGGTTCGTTCAGTGGCCGAAGTGAGGGGTGGGCTCCGGACTCGGCTGCCATCCACTCTGGCCGATGGTCCCAAGCTTCCTCGACGAGACTTGGGGTAATGGGCGCCAGCATTTTCAATAGCCCGCTGAAGATCTCCTCTAGCACGCCGCCGCCATCCCCACAGTACAATCGATCTTTCATCGCTTCGAGATAAAATGCGGAAAGGTCGTTGTTGATCCATTTATTGATGGCATTTACACCTTTGTAGAACTCAAAATTTTCGTATGCGGAGTTAACTTCTGCCATGGCAACTTCCAGTTGGATAAGGGCAATCTGGTCTAGCTTGGTGAGGGGCGCTGTTCTGGCACTCTGGTGCATTGATCCCAATAGCATTTTGATAGTCATCCGATATTTCAGTAGAGCTGTATGGTTGAACTTAAGGACTGGTTCGCCGATGACGACGTCCCGAGTATAGTCGCTGCTTGCAGCCCATAACCGCAGCGCATCTGCTCCGAGAGCTTGGGAGACGGGGGCGTTGGATTTCTTTTTTGTCTTAACCTGTGATATGTCAACGTCAGCTCATTATGGAGAATAGAGGACGGAATACATACCGGAGGAAGTAATGACCCATCCATGATCTGGCCAGGTGCAATGACATTGCCAAGGGATTTGGACATCTTTTTCCCGGTATGATCGAGGGTAAATCCATGGGTTATTAAGGTTCTGAATGGAGCACCGGTTCTCCCGGAAGCGCTTGCATGTGTTAGGAGGCTGGATTGGAACCAGCCTCTATGTTGATCTGTGCCCTCAAGATAGACGTCTGCCTGCTGCTCTGATTGGGTCCAACTGGTCCCACTGTCAAACCAGACATCCATTGTATCCTTTCCACGCCTGTACGAGCCCTCCAGCCCAGAGACAATCCATGCTGGCTCATCCGGGGGATCTGTCCACCAGGCATCGATTCCCCTTTCATCAATCATAGAGATGATATGAGCAACACTTTCATCGGTGAGTACTGCAGTCCCGTGCTCATTGTAGAGGGCAGGAATGGGCACACCCCAGGCACGTTGCCTGGAGATACACCATTCACTTCGGCCCTTAACAAAGCTTTCGAGTCTGGAGCGCCCACTTCCAGGAATGAATCGGACATCGGTGAGGGATTGTAACGCGCTGTCTTTGACACTGCCGACATCCGCAAACCATTGCTCGGTAGCTCGAACTATGACGGGAAGTTTTGTCCGCCAGTCATAAGGATACTTGTGTTTATATTTATGGACAGCAAGCACCTTATCCCCGAGGATTTTCAAAACCTCGCCGCTGCCGCCTCCGAGAACGGATTTCCCTAATAATGCTTGGGGCTCGTCTGGAAGCGCGGTCTCCGTGAAACAGCCCAAGTCGTCCACTGGCGCTGTTGCTTCAATCCCCAGACGTAGACATACTTCGTAGTCATCCATTCCGTGACCTGGCGCGAGGTGAACCAATCCTGAACCAGAATCTGCAGAGACAAAGTCTGCGTGGATCACAGGCTGCGGTTGAGACCCCCCACCACGAAGTATATTGACATACTGGGATCCCTGGAGATCTTTGCCGAGAATAGATTCAGCGACAACTTCCACAGGTCTATCGCCAAGGCACTGCTTCGCAAGATGGTCAAGCCTTGTGCTTGCGATTAGCAAATGATCTGGGCCACTCCTGACAACAGAGTATTCTAGGTCGTTGTGAATAGCCATAGCTCGGTTAGCAGGTAAAGTCCACGGCGTAGTCGTCCATATAACAGCCGAAAGATTATCAAGGCCTCCCAATTTCAGTCGCAAACATTCCGGCACGGTCGTCAGGGGAAACTTGATGTAGGCAGCGGTAGACAAGTGATCATCCTTATACTCCAGTTCCGCCTCCGCAAGAGCTGTTCTCGACGACGGCGACCAATATACCGGTTTATATCGTCGAAATATAAGCCCTCTCTTCGCCATCTCTTGGAAGATGCCCAACTGTTTGATCTCGAAAGATTTGTCCATGGTTTTCCAGGCCTTGGTCCAGTCTGCCATGACTCCCCATTCCCGGAATCCTTTCATTTGCTCTTCAACAGTCTCTGTTGCAAGGGCTCTTGCTGCTTTGCGTACAGCAACAGCATCCAGTATGTGCTCCGCATCCTTTGCTTCCTTCCATTGCCTCTCAAGGGCTTTGATTTCGATCGGGAGGCCATGGCAATCCCATCCAGGGACATAGACAACCCTGTGACCTATAATGTATCCACATCAGTACGACGCCCATGGATGAAATAATATGCATATTTCTGCAATAGCTGAGCGGCCTACCTTCCTGCAGTTTAACCCTACATACGATATCCTTCAAAATCTTATTCAGCGCATGGCCGATATGGAGACTCCCATTGGCATATGGGGGCCCATCATGCAATATGAAAGGCTTCTGCGAAGAGCGCTCGCGGCTCTGCCACTCGTAGAGGTCATCGGCGCATCGTTTTAAGTATTTGGGCTGATCCGCGGCTAATGGTCGAGGACTAACGCAGGGTTTGGAATTCAGCAATTGTAATAATGGATATAGATATTTGACATCTGCTTACGGGAATGAGGATTTTGGTAATCTTAAAGTCGATGACCAGGATGCAGCAGGACGTACTGGCATGGTCTCTGGTCGAAGGGCAGCAGTCGCATCTTTCTTTGATGTTCGCGAGGGCCATGGGCGAAGTCGCGTTTTCAATTCAGGCCACGAGGCACCAAATCAACGCTATGATATGTTCGAGGACTACGAAGTACTAGTGAGTAATTTATATTTTGTTCAACATTTGTGAATTAAAATAGTTTATGTTCCTTTGATGAGGGTTGATCGTCGATTTATGTTGTTGAACGTTAGTGGGTCTGAGCAGTTCATGCTTCTTCGATGGAGGCTGGTTTGTGATTTATATATAAATTGAACATAATACGGCATTGTATTTCTGGTATTGAAACAGTGCGACGCCAAATACCCTCCCAACTCCAGCATTGCTAGCCAGAAAAAATGCCCATTGCCTGAGTCCGAACGCCTCCATCCCATGCATATATATCCAATATTGGATTGCCTTGAAGCGTCAAAAGACCGTAACACTGCTGACAACCCCATTCTTCAACACCTCAAACACCAGCCCCGGAAATCCGAAAAGGGTTGTATTACCCAGGCCCTTGACATCCTCTATGCCAGCACCTATAGCATCCAGCCTCCCCCCACCAACGCTGTCCTCCCATCCTCCTAATAACTCGCAGCTGCTACCCGGACTGTCTCCCCAGTCACGATTTAAGACCATGCCACGCTGGCGTGCTTTGGCTTCCTCCGCATTCTTGTAAATGCTCTTCCAATCCTCATGTAATCTACTCTCGATATCCATAAAGGGAGTCTCGGAGTTGACGACATCTTCGCCACTTGTGTGTGACAAATACTGAATTTCCCATCGACACCGGCAATGCCGATTGAACGGATATGAGCCCGGCACATTGCCATGGAGAATTAATTTTGATGCAACTAGGCATGTCGATGCATCGGTGAGAACAATGACCTCTGGATTGCCATCTTGGGTCGTCGAATCCTGCGACGGGGGACATTGTGATGGTGTGGTTGGCGTCGACATTAGCACGTCGATGCCGTGATAGAAGTAGTTATAAAAGCATTCTCCAGATACATTCCCAGCGACTTCCCCCTCCCCGTTATCATCGTCCGAGTCATCAGTAGCAGTATGTGCCGACGATTGATCTGTATCGGTGGAGTCATCATGGAGTCTTATGTCGTTCGGGTCTAACCTATTGACTCCGGCCCCTTGACGAGCTTTATGGATAGACATTCTTTGGTCGCTTTTCCGATATATCGCATCTGGAGGACCTAGCTCGGCAACGAGCTCTTGCGGCGATGTATGGCCTAGCTTAATCCAGAATGGATTATGATTTCGCGAGCGCACAAGTTCCAGTCGACCTCCTCCATATATCTTCACCAGCCGCACCTCAGCTGGCACAGAGTCCTTTCCCTTCAAAATTGCCCCAAATTTATCCGAAGGGTCTATGGTCTGGGTAAACAAACGCTCCCGAGCATCTACCCATGAATCTCCAGAAAAGATGGCCATGGAACCTGCTGGGGGGCTAGTAGATGATGATAGTAGCGAAACCGCATCCTTCCCTGTCGACCAAAGTGAAGATTCGATTGGAAAGGAGAACGCAAGTCCGGGGTATGAAAGGACATAGAGTGCCGCGGCCGTGTCATCATCGGCGTCGGGTTGTATGTACTCACCCGGGAAAGTAGGCCCTAGCAGGTTTTTGTAAATATGGCGATACGTAGGGCCGCTCTGGCTTGGTATTGGGGAAGTTGCAGAGGACGCTTGGGCAGTGGTTACCGGGCGCAAGACATCTCTATCATTGTATGTGAGATGGCTTTTAGTGAAGTCCAAAACTTCGATAAGGCGCAAGCGCTGCTCCGGCCCATCAAATCGTAAACGGATGCCGTTTGTTGGGAGGCTAAGGATAACAGGTTCCTTGACGGGCGACGTGAGTTCATATACCAAATCGAGCTTAGGGAAACGTTGTGGTTCGGCTTTCAGCCGTGTGAGGATATCATGAAGGGTAGCGCCGAGGACTAGAGAGAGGGCGGGGAGTTAGCCACGGGGACGTTGCCAATGATAGGGAGGAAGGTACCCAAGAAGCCTAGAGCTTGTCCAGGGCGGACTTGGGCAGTAAATAGCGACATTTCGATTTTAGCAGCATTTGCCTTTGCATCTGGATTGTGGTTGTGGTTATGTATGTCTCATTGTTTGTCACCTACCTCCGGCTAGATATCTCACAAGGTGAAGTCATGATGGGATGGAGGGGTCCGTTGCCCAGCCAACGACAAGCCGGCCCAAGTCGCCTCCAGCCTTGTTGAGTTTCCCGACATCGATATCGACATCAATATCGGCATCAGCATCAGCACCGATATCGACAATCCCTCGATATCAACAACACTACACTACGAGGCTACTGCTAGCCAGGAACGGGGGTTTATTTAATCCCATGTCAGGACGTTCTCGGCCGACTCTTGTCGCGCCTTCACGGAAAAACAGCATGCGACCACCAGCGAGGTTTTCGACAGTTAGGGCACAATCAGCAGCAGCAGCAGCCCGGATGGACAGGTCTGGGGCAATATCACCTGCAGAATCACTCACCTCGGTCGCGACGACTCAGACAAATAATGGAGGCACAAAACGCAAGGACCGGGATTTTGAGCGCGACGAAGGAGAGACCAATATCAATGTTGTGGTGCGATGTAGAGGGCGGAACGAGCGCGAAGTGAGGGAGAATAGCGGAGTCGTATTGTCAACGGATGGCGTCAAGGGAAAGAGCCTGGATCTCCTGATGGGACCAAGCGCGCTCAGCAATAAGACTTACCATTTCGACAAAGTATTTTCTGCGGCGGCTGACCAAGCTATGATTTATGATGATGTAGTGACGCCGATCCTGGATGAGGTATGTCCAACTGAACAAATGATGTTCCCTTATACTGACATTTGTAGATGCTCGCTGGTTATAACTGCACGATATTTGCGTATGGACAGACTGGTACGGGCAAAACGTATACCATGTCTGGTGATATGAACACTACCTTTGGCATCCTTTCCGATGCTGCAGGCATAATACCTCGCGTCCTCTATTCGCTGTTTACCAAATTAGATACTGATGATGCAGAATCCTCGGTCAAGTGCTCTTTTATTGAGCTCTACAACGAGGAGCTTCGTGACTTGATTTCCCCCGACGATAATGCCAAATTAAAGATGTTCGTCGACGACAGCAAAAAGGGCCACTCGAGCACAATTGTTCAGGGCATGGAGGAATCCCACATTGGGAGTGCAGTCGACGGCGTAAAATTGCTACAGGAAGGGAGCCGAAAGCGCCAAGTTGCAGCAACCAAATGCAATGACCTGAGCAGCCGGAGTCACACGGTTTTCACAATAACCGCATATATTAAAAGGACTAGAGAAAATGGGGAGGATTATCTTAGTGCTGGAAAGTTAAATCTCGTCGACCTGGCGGGCAGCGAAAACATCCAGCGCAGTGGTGCGGAGAACAAGCGTGCCGCAGAGGCAGGCCTCATCAACAAGAGTTTATTAACTCTCGGACGAGTTATCAATGCTTTGGTCGATCGAAGCTCACACATTCCGTATCGCGAGTCGAAGCTTACGCGATTGCTCCAGGATTCTCTCGGTGGAAGAACCAAAACTTGCATCATCGCCACAGTTTCTCCTGCTAAGAGTAACTTGGAAGAGACGATTTCAACGCTAGACTACGCGTTCAGGGCAAAAAACATCCGGAATAAACCACAGGTGAATCAAATGATCAATAAGAAAACACTGCTGAAGGAATTTACCTGGGAAATCGAGAAGCTGAAGAGCGAGTTGATCGCAACCCGTCAACGCAATGGCGTCTATTTGTCAAACGAGGCGTTCGAGGAGATGACCGCGAAGAGCGAATCTACGCGTATTCTTAGCGATGAGCAGTCTGCAAAGATCGAGGCAATGGAGATAAATTTGCGAAACAAGGTGCAAGAATTATACTCTCTAACCTCAAATTTCATGACGCTCAAGAAGGACAACGAGGGTACAAAAGCAGTGCTAGATGAGACGAAAGGCCTCCTAGAGCAGACTGAGTTTGTTCTTTCCAATACTCGCCAGAGTTTAGCGGACGAGACAGTACTCCGCAAAGCTCATGAACAAACCGAAGAACAACTGAACCTGGTTGGCAAAGAGCTTATTGCTACTTTAGGTAAAACAGTCCAGGATGTCGGCGGTCTTCATGACAAAAATCGGAGGAAATCGGACTTGCAGTCATTGAACCGGAATACTTGGGGGTTATCCCAAGCACAGGTCTCCGAAGTTACAAGTCTTGTCGAAACCAGAGTCGAAGAATTCTGCAGCCAACAACAGGAGCTGATGGACGCTGTGTCTCACAGAATGCAATCGTTTATAGAAGGCGAATTAGGGAAACTATCCTCAACCCAAGAGTTTCTAGAGGAAAATGTAGCTGCGTTTGAAAGTTCCGAGCACGAGGTCTCAGAGCAAACGAAATCGGCAAAGGAGGAGATGGACCTTGTTCTTGAAGAAATCAAGACTCTCAGGGAGGATGTGAAAGCTCGCGTAGGACAAGGGCTCCAAGGGCTCTCTTTCGCAACTGAACGTATTTCTGCTGAAGTGATCAGTGAATTAGGTGATTTCCACACCAATGTGAGATAACCATGTAGACTACTCTTATTTTGAAGACTTCAACTAACTAGTTCCAGCTCCATGTCTCTTATAGTTCACTTGGTCATAATTTCAAGACCTTGTTCGAAGATCTACTCCAACACGTCAATAGCCAGAAGGCGGAGGCGGACGAGTTACGGAGGCAGCTATCTGCGGCCAGTGAGCTTGCTATGCAGTCCAATGCGATCGTTTCCTCGAGACTAGATCAAGTTGTTCGAGAAGAGCGTGAAGAGGCAGCGAGAGATCGTCAAAGCCTACTCTCCCAGATCACAAGCCTTGTCATGGCTCAAGGCGAGGCCCAGGACGCCCGTTTAAGTGGAAAGATCGAGGAAGTTAGAAAAGATGTCACATCTTCAAAAGATGCATTCGAGGCATCGCGTACCCAGTACAGTCTCGGAATGGATGCCTGGGATGAGAAGGAAGACAAGCTGGCCGAGGAAGTCATTCGATCACGAGAGGCTCTAAAGAATCAACTGAAGGAAGACTGGGTGGTATGTGTTAAGCTGCTCCAGCCTTGTCGCTTTACTAACACATAACCAGATCGCAAATAAATATAACTCATCCCTCCAGGCCACCACCAAATCCGTTCATGAGGAAACCGTCCACATCGTGGACGAACAGGTGAAGGGCATGGAGTCGCAAATGCAAGCTCTCGATGCCTTTGTAAGCCGTGCTCGATCTCAAAATGCCCGGCATCATAACAGTCATACACAATCGTTACAAAACCTATCCGGCACCGTCAAAACTTCGTACGATGATATTGGCTCGCGTTTCGCGTCCACCTATGAGCGAATTCGTGATCTCGGAGATGAAATGTCGGAGAATACGACGTCGTTGCAGGAAACGCTTGTACCCTTGGACTCCATCCTACGACAACCACTTGCAGTCCTTCGATCAAATATCACAACTACACGATTCCAGGAGTATCAGCCAACAGGGGATACGCCCCAGAAAGTCCAATATCAATACCCAACCCAGTTGCCGAAGACTGAACCGCACGAACAACTGCTCGCTGCATTGCATCGTCCCCGTGGCTCACCCAATGTAGCAAGCCCGAGCAAGCCGACAATGATTCCAGTCATATTCCACGATGCAGCAGATGGGGTATCCGACGAAAGTACTACGCCATTCACATTCTCAGCCTCGATGCCAGCATTTCCATCCGAAGGCCGGCCTGCTACAAGTGGTGGTCTCCGAGAAATCAATGTCAACATAAACGCCGGGTCGCTAAATCACGAACCGCAAGACACGGCACACTCCGCTAGCGTCGGAAGCGGCAGTGCGAAGGAGCCTAGGGAGATTTTCAAGAGGAGTGTCACGGCGGGAGGGAAGCTGCCTGTATTGAGGAGTGGAAAGAAGAGTAGCAGTAGTGTGCTCCCTGCGGATGGTAGGGAAAATGTGAATGTCTTAGCGCAGAGTACGGGCCGTAGGAGAAGTCCGAGGATTGCGGGGTAAACGGGCTTGATGGAGTTGGTTTTCCTGGTTACTTGGCATTTCTGTTGGAATAGGAAGCTCCAAATGGCGTTATATGAGCTTTGTTATTTTCATGCTGGGGGTGGCGCATTTCGTTCACTGGTGGATATTTGTTTATTATTAAGGGGAGGAGTCCAGAGTCTTGGAGGCCAGGTTAGGGGCCCTTGGCTTGGCGTTTGGAGGGTTGAGGCTTTTGAGGCTTTTGTGGCTTCATGGCTTGCGGGGTTAACTTGTTAATAAAACTTCTATTGTTAATTCGATATTTGCTCTACACGTGGCATTGCTCAGTGCGCTGATTCGTAGGATAAATAAATGGCTGGGCAGCACGCGGCCCAAAAAATTTGGGTTTCCATCGTGGTCGTTTTCGTTTTACTGGGACATTTCTTGCTATACAATCGCCTTGGGTCCACGCCGCTTAGTAGGGTTGCTTCATCGATCTCAACCAACACTAATCCATAGGGCCAGGCATGGTGGACCGGGTTTAAGGGGCTCTGGCTTATCCATCTACCTACCTACCAAGCAAGCTCTATGCCGGCGGTGAGACCACTAGCAAGTGCGAGGGGATATAAGCGTATTGTAATCTAATGCAAAGTACCCGGCATAGCTAAATTAGAGAACGACACACGTACAATAAACACTCGTGTGGTTCAGAAGTATATGAATGATTGTGCTGCCGATACCGTGACAAGACATGGAAAACAAGCCGGTGTTTGAATAGCTATGGGCGATTGTCGAGCAAAGTAAGCCGATGAGGTACATGTATAAAATTTCGAGCTTATCCTTAGGTGCGTACTAATAAACGTGGAATTTTGAAGGCAACTGTTCATGCTTGGAACTCGAGGGGTATAGCAGAGCCAACACCTATGACGAGCGTCATCTGAACTTGATTGATCACTTCAGTTCTCGTCATTTCTGATGGTCGTGAAGCTGCGCCATCCACGAATGATTGAAAAGCAAAACTTTGGACAGCTGGGGATGTTCCACCGCATGAAAATAAATGGCCTCACTTGACCAGCAGATTTCAGCAGACTTTGCAGTGGTTAACCAATAAAAGCCCACCATACACCTCGTAGTCTTGGCGGCCAAAAGCCTGGATACAAAATGAATGTGCATACGAAGTAGTCCCTGCGCTCGAAGTACGTCTGCGGCAGATATGCAGTATCACAACTCTCCCAGGGTTGCTACGTCAGCGGCCCGGGGAAACAGGTCATTGCCACGTGGTGGGCGGCCGAAGGCGTCGATGGCCTTGGTGGGTTTATACCAGCAGTACCGAGTTTTTGGGGTGATACAGGGCGCTAAGGCGCTGTACGGCGTAGGGAAATCTCCAAGGGAGATTCCGCAAACCCCCTTTTGTAGTGCTTACTTCGTACACAAGTGGGAAGTACACACTTAGCCCTAAACCTGGGCTCTCCGTTCCCATATTTTATGGGCAACTGCCGAGTCCTCCTAGCGGCAGACCCGGCAAGCCAATTCCTTGAGTTTCTTTGCAACGGGGCTAATATAATCTTTTCGTCGAGGGAACTTGCTTGCTTGCGGGCGCTAGGCAGGACCGGAATAGTTGCCTATCACGGCCTAAGACATGGTGCCTCGGTGCAGCCAAGCCCACGCGGTGTTCTCAAAGTTGATTCTAGAAGCCCGTAAGTTCCGGCATTGGGAAAATGGATGCAGGTCAGGCTCGCTCTGTCTGGTTCGGTTGTGGAGAGAGGGCGAGTAGCAGTAGGGCTTCTGTCGTCCCACCGGTCCAGGATTGCCCCAGCTCAACAATCTCAAACGAGTGCCGATTGGCAGAACTGGCCGTGCTGTGCTATGCTTGGCATCATTAACATTATTGCATCCCAGCCCGGGATCAATTCTCGAAATTGGGAAAGGTTTGAAACAGGCGACGACGGAGTTTCCCACACTGCTTTGATCATAAGTCGGCCATGAGACGAAGTCGGAAACCCCAACCCTCGCGATCTCCGGGCCGGCGACGATCGCCGCCTTTTGGATTCGATCGCGGGATGCCTCGATGATTCTGGATAATGATGCTCCGTAGGAGGTGCGTAGGCCAGGCTCCGCGTCACGGCGAGAGAGCGCTTCGTTTGGAGGGTGTTTGAGTGTTTGAGAGTTTGATATGTTTAACATCAACGGGATGGCTGTTTTGGGTCGTCGGACTGCATGCCGGATCCGCGGACGATCTAGATCTGCTGCATGACGTCGGTAGCCTAGGACAAATTTTCGAGCTTGCAGAACAGGTTGCGCGCATGGGGTTTGCGAACTTGCTAACTTACTGTGGACGAGCAGACGAGCAGGCGCACTAAAATAAAATAAAAAAGGGATTTCTTTGTCTGCCTGATCGTGAGGGAGAGTGACACGGAGCAAACGTCCCATCCTCGACCGGCGGCCGTGACGTTGGGTGTCCGAGTAGCCTAGTGGCCCCAAGCCACGCGTCCGATTTGGCCTTCGCGGCATTACTCCGTCGACAATAATCAAAATTCGCATTCCACGGGGACCAGGAAGGAGACAAGGAGGCCAAGGCTTCCTCGGACCCAATGCCGATCTGAAGCCTGTGAAGACGCTGAGGATGCTGAGGATGCTGAGGCTGTTTGGCCCTGGGATCTCCAGCCTCGACACGGCTTGGCAGAATCTGTGGTTGCTGGGTTGCTGGGCCCTCTCCTCTCACCGTCTCGCTGCTGCTGGCTGCCTGCGTTTGGATGCGGGATGCTGGAAAGTGAGTTAGTGCTGGATGGTGATGGTAAGTGTCAGCACGAAGTAGTCAGGAGTAGTTTCAGCCACTCCTTGCCACCCGCGCGTGTTTGCGTTTGCGGTGTGTTGCGTGATCCCTGGTGCGCTGCTGGTGCGTGTTAGGGGGGGCGAGGGGGATGAAGGGGTGAAGGGGGATGGATGATGTACCCAAGGTAGTAAGTTAGTAAGTAACCATTCCGCCTCGGTAGGTATCTACCCACCTCTACCTCTACCTCTACCTCTACCTTACCTTGCGTACCTTATGCCTTCGTATGTACCTCTATCTATACCTGCCTGTGATGCCTCAATACACCTACCTACCTGGATGATTCTCTACCTACGAGGTACTGTACAGTGCCTTTGCCTTGCCTAGGTACCTTACCTACGGTACAGTACCACCCACCCCTCTAGGCTAGGTAGCCCATACCTACAGTACCTACAGTAGCACCTAAGGTATAGATCTGTAGGTACAGCACATGTACTTACTTATTATTTCTATATATATATGTATATATACCTATCTATCTCTATACTGTACTACTATTTCTTGTTCTTCTTCTTTCTTCTCCTTCTCCTTCTCCTTCTCCTTCTCCTTCTTCTTCCTTCTTCTTCTTCTTCTTCTTCTTCTTCTTCTTCCTTCTTCTTCCTGGGCGCCCTCATCCCTGCCCCCCCCCCCGCTAGCTGCCGTCTCCTCCCCCTCCAGCCACGCTCACGCTCACTAATCATCGTTCCGCCGAGCCCTGCCGAGCGCCCCGAACGGTCAGTCGCTGGGCGCGGCGCCTGATTTGCTGGGGCAGGGAAACTCGCGTTTCCAGGGAATTCCAGGAAGCAGCAAGCAGCACCTAGCCAGAACCTGAGTTTTCAGAATGATGCACGAGGCTCGCCCGATGATCCTGATCCCCGTCCCCCCGAAACTAAAATAAAGCAACACATTACCTACACCGGGACCTACAGTGCCAGTACTACGGGATCGTTGCCGACTGCTGAGTGGCCAAAAGAATACCGACCTACCTTTACTTTACTTCACTTTAGTTTACTTTACTTTACATTCTTGCCTGCGTGCTTACATATATCTCGCTATATGCATACATAAGGTACCTACCTACCTACACATCCGGTGTATATATATATATATAGGTAGGTAGTCCATTGCTTCGAACCACGCTCTAGACTCTAGACTCGGCTCCCCCACTATCGATAAGCACCGTTCCCTTCCTCTTCCTGTGGACTTCAGACGGTGCTGCACCACGAGTACCTTGCGTACCCCTCCACCCGAAACGAACCATCACATCACATCACATCACTATCACTATCACTATCACTATCGCTATCACTATCACTATCAGTCCCAATCTCAATCTCAATCCCAATCTCAATCTCAATCTCAATCCCAATCCCAATTTCAATCCCCATCTCCATCTCAATATATCACCCTCCTTCGCCACGCCGTCGTCATTGCTGATCCCGCCTCTCTTGGCCCGGCCAGAACATCCATCTGCACGTACCGCAACCGCATCCACGGACAATACCCATCACCAACCTCATCATTTGCGCCGCAACACACACCACACCCGCAACACACCAATCCGCTGGACTGCCCCTCCTCATCCTCGCCCTCTCTGCATCCCTTCTGCTCCCTCTCGCACCCCCTCGCATCCTCTCCTGGGCTTCCGGAGAGGATGTTTCGTGTTTCATGAAACCTTGCCATGATTCCTACGCCACTGGCCGCAGCTACAGATACCGTTACGGATACAGACACAATGTCGTCGACTGCAAGAAGCTCTCCTAGTCCGCCGCCCACGGAGGAGGAACCGCGAAAGAAAGGTTCGTGGGACAGCATCCCCTGCGCTTGTTGCCCGTCTCTTCTCTCTCCTCTCTCTCTCTCTCCTCTCTCTCTCTCTCCACATCTCTCACCTCCTGATCCTCACCCTCTTGCCGTTCTAGTGTTTTTCCTGCTCCGAATATCGATTAAATAGAATTTATTTGCTGACGGCCACACCCCTTAGGTTCACGTGGTGGAAAGAGATCTGTTACACATTTAAGCAAGGCGCAACTGGCCCGCAAACGTGCCAATGACCGCGAAGCGCAGCGTAACATTCGCGCGCGGACCAAGGCACATATCGAAACCTTAGAGGCGCAAGTGAAGGAATTGGAGGCCGTTACGAGGTCCAGCAATCTCGACACGCTCCTCAAAAGGAATAAGGAATTAGAGGCCAAGGTTGAGAATCTCGAGGCGCAACTCACGGCACAAGCGGAGTCGGGGCCCCAGCCCATGCCAGACACACTTTTGATGCCACAAAAGGTGCCGTTGGAATGGATGTCCCAACCGCAGGTGCCGCACGAGTGGACTGGTACGGTCCCTTCACATATGCGGCCGATAGAGCCACAAGTGACTCCAGTGACAAACGGGGCCTTCAGCAACAATCCCAACCAAGTCTATGCTCCCGCTCCTCCGGCCGCACAGCCGAACGGATACAGCACTGACGAGAATCAAGCTGAGGCGCCACCGAAAAGCTTTACACAGACCGCAACACCTATAATGACCCCCGTATGGGAGGATCCTATGCTTTTTGGCAATACCTCTCAAGCCGTGACGCAACCGACTCCGGCGTGGGAACCGTTTCACCCTGCCTTTAATCAGCCATCGCGATTTGCAGATCTTCAGCCTTCAGGCATGACCAACCTTCTTAGCCACCCACCATATACAAACCAGTCGTCCTGGCAGAATCAACCGTCAATGTTCGCCGGACAGATCTCGACGAAACTCAAAGCTCCGGTTACATTTGTAGACCAGCTCATGCTAAGCGTCATACAATCACAACGCCAGCTAGCCCTCGAAGATCCACACGGAGAAGAGGTCGCGGGGTCATCTTTCCCTTCCGTTCACCTCCTCTTCAATCAACCCGACCCTGCAAGACCGCCAACCACCCTCAGCGAGGTGATGGGTCGTTATTCCGCCATCCTCTCTAACCGCGGCTTCGACCTCATTCCAGAAAAACTAGCGTCCTTCATGTGCATGTATCGCTTCGTACAATGGCAAATTTCGCCGACCTACCAGACCTACCAGAAGCTACATGCCTGGCAACAACCACGGCATGCACAACTTGTCATCCCGCACCCCGCGTGGATGGATCTTCCCCCCTGGGGAGAGTTCCGGGAAAGGGTGATCAAGAATCAGGATCGATACGACAACGTGGAATTTCAGAATGATTATGCCTCAAATCTATCGATTAATTTCCCACATGACCCTATGAAGGCGCTGGTGTTCGAGAACGGCCAGCTCATGGTTAGCCCGCTGATGGAGCAGCATTTAGCTGATATCAACCACTTCAGCATGAAGAAGCCCTTTGCTGACAAGTATCCCGATTTCCGGGACGTGTGTCGGTTTGACGAGGCATAAAGAAGTGGAAATATTCACAATATTTAAAAACAAAATCTAGGTTAAGACGAATTTCTTTTGGGCGCGATGAGCTGATATGTCTCATGTATTATGTGAATGGGAAAAAGTCAACGATCGGAGCGGGTTCGGGCGGCACTACTCAACTATTTTTCTACAGGCTCTTATATATATATAGGGGGTGGTCCCGGTGGGAAAAGCGGAATTGCTAAATATTGGGCTTGGGGGACGGACTGGGGGACTGGGGGCAGGATTCTGGCGTCCATTGGATGGGAGGAGCGTTTCAATGCATTTTCTACGGCGGCAGGTCGGCTGAGGCTATATACGTTCATGGTGAGCATGGGTATATTGTATACTTACCAATATTCGAGTATAAGAGCACTTAGATAGACTCTGCTTGCGACTTATGGTATACCAAATTTTAAAAAAATATAATCAATTGCCAGTCTTAATATTCTATAATTCGTTTTAAGATCTGAGTGCCTGCTGTGAAAGCAATCTTGCAAGACTTAATGCCAGGCTACGAGTATGGAACCTTGCTGATGGCCAATAAACATTTGTCTGGACCGAACCCAAAGGCAAACAGGCTGTATAAGACAGCTTTAAAAAAGAGACCCGTATTATGCGCAACATTCTACAAGATTAGGTGCTTGCTTGGAAGAAGAATCGTCTAGATCAAGCCGACAAGTTTGACTAGTTGTAGGAATTAGCTAATAAAGCAAGTAAACTTTGCTATGAAAGGGATAGCTGTCAAGCCGCTAATGCTTGTCATAATACAGATCGGTGTCAAATAGTATTCCAACTATAATAATTTATTTACAGACTGGTTGGGGATTTTACTTTCACGCACGATACGATCGCTAAGAAATTACAAACACCGTTAGACTACAAACTGCTGCTGCCCTCCGGTTCGAGTGAAACTGCGGGCGGTTACCACCGCCGCATACTATGTATATCCTGGAAATGATGTCGACGTCTCGATGTCTCGGCGTCCCCTCGATAGGTATTGAGAGAATAAAAACAGTCGGGCCATTGACTCTAGTAACTACTATAATTAACACAGTTAATTGCTCTGGGAAATCCTAGATTGTTACCGAAGGTTCACTTGTAAAATAAGAAGATAGAGAATATTTTTAGTTAGCGCAGTACAGTACTTCGTACTCAACTGGCCTCCTTGCTTCTCTTTCCTTTGCATACTCAAATAAAACCCACTTCTCTTCAGATCTCATCACTTATCTTAATATCCATGCAGATTGAGATATTCAAAGTCACAATAGTGTATATGCATTCGCAATCTGTTGGTGCCTTTTTCGGGTTGAAATCCGGTACCGAAAACTGAAGCTTTTCCCGGAAGCGCCGCAAACTTGCTTAAGTCGACACGTTATTGGAGAAGCTACGTCGTTGAGTCGTTTAAGTCCGATCAGCGCCTAGGCCACGCAAGCCCAATGGCTTCGGATCCGAGGCGCGACCTAACGTCCCATTGGGCAATGTGACTTGGTCACCCTCTGAAATCTGGTGCTGGATATCGGAGAAGAGACACTCGAGACGGTGTGGCTGGGAGTCTCGCTATATTGACGGCAAGTAGGGACAAAGTATAGTTTCTTAGTGGTTGCACAATTAAAGCATGTTGATAGTGCTGACGACAACTTGATATCTGCGAAAAGGCATGCCAGAGAGGATTGTGGAGAGACACGGATACGAAGCGGAGGAAAGAGAGTGGCCCCTGCAGGTGAAGATATATATAAGATCATCTCTATTGCCAAAAAAACAATCATCTCTAATCTTCGTTCGATATCTTCACTACTGCTTCCACAGTTATCTCAACTTCCTGCTCTCTCAAAACCATGTCATCTACTTCTGCACCCACACCCCTGATTGGTGTGATTGTTTGCTCCTCACGACAGCCACGGGTTTGCCCTCAGATCGCGGCTTTGGTCACCTCAACAATCGAAAACTGGACTTCTACATCTTCGGATTCCCCGCCTCGAGCCAAACTCCAGCTGATCGACCTGGCAGTATGGAATCTCCCCATGTTCGACGAACCAACAATCCCCTCTCAGATTAAGAACTATTGTGACTACGCCCAACCACACACCCGTGCTTGGAGCCAAGAGATCCAGAAATATGCCGGTTTCATCTTCATCCTGCCCCAGTACAACTGGGGCTATCCAGCCGTCATCAAGAACGCAATCGACTATTTGTTCAACGAATGGAGAGCCAAGCCCGCGATGATTGTTAGCTATGGTGGTCATGGCGGTACAAAATCCGCCGGGCAGCTGCGACAAGTCCTCGATGGTGTTAACATGAACGTGGCGGAGACTATGCCTGCGCTTGCGTTTCCGGACAGGACGGTGCTGGTCAAGGCGGCGAAAGGAGATGATTTGAACCTGGGCGAGGAGTCCAGGATTTGGACTGAGGAACGGAAGGATATTTATAAGGCGTTCGAGGATCTAATGGCGCTTGTGTCCAAGACTTTGTAGATTGACGAGAATCGCCCAGGGGACCTAGTGAGGTGGCATATAGAAAGTCCAAGATATTTCAATAACACAGGCAAGGCTAAGAATTGAATGCCGTCCTTCATCGCAAAAGTTTATCAGCTGAGAGCTGGGTCGAGCGATATGCCTATTTCCGATCTCCAAATTCAACACTTTAATTCCACGACCTATTGAAATACCACGTAATTGAACATTTTTGCTACCAATGGAGATTCGCGCTCCACGAATTGATAAGCAGTCATGGCGCGCCGACTCCATTCTTCGACGCTCTTTAGGTCAACAGGAGCGTAGTTGGCTCCCGGTTGTTTGCAGTTCATATGAAGCGTCCTATCCCACAGGGAGCGCAGCATTGTATCAAGCATGAAACAGTGCTGTATTTGCACTACAATCTAGAAGCCCATACAGGGTATCTGGATACGCAATGAGGCGGCGGATGGCCTGTTGTGAATCAGCATAGGATATGAACGTTGGTTCGACTTCACTGAGCAATAACTTGATTTGGTTCATTGTTGTGGAAATCCCCTGCATCAGCGGCACTGATTGAGCTCTCCATTCCCTTTGAGAAATCTGGCTTTCATCCATTGCCCCATAGGCCAGCGTCAAACTCGGGATGTCGATCAGCATACGAATAAATCGAGGCTGCAAGCTTAGTGTTGCTGCTCGGCGGTCCTGAAAGGGGAAGGTCGGGCCTTCCAGCAACAGAGCTCGCCATCCCGGGGAGCTTAGAAAACAATGTTCTTGGACTTTTGTACCGTGAGCAATCTATACCAGAACACTAATAATTAGTGGATCTTGCAATCGGCAACATTATAAGAGGGGGTTTTACTAGGTGACCTAGCTGAGACTTAAGCAAGGCGTACTCGAAAGTAGTTGAGTATCGGGATACGCCGCGAGCACGTAGGAGGAAAGCCGTTCCACTAGCATGCCGGCTCCAATCTTCCCATTCGCCATTGACAGCGAGCTGCTCAAGGTAATTTATAATTAGCCATGGCTCTCATCATCCAACTTAGGATACCTGGAGGGCATTCTCACCTCGCCTAACTGGAGCAAAATCGTTGCACACAACGTCTCTGGCTCCATCTGGAGAGAAGGATCGCTAAGACACATGCGCAAGGAGGATATGGCCTTGACATAGCGCTTGTAGATTCCACTGTGAAGTGAGTGGGGATTAAAGGTAGGGTAGCGATAGATGGAACTTAGACACGAAACTGCGTCGTCGAGTGCTGCATTGCGACCAAGACGTGTCGGAATGAACTCAAAAAAGGAGGCAACAAGCCGTAATGGAACATATGCCCCTTTCATGTTGCTCTCTAAGCAATATACAAATTCCGAGCCAGGGGATTGGTCTCAAGGTAGCGGGACAACTCCAACCTTCCGTGACGTGAGCTGCGCTGAAAAGGGGCATTTTTCCGGACGACCACTCTCTCATATTTCAGATCCTCATTTGCGTCCTTCTATTCTGGGTTCATGTCAACGACATCGTATTAGAACCTTCTCCCGGCATAATATTTGGCCAATCGAGGAGCTTCATCGACGAACTTCCATCGTGCCTTGCATCCCGGACAAGTCCATCCGCTACGGATGCACTCCAAGCATGATGGAGTTTCCTCTCCGCACTAAGTTGGCCATTAGTTTGGCATCTTCCTTCATAGACTCCAGGAGTGATAGACTCAAGGGGAGCATGCAATGAACGAATGTTTGAGACATGCCTTTTTCCCCCGCTTTCGGCAATTGTCACAGCGATTGCTGGTTGGAACACCAACCATAATTATTAGAACAAAGATGAAATTCGAGTGATGGTCTGCAAGGTAGTATTAGAACTGAAAGATAGATGTTGGACAGGGTGTTGTCACTTGAAAGGTGCGAAGTTTCGAAGACCGTACTTGAACCGGAGCCAAGCTCCTAGGCCAGCACGGTGATAGCTTGTCCTCGCATTCAAACGCGGGTGAAAATAACAATGCGTGGCTGGTGCAAGTTGGGACGCAGGTAGCTCATATATACCTAGCCAACAATTGAGGCTATTCCCACATGTCTACCACATTGGTATAGCTACCTATAGGTGCTTCAACACACCCAACCTAATCCTCGTAAAGAGCTTCCTAATAATACGGGACTTGTGGTCGTCGTCGTCGCGCTAGCTTCGAACATCGAAGCTACTTCTTTCTACTGCGGTCCTTAATAGTGCACTTACCTGTGCAACCTGGCGTGTCGAGGTACGGGGTACGTATTAACTTGGCAATTTACCCGTGCGTAAGCTTAATTAGAGCCTCGGCAAGGGAGTACGAGTACGGAACCCGAGGAGTTGCCATAGCAAAATAAGCGGACACCGACGGACAAACCTTCCGACGAACCTACCTATACATTTGAAACCTCCCTTCATATCACAGGATCACGATTGCAGCAATGTGAGTTTGCTACCTAGGTACGTTAAATCGTGGATCTGAGATGCTGACAAGTAGTCCAGGACACCGCCCACCACGCTTCCACGGCCAGCAGTTGCTCAGATCCTAAGCAGCCCAGCGTATCCAGATACGGTATGGAATCTTACACCAACGCAAAGCGGAAAAGTGCCTGTGGCGGAGGGAAGAGGAGGACCTTTTAACATTGACTATGAAGTTCATGGGAAGGGCGATATTAAGCTTGTGGTATGTTACTTTCAACACCAAACGAATCGTATACCGGTCGAGGTTGCTCGAAGGAAATCAAAATCACGTGACTGACCGTTGTGATAGTGGATAATGGGTTTGGGCACTATCAAGGTATGTCTTACTGGGCGTTGAAATAATAGGGGCTTACGAGGAAAAGAGTGCATTTCAGAGACAGACGAAGGAGTTCGGCCATGATGAAGGAGATAAGTACTCTTCGTTGATTTTTGATAATCGAGGTAAGCCCCTTGATCTTCTTCTCACAAAGCTTGAAGTAGCGGTATTTAGTTCTGTGTAAAGCTTCTGGAGATAAACCGTTACGGCTATAGCAAGCAGCATAGCGGCAAAGCAACTCTGACCCGGGAACTTTTTGCAGCTAGTATTCCTTACGAGTAAAGTGAAGACCACTGACGACTACTCTCAGGCATGGGTGGATCGGATAAGCCAGTCCTTCGTTATACAACTAGTGAAATGGCCAAAGATGTTATCGAGTTGCTGGACCATCTAGGGTGGACAGAAGAACGCCAACTCAACGTCTCAGGGGTCTCAATGGGCGGTATGATAGCCCAAGAACTTGTATTGTTCCTCTTCTCCAACCTATTCCACCTCGACAACTAACACTTCCCCTAGGCCCTCTTAATCCCCAACCGTATCAACTCTCTAAACCTGATCTCCACCGCCGCAGCCATCGAGAACACAACAACCTGGGCGGAAAATCTCTGGACCCGCATCAGTATGTTCATTCCAAAATCTCTTGATAAAGCTATTGTAGACGGCTCCCGCATGCTCTTCTCAGACGCCTGGCTGGACTCCCCAGATGACACTGAGGTTCCCACAACCTCCACCCCAGGAGTCATCTTGCCCCCCTCGGGGGCCTATAAAAAATGGGCCACAAACTACGAGCGCTTTGCAGCGCACGAGCTAGTCAAGCGCTTAAACCCAGTAGATTTTCCTAGAAAGGGGTTTATTCTACAGGCGATTGCGGCGGGGTGGCATTATAAGAGCGCAGATGATTTGAAGAGGCTTGGGGACGCCGTAGGCAGGGAGAGGATTATGGTTATGCATGGAACGGCGGATAAGATGATCACCCTGCCGCATGGACGAAAATTGATTGAGATGTTAGCGCCTGGCACTGGATTGATTAAGGAGGGAAACGGACATGTTTTTATGGTTGAAGAGTGGAAATGGCATAACGAGATGGTTAGGAAGATGGCTGAAAAGGGGCTGGAGTTTAATAGGGAAGGCAAGAAGCCGTGATATTAAATCGATAGGGAGACTGAAGGCTTATGTGTGATTTGTACATAGCCCATATACTGGTTTGAAATACACAGTTTTTTTTAATATTCGGCCCATTGCTTGAGTAGAACTTGTTAGGCTGAACTGGGGCATCTATGGTATAAGCTTCCCATCCTAAGCAAAAGAGGCATGGCATGCTATATCACCAAAACCACAACGCCGCTTTGCGGGGGATCTGTTTCGTTGTGCGACTTGTGCAGGGTATGCACGCTGCTTTCCACCATTCCCAAGCTCTACTCTCGCTCGCAACCTACAGCATAACAACGCCAACCCCACTACCCCCTTTCTCGTCAATATTATTATGCGCATCCACGCCTCCAGCAATGGGATTCGCATTATAATTATACAGGTAATAATGCAGCTGCCCATCGCCCGCCCCGAACTTCTGCTGCTCTAAAAAGAGCGTATTGTCCAGCAGTGTCAAAGCATTGAAGACATCAAACTTGAATCGTTTGGCGATGATCAAGGCATCATTAACGAGAGCGTTGAGATGGGTTTTGAGGTCCTGTTTGGTGGAGTCGGGGGAGAAGACGGTTTCGGTAGCGTAGTAGAAGAGGTAGGCTGCGCGGACGACGCTGTGTTGTGGGTGGTTGATGACGGAGGACTCAAGGCAGTAGAAAGAGAAAAAGTCGCGGATTTTCTTTGTTGAGGGGTCCTGGAGTGAAATTAGATTTGTTGGGGTTCAATATTGGATTCAAACTTGCCTCCACTACATAGGACCACATTACTTGCTCTTCGAGCTTGTTCTCTTGGTGGAGCAACCAATGTTCAACCTCCTCCTTCGTGAATTCAGGGGCTATGTCAAATCTTGCCAGATATCGGCGTAGCAAGTCAAGAACGGCGTCTACATCTTTTAATTCCATTGGTCGCAGCCCCTTAGTAGCTGTGTGCTCAGGTAGCTGGTACTTCCGGACCTGGTACTGAGGCTTGCTGTTTTTGGGGCATGGACTAAATCCAACCTCGTAGAGTTTCTGCCAGTCCAGAGACCTATGGAAATACCGGCAGGTGCTAAAAGGCTTTGGTAATACAATACCAGCGGTGTAGATGGCCTGATAAACACCATTCAGGTTACACCGTCGAGTTATCTCCTTAATGAGGACAGGGGTCAGCCGTTTGGATCGGAGCTTCTTGTGAACGACCATGAAGTTGACTTCTGATGAGCTAAGGACGTTTTCCCGGACCCGGAGTTGAACAGGTATCGCGGAGATGAAGGCGACGAGCTTTCGGGATTGGGTGGCTCGCAAGCCCACATGCCATTCCTTCTGCCAACCGGGAGAAAGGAGAGCCCTATATTCGTGAGCGCAGATCTAAACTCTGAGTTTATATGTCCTACCATTTGAGGAATGATGGAGAGTAGTTGAATCGGAACATAGCTTCATCGTCTTCGACATAGTGTCCGTGTAACAACTCGAATACCTCCCTCAGTTCTTCGGGATTTTGTATATCAATGGTCACCCATTCGAACCCTTCTGCCATGGGATACGGCTCCTTTCGAACTAAATCAAGGTTGACTTCCCTGATAGGCCCCTCTTTCTCGATCTTTTCCTTGTCCCCAAGCCGCGGAACCGGTTGCGTCTGCCAGAACTTGTACTCTCCCATATCCTTAACGTTCTTCCCACTCGACGCCAGACCCGACAATATCTCCTCCAGACTCAATTTTTTGAGTTTCTCGGCAGCCTGGGCAACAGAAACATCGCCGCCTGTCACTCCTAAATCTCGTGCTAGACTTGGGTTCATCTTGAGTATCTCCCCAATCTGGTCCTTGCTCAGTCCGCTGATCGCTTTCGACATATCGCTCTTCGACGGGGCGCTACCGGAAGCTTCACTGGAGCCGCCACCGCCGGCCAGAGCAGATTTTATTCGCTTCCTCTTCGATTTCTTTTTCTTTGCGGCGGAGCTGGAAGCTGCTGTGCCATCTGCAGGAGCGTCTTCTTCGTCCTCATTTCCGGAATCGACCTGCGCATTTTGCGAATTTGGAGCATTTGGTTCTTCGATAACCTGTTCTGCTGCTTTCTGCTTAGCTGTAGAGCCGCCGGCCGTAGAGTCGTCCGCCATCGTGTTGTTTTGACTTTGTGCTGGACAGGTGTTCGTTGAGGGGACGAAGTGGTGTTTGAAGTGGGCTGGTGGGGTTGGCATGGTCTCGGTTGCACGACCCTTGTGATTCTCGGAGACGACACCGTGTAGCTTCACACGCACATCTTTACAAAGTTTCCTTTTATCATTTAATTATACATTTAGAGCTCTTTCATTGTCGAATTTAGCAGAACTATGCAAGGCAATGCATGTTATGAGCTGATGATCTTGATAGATTATGGGGCTTTGGGTAGATCCGCCGAAAACATCATATATCGCCTGCCTCTCTTCAGGAACGGTATTCATTTCTCTCTTACCGCTTCTGGGCCTAGGAGTCATCGTCCTGCTTTGGACGCGTGGTACAATGTTGTCAGGACTTCTCGGCATAAATCGTGTGCCTTATGAGCTACGTTAATGCTTCTGCTATGTTTTATTCCCATTTTCATTCTCGTTTTGCTTGCCAGCCGCGAAGTCTCGGAAGCACTTTCTCAGAACCTTTGGCTATTGTTGTACTGAGTACCTCGATTCACCCTAATCCTTCCTAATGAAGAAAGGATACATCTATCTCCAAGCCTATGAAGGAGCTGATGTATTGCGGTTGTTTGATTACTGATACTTGGTTTCTTTGACGCACCACTCCCTTATATTACAACTAGAAGTGGAAAGGTCCATCAATCTAGTAGGCAGCTATCCATACATCCTCTGTGTTTCGTGCAACCGCCATCCTTCCCTCATAACGGCAAAAGACCCCCTTCATCAAGACCGAATGCTTTTAGTACAGCGAGAGAAACAGTTGCATAAGTCAGGATCCTACTGTGGTCTGTAATAGCTTAATGAACTGATAATGGCCTTAGCTGAGGGCTAGGTGTACTTACGTCCGTAGGAAACAATCTCTTCTCGGATGATCTTATTCTCGTCAGCTTTCCAGGTGCTTACGAATGCACCGTCACCCATGTCGACTGTTGCTTGTGCCTTCATCTTCTTTAATAGAGAAAGGTCCATGCCTCTCTCAGTCGTAGCATTTGCTGCAGTGATAAATAACCTCTCCGCATGTCCCCATGGGATCTCGTGATCATCCCTGGAATGCACGATAAAGAGTCGTATTTTCTTGCTGGCTCGGACGAAGTTCGCCAATCGAGTGGTCGATGGCCATTGATCCACGACATGACGGGTGAATAGCCTTAGGAGAGTTGGGTACGCCTTTAGAGGTGACAGCACCGGAAGCAACCCGCCAATTGAATAACCTGGAAGTAGTTCCGGCAGAGTAGTGAAACCCGCAACGAGAACCACGCCTGCAAGCTCGACCCTTTCCTGGGCATAGTGCTCAACAACGGCTGCGGTAACTGCTGTTCCAAGACTTTGGCCGAGTATTACAATTCGTCCTGGTGGGATTTTCGCCACCTGAATCGCCCAGTCTACGGCGGCAATTCCGTCGATGATCAGCCCAGCCTCGGTTGGGAAACCCGTAGAGAGGCCGAATCCACGATAATCAATGGCGAGAATGTGAATATTGGAAGTGCTTCCATCGGCCAGTGCACGATATGAGTCAGTTCGCCAGCCCTGGGCAACCGTACCGGCGTTCTTTAGATTATTAGCCTAGTTGTGCCCATGGAGTGGTTTAATCATACACCGTGAACTAACTCATATTAGCACGCAGCAATAACTAGATTTGCAAAGCTCTCACAGTTGATGACCAGTCTCGATTCTGGATCATCTTGTAAAAGTCGAAACGCCTTTGTCTGCGTAATATCTTCAGCACAACCTGAGGGCTGGCGCAATATTTCGGCCTCATGCTTTGCATAAAGTCCTAGAGGCATAACGTGCCATGCGTAAATAGTCTCATGATCCGGGGTCGTAAAATTGAAGGGGGTAATTTGGTTTTCTGGTGTCATTAGGCATTTGAAACAATAAGATGTTTTCAAGACCAACTTATAAATCCAAACTGCTCTGGTTTATTGATGTCTTGCCACCATAATGTGTTGATCTTGTGAGCGTATAATACACTGTGCTACCCTTAACGCTGCCATTTAAACTGTGGGACTACAAAATATGCTTACTGCCTCTGGAGCCACGGGTTCGTGAGAGTAACTAGCACAAGAGCGTAGAGCGAAATGGCCAGGACCAGGGACCAATATGCGTTCCTAAGGATCGGGGCAAGAGACGGCATTCCCACGTAAAGAACGAGTACTAGAAGAGCCAGGTTAGAACTGGTATATACCTGTATGAAGACAACAACAGCGTATAAAAAACACTGACAACAGGTAAACGAAACTGACCCTACCAGGCATGAGACTTCTCACGTGGCAGGGCTGCATCGCCGCATTGGTGAGGGGAAAGATTCGTAATACTCGCAATGTTTGTAATTTGTGACCTACTGGTTTCAAGTAACGTCGACCACCAACCTCTCTTCTAAATTCGAATCCTTGGTTTAGTTATCCTTATCCTTGTTGAATGTGTGAATTCCGTTGTTGGTCGTGTGCCACAGCTCTCAGGCCATCGGGAGTGCAACACGTCTCGGTTGTTTTTTGATGCTCTGATGTTCCTGGACGGGCACGATCACCACGACGCTCACGTACATCCTACAACTACATTACCATTCCGCGACGCGTCGGACTACAACACACCACCACTTGAGCTATTTGAACGCGAGCGACAGCATGGAGAGGAAGAGAAAGTTTCCGGTGCGAAGCACGAGAGCTGAAGTTGCGAGCAAAAAAAGAGCCGTGTCTAGTACCCCAGAGGAACGCGGGCCATCACCAACGCCAGCAGCCGTGCCACAACAGATCGTCGAAGAGGCTTTACCAAAGAGTATCGCGCCCGGCAAATCGTTACCTGCAGTCGGCGAGCCACAGCCAGAAAACCTGTCTTTAAAGGAATTCCAGTCTGTCTCCGAAAGGTATGTTTCGTTCCATGGGCAGCGTCGGATGTGTAGTGAGACCAAGCTGACCGGATCCCTTGCCCAGCGGTGTCCTAGCAGAATCATTACAACGATCCCGTTCAAAATGGATCAGCGAAGGCATATTCGAGAAATACTGGACAAAGCCAGTGAAGAAGAAGGGGGTGCCAGAACAGCCGCCCAATAATCCACCGAAGGACTCGATGACGAAGCTTGGGACATGCACAATAACTGTTGAACCGCACATCTTTGATGCTACGATGTATGCAATCAAGGACCCAAACCCTCGGCCAACTCCTACACCAGTCTCCCAGCAACCTATGTATCGTCCTATAATTCAATATGGCCCACCTAGTGGCACAATGCCTCCTCCAGCACCAATACCACCTGCCCAGCAGCCACAGTTCTCATCGCCGCAGACAAGCACGCAGCCATCGCCTAGGCCTCAAGATAAAACTGCGAGAAGCTCTATGCCACCGGCTTCTACACCAAATTATACACCGACTCCCTCTATTCCGCAGACGAACAGCCTGCCACATCCCCAAAATCCTTCCCTCCCTAACCCGAATGGCCCACGACTAAACACACCTCACCCTAATCCTCCACCTGCGGCAGATCCAGCGGACAAAAGTAAAGACCCAGTCATTCAAATGTTGGCTGAAAGGGCGTCGACGGACCCAGATCTAAAGGCGCTGATGCGGATCGTGGCGAATGGCCAGGCATCTGCAGAAGAATTGAAAAGGTTCCAGAGTCACATCGATGACTTGACGCGTTTACAAAAGGCCCGACAAGCCGCAATCCAGGCTCAAGCTACGGGTCAACCTTCCCCTCGCCCTCCCCAAGCCTCTCCACAGATCAATGGCCATGCTCACCCTACTCCAAGCCCGACGCCCTCGGTTCGCAATGCTCCAGCTCATGTGCCAACACCAAAATCTGAGCATCAATTCCAGAGCCAGCCGCAGGCTCTCCGATCAAAAGGGCCTATTCCTTCTACAAAACCTGACATTTCGGGGGTTGTATTTGAATTTGCAGGAGGATCAGGTGACAGATTCCTATTTCCAAAATTCAGCATATTGGAATACCTACCACAAGGCCAGGTCATTGCGTCGTTCCTAATCGTGCGCAAAGGAAGCTGTAGTGATTCACCAGCATACGACCCTGCGTTAGATTATTATCAGCCCATCACGATTCGACTGTATGCCCACCAAGGACGACAGCTCGAGGCACTACAAAAGATCGTTGCTCCTGCTGATGAAGTCCGGAGGTATATGGATGATATCATGGATAACATGACCAGAGCCGAATACGTCCTGCTAGCCATGCGTCTCCCCCGAGATATCGAGCAAGCGCCTCCGGAGAAGGCCGACGATGTGGAGAAGGAGCGGACCACCCAGTTGGATAATCAAGTCCTTTGGGCGACAACAAATCCAAAACCCGCGCCGAAAGTCAAGCCGGCAAAGAAACTTCTCACTGAAGAAGAAAAATACCACTCATTTATAAATACGGTCAGTTCGGTGAATTGAATTTCCGATGGATCCTGGGAGGAGAATGCATGGAGTCACATTGCGATGGAGTTTGGATATGGATCTGGAATCCACTTATCGGAGGGTTAATACGGTGTTATATGAGCCATCGAGCCCAAGGGCGGACATCGAAACGGAATTGTATTTCTAGAAAAGGGGGGGAATAGTAACAGTCTCAATCCGAGACACTATGCAGTACAACTCATCGGCAGGACAATAAATCGAATTCTAGCGTTAAGTACAGAGTGCTGAAGTGCCTAGTGGTGACTAGAATCTTGTATAACAATTTCAAGCTCCAGATACACGTATACCACACATATCTACCGCTTCTCATTGTCTTCAATTTCGTTTACATCATTAAGCATAGTTGCCATCCTAGTCACCGAGACCAACGTGGCTCTAGCCACTAACCCCCAAAACTGCAATACTGCTCTCTATGAGCGGCACATCAGGACTAGCACCTCAACTCATATGTTAACGGAGCAATCAGCCTTAAGATAATATACTTTTGGACCCATTGTTCCGTAGTGTACGCGTACCATGATCTAGACGTGGGGGCCGAGCTCCAAACTTCCAATGAAGTGTTTTAAGAGATGTATAGCTTTCGGGTGGGAAGCTACGAGGTTCCACTCAAAAAGAAGACATCGCTGTTCTCGATGCGGATCATCAACTCCAACCTAGATGTAGATGATACTGTGCAAGGCAATATCCGCGCACTAGAGAAGTGTCTAAAATGGAGGAATCTGTGAAGGGAATACAAGCAAGTGCAGCTGAAAGAGGAGGTGCATCACAGATGGAGACTACTCCCGATATAAGAGATGGGAATTGGGTTCTTTTCTTTTAGATCCGCACTCACATTATTTTCTCTTCAGAAGCATTCGGGCTGAGTAAAGGTTAAAAAAGTGCCTTCGCATTCGGAAAATCTCAGCACATCTAATTTACCTCAATGATCTGCGCCTCTGCGAGTGGTACATTATTCCAAGTATTAATTCATTAGCAGTAGGTGCGAATTACATTTGTATCATTGTAGATATGAATTATATGCTGTCGGTACGCGATAGAAGGGTGATAGAAAAACGCTGCGTACAGTGCTTGCTTCCCTGTTTCTAATAACAACCGTGAAACCGGATATGCAACTCTAGTCCACGTACTTCGTATGTAGATGATTCAATGTTCCTTGCACAAGCCAATCAACCGAACGCCAACGCCATAACATGTTCCGATCTATGCAATATATTAGACACCAACGCCACCATCAACGATCCTCACTTCGTCGCTTCCCTTTCCCTCTCAGCAAAAGTCATGTTCCAAGGTTTCCGTATCTTAGCATTCTCCATCAACTCATGTCGATCTAGCATGGTCGACCGATCCCTATTTGAGTCATTAGTCTTCGCTCAAAAGTAATACTTCCATAGAAAATGGGGAAAGAAGTGCTTACGATCGTGCTGCATGTTGGAATTGCGATTCCTTTCCAGCCTCTACAGATGAATTGTATTCATCCAGCTGCTTCCTCATGTCATTGGCGATAGTTTGGGTATTTGAAGGGGCTGAGAAGGTAGTTGCTGTATAGATGGCCCCTATCCCTGCAAACGTGGCGAGGGCGAGTTTTCGCAGTGTTGGGGAACTCATTTTGTGGGAAGTTTCGTCTGTGGTTATAGATCTGAGGGTGAGGTATTGTTGATAGATGGAGTTTTGAGGATAGGAGTTTGAATTTTGGTCGAATTGAATTGTTTCGTTTTAGGATTGTGGTTTGGCTGCTTCATGCTGAAATAAGAGGTGCTACCAGTGAGGTAGACGGCCAAGTAGATATACATTTTTCGGCGAGGCAGTGTAGAAACGTATAGCTATTCTGCTGATGGCATTTATTTCGAAATCGTGTGATTTTGATATTTCTCGTTGCCAGTTCTAGATTACCGCGCGGGTTATTGGTTGTGCTCGTACGACGGCGTCGCAACATGAGGCGATTTGGCGCGCCGGCCAAGATCGGGTCCACCCGCGATCACCCCACGCCAGTAATCCAGCACCGCGTTGTTGGCACGACTTTCTACTTTCACACTCCACTGCTCGTACACACGCAGCAGCACCACGCTGAAAGTATGGGGTTGGCCGATGCGCGTAAGCTACTTTGGCTACGGATTGAATGGCCAGGTGGGCATGAAGACAGTTATCTACCTACCTACGTAGGTAAGGTAGGTACCTAGGTAGGTACTGTACTTCCAACTGCCCGCGAGTAGAGCTTTTTGCTCCGAAACCAGCCGATGCCGCCGCAATTGTCCGCCGCGGATGGAGCATTCGGGCATGTTCTAGGCGGAAGTCCCCCTAGAATACGGATACCCAGGTATGTATTCATTCTTTACTGCAGTGATAGACCTTGCATGCCAGGCTGTTCCTGAAACACATTTGCCCATGGATCTTGCCAGTATTCTGGCTGGAAACCCAGGGGCATCATCCATTCCGACTCCAGGTAGGGCAGTGCACCTAGTCCGCCATTGAATGCGCCCATATCCTCTCTTATGGATGGAGCGGGGTGCTGTGGTTGGAATCTAGCAGATGAGTTTATGGCGTAGTCGTTGAGAGACGAGCTGATGGTGCCCGACGCGGCGGGATATTTCTCTTGTGAACTTGTCAGGACTTCGCCCTGGGACTTGTTGACAGCTCTCGATGCAACGATATACATGGACTTGGTTACTTGATACGCGGTAGAACTACTGCGATTAGGATCCGACTTTTCGTAGAACTCGACAATCCTCTGCAACAGCTTGAGGTCTTTTACAACTTGTGGGCTTGTTTTGTTCTGCAAGATGTTCATAAATAAGACATCAACACTCCAGGCAATGTGGTTAACGAGGTAACTGCAAATTGGCGGAGTTAGTTCAAAGATTCTGAGATGCGGGAGGAATATACAACGTACCGGGTAAAGGGGTGGTCACAGCGATGATAGTTTAGGAGTGCAATGGATGCTCGCGCTGCACCAACGCACAATGCCACACTCCCAATGATCCTCGCGTCTCGATCACTAGCATTGTGTGCTTTAAACCCATGAAATACGACAGAATGGATGGCGATGATCAGCTGGAAGTATGTGTAATGTAGCACTGTCAGCATAATTAAACTATCGTTTTGAACCCGATCTAGCGGGGTTTGAGGCCTCAAAACCTCTGGGATGTTTTCTCTCCACTTCTGGAGCTCGTCATCAAGTTCGGAAATCGTGGAATATAATTGCTCCGGGGTCTGGGTTGTAGACGTTCTGGAGTGTAGTCTTAAATAAGCCTGGTGTTGGATCTTGGCCAAGGCAAAATGCTCTCGGAGGAAGTTGAACGAAACACCCCTAACAGTCCGTACACCAATCCCATCAGGAGACTGGTCAGGAGGGAGTTGTAGTTCGATGATCTGGGGGTTAACCGCTGGTGGTTTCCCAAGCCGGAGGGAAAGATCCATGTCCAGGATGTAGCCATTCCAAAAAAGCCGGCGTCGATGCCAGAAGTCGAGTTCGCTGCAACCAGGAGGCTTCGTGTTGTTGTGGTAGCCACCTATAATCATTTGCTGTATCGCCAATCCGAGGATAGACGTAGCAGGCCGATTCTCGAATGCGAACATAAAGTACATTGCCTAAACCGTCAGAGCTTACTCCGGGATGGAACTATTATCTTACCATTGAAAGCAACGCTCCGATGCATAACTCCTCAGGCGACTGCAATATGATGGCCGGAATTAAGCTCAGTGCGTTATAAAGGTACTTATCACAATCACCTGCCATGGGCTGGCTTGGGTTATCGCGAAGGCTGTGCGCCACGATGATATTGATACAAGCCCACCAGCTAGTTGACAGGTGGGGACTACCAGCCAAATATGATTGAAGGCCATCCATAATTACTTCCTCTCGAAACACAGTTATATCCTTATTGAGTGTTTGGGAAAACCCTTTTGCAAGCAGAGAGTGTTAGTAGTTGGTATAAGCGATTCTAGAAGGGGGTGTCTACAGACCATGGACGCATTTGAGCAGAACCTCGTCGGGTGGAAGTGGGTGGCGAACTGTTATATCGAATTCAAGCTCCCTTGCCTTTCTGATGGGCTTGAACGCAGCCATCATCTGGCCAAAGCTGTCATCGCCAACCAAGTAGTTCACCCAATGAACGCCCTTAGGTGAAAATATAGAGCATGGCCCTTTGAAAGTTAGGAAGTCTTGTTTGGCCCTGGTAGGTTATTAAATGACTTGCCTTTGTATTGGCCTTCTTGCACATCGCGGATTAATTGAGGGTCTACCTCATTAGCCGGACACTCCCCTGGGTGAGTTTCCTCGGGAATAGCCCATGAGAAATCGGACTCGGCCATGTCAGATGACAAAATCACCGGGGGACTCTTTTTGGCCACCTTCTCTTTCGATGGTTCTTCGGGTTGGCTAGACTCGGAAATGGAAGGCGAAGTACCCTCATCAGCGCCATTTGGACCTAAAGCAAGGTCTGATATAAGACGCTCCATTTTTGCCAATCGCTGAGCCATGTCCTTGTAGGCACTGGGCCAACAGGTGGTTAGCCGTATGCGGACATTTGGTGCCCGGATAGGACACTCTACGGAGCTGACGGAACTTACGACCTGCGGACGACTCGTTTTCTCTCGAGAGGGTAGACACATTGCTCTGTATATTTTTCACAGGGAGAGCAAAATGGCTCTTTACGGTCGCATTTGACCTACAAACCATCCTGGTCAGCTGAAGCTTGGAGGAACAACATATATGTAGCTCCAGAGGCCAAGGAAGATTAGATACCTTGCGCTTCCGACAGTTGATGCAAGATAGTCGTGCTCTCTTGTCAAGCCCCAGTTGACCGCCCTCGGGAGGCTGGCCTTCCTGGCGAGGCTGAGCTGGTAGCAAAGACTCCATTAAAGCTGACTCTGACTGGATAAGCCCAGAATAAGTTTCCTCACGGAGAAGAGCAATTGATGAGTAGCTATTCTCAGAGCAGATGCACCTGGTGAGATTTATTCGAGGTGACGGAATCGCGGGACTTGGATTCGCCGCGGCCGGGGCGGATCGGGATTTGGGAGACTCCTGCGCTGATTATTAAGCGTCTTATCAGTTCAAGTCCCGAGCTGTTGGCGACTTGACTCAGGTACCGACCGGTACTCGCACGTAGCTGCACACGGAGCAATAACTTAATAAGGCTGAAACGGCCACTGTTATCTACGAGGCCCTTGGGTGAGTGGATCCTCGCAGACTCGTACTGTGGCTGTAGCCGGCCCTCGAGCATGTGAGTACAGTAAACCGACATCACGACCTCACCCACGGAGCACTCTACGAACGGCTTCTCATGGCTGCTGGTCTCAAAATCAAAACCACGCCGTTTGAAGAGGCAGAACGCAGCTCCCTGCAAAGCGGCCGGCGCCCACTGCCTACGGAGATACAGGAAGATTCAGCTTCGACCCAACACTGATGCAGTACGAGTACTGTAATATGCGCTCGAGCTGAGAATCTAGCCCTAAAGCCAGCCAGTTCTTATCATGTCAATGCCCAAATTCTGGCCCACCGGTACCCTTCAGGCCTTTCCCCCATCGCCCACTCCATCAAGTGTCGCCGTGCCCACAAGTCATTCGCCGAAAATTCTCCCAAGTCCGAACTGATCCCCCAATAAAGGAGGAGATGGTCCATAACTACGACCCTAAGCGCCTTTGCCAGTGACTCCAGGGAATATCTTTAACGGCGGACATAAGATGGTGGTGAAGGATGAACGGGCACTACTCGAATAGTTCCACCCATACAGTTGGCTCCAGAGTGAATAGTATATGCGAGCCCAACTAGATCCGCATTCTTAACGTCGTTGTAGACGATGGTGGGCCTGCAACCGTTACATGGTCATCAAGATCACCACCTCCGACTAGATCAATCTCGCTGCGACGAATCCTTCCAATTTGTAAAGTCAATGCTCCACAATTTCGAAGCCACGGGTCCAAACGGTGCGCACTTGTGTTTAGTTTGCGGGCCTATGAGAAATCCCCTCTAGTTGTTTCAACAGCGCTGAGAGGATAGCAAATTATCACCGGTGCTTCTCTAGGTGTACTTGGGATTTCTCCTATAAGAGCCCAATTATCTTCGCTCTCAGTGCCATACTATCCGTACATATGAGTCGGAGGCTAAAGGAGCAGGCCAAAGCGAATTCCCTCTTGCGTTATTTGACGAAGCTAGCGCTTGAAGTGTAGTTTAGGCTAGGTAGATAATGACTACACTTTGCTCTTGACAGGATGTGGCATCCTCTCTTCCTCGAACATCTCAGCATCGACGTAGCTAAGCCCGCCGTCGCTTCAACCGTGGGAACCCATTGCCCTCCTTTGCAGAAGCAGATATCACCTTCAACCGCGGTGCCACAAGGGAAGGTGTCATAATACTTTGCCACAATAATCTATCAATCCGTACTTTTTCGACGACCACATTTAAACGGAACACTAAGTGCCGATACTCATGGTGGCAAAGGCAATTGCAGTTCCAAACGTATGGATTATTTTCGTTCCTCCTCAATCTCATAAAATTTGAAGTTGCATTGCTAATACCTTCCTAGGTAGGTTTTTATGCAGGTTGGGTGGCTCGGCCCGCCAATTTTTAAGTCAACTCTGTCGGAGTCAAGTGTATACTCCTTCATATACTCGGTGCTGGATTCGTTTGATTCTTCCCCCATCATACTATTCATTTCAAGTGGTTTTTCATCTTCCCCCTGTCGAATGCTCAAGTAGGAAGTAGTAATGGGACGATAAACAAACGGAAAACTTGCTTTCACGGATCTGGTCTCAGCCCACCACCTTATTCTACTCCTTCCATGGTTCTCGCAGCCATTTAACACACTCTGTTCTTGTTATAAAAGTGGCTTATTAAGGGTATAGGGAGCTACGTTACTAAATAAATTGTCCAAGTAGGTAGTACATTGGCAAGTGTTAAGGTGGTATTGAGAAGTCACACTCAACGCCGCTTTTGGCGAGTCTCAAGACTTTTTGACCCCGCACCTCCTCACTCTTCATCTTTTCCATCCCTGATCCATTTCCACCGACTTAACCATCTTCACCTCGCGACAGTTTGTCCTCGTCCTTCATGCGAACGTCGGTGCCTCTGCCCAAGCATTCCTCGCAGCCAGCCTAGAGCTCGCCTCGGTACATAGGAAGTTCACCTTGCCGCTCGATATCCCATCAATAGGCTCGGGTCTCCCGCCGTCTAAGATTGAGTGTTCTAGTATTATATCTGCACTTCCTTACTTCTAATCTTAGTGTCGGTAGCTGCACAGGGTTTCTGCTCACAAGAATACGGTTTTTGTAATGATGAGCACGTTGTACGCCAACGCGGATCTTGACGCTCTCCAAGCGGATGCTGATAACTCCCTCCTCAATTTCGGTACCGCATTCAACACTGAAATAATTACACACGCTAAAGATGTATTCATCTACACGGCCGATGGACGTCGGATCTTAGATTGGACATCAGGGCAGATGTCGTGCCTCATCGGCCACGGCCACCCGGAAGTCGTGCAAACGATTACAGAACATGCCACCAATCTTGATCATTTGTTCACTGCTATGATCAGCCCTCCGGTTATTAACCTAGCGATGAAACTAACGAGCCTGCTCCCTGAAGGTTTGGATAAGGCCATGTTCTTGAGTACTGGAGGGGAAAGCAATGAAGCCGCGATCAAACTGGCCAAAGTCTTCACGGGAAAATGGGAGATTGTCGGTCTTGCGAGTAGCTGGCATGGGATGACGAGCGGAGCTCTAGCAGCTCAATATCATTCGGGACGCAAAGGGCATGGACCCCTTGTAAGTAAACCCTATCACCCCTTGTTTAAAGGTCTTAAATCGTGCATAGATTCCTGGCAACTACATTCTGCCTGTGCCAAACGCATACCGATCGGTCTTCCGTAAGTCAGATGGATCTCATGACTGGGAGACCGAGCTAAATTATGGATGGGAAATGGTCGACCGGGCCTCGAATGGCTCGCTAGCCGCCGTCATCATGGAACCCATTCTATCTTCCGGGGGGATGATAACACTTCCCCCTGGCTACCTCAAGGCTATGAAGGTCCAGTGCGAGCGCCGTGGTATGCTTTTGATACTTGATGAAGCCCAGACTGGAATCGGGCGTTGTGGTAATATGTTCGCATTTGAGCACGAAGGTGTTGTACCTGATATCCTCACTTTGAGCAAAACTCTGGGTAATGGCTTGCCGCTGAGTGCTGTGGTTACGAGTAATAGCATCGCAAGCGCGTCGAAAGAAAGTGGGTTCCTCTTCCTCACTACTCACACCAATGACCCGCTTCCTGCTGCCGTCGGATTGAAAGTCCTGGAAATTGTTGTGCGAGACAACCTTGTGGCTCGTTCGCGTGAATCTGGGGCGAAACTGCATGTAGAATTGCAGAAGTTGATGTCTCGTTATGGTTGTATTGGTGATGTGCGGGGTCGCGGACTTATGGCAGGCGTTGAAATTGTTGAAGATCGAGATAGCAAAACGCCGGGATTAGAACTAGGGAGGCGGTTGGCGGCCAAGATGAGTGATTTGGGGCTTTCTGCCAACATAGCGACGATAGAGTCTTTCGGCGGGATGTTTAGGATTGCTCCTCCAATTACCATCTCGGACGAGAATCTCTACATGGGGTTGAACATTATGGAAGAAGCTTTCAGGAGCACAGAGGGAAGCTTACCTTTGTATGATTGAGCAATACCAATGGCTAATGAGTTGATGTTCGTACAGGGCATATTGGTCTACTTTTAATATAATTTGTGCTATATGTGAGACGACGCAATGATAGGTGAGGCAATGAGCCCGTGCCAGTCAGCAGGATAAGTAGAGTCTTGTGGCTATGCTGCTACAAGCCCTCTAAAGGTAATGATGGCCTAGAATACCACCTACTGCCTAAAATATCAAATTCAGGAGCTGGTATAGAGCTAATTATATCAAGGCTTACATTGTTTTAACGAAAATTCCAAGATACTTCCCGGGTGCCTAGAAGTAGACCGAGAATTACCACGTGCAATGACTCGAATTTCCTACTGTGGAATGGAATCCTATGTCTGGGCTGTCTTTATAGATTAAAATAAACGATTGTGAAATTAAGGAAGACAAAATGCGGTCGCTTGGCTAAGTGGTTCAGGTCAAATTGTCTGGCCGGAGAGGATCGATAGGGACAAAGCGACAAAACGGGCAAGAGATGTAGGCATTCGACACCGGGCTGAACTCCTTTGCTTCCGGTATCTAAAAAAAAATCTTATTTTAATCATTTCCCTTGCCAAGATTCCGGGTTAGAAGGAAATCTTTTGTTTTATTATTCTGTATTTATTCCACCCTTTGGGGGGTTCTCGGCACCACGTGGCGGAGATAGGGGTGCCCCTCGCTTATCGGATGTACCGCGGCACATCCCTGCCGACCCGCCCCCATGGCAGTTTTAGCGGCTAGGCACATCTATATAAGGTACTCTGTTGGTGGCTGCGCAAAGGCGTCGCAACGACGTCCTCGACAACTTCACCGTTTGTGACTCTACAGTACGCCGACTCCTACCTCATCACTTGTTGAGGTGGGTTGACTAAGGCGCCAACTAAATGGAACGGTAGCTGTCCCTCGTGGCATCCCCCCCGGCTTAATACCCTGGTCGGTGGGGAGGCCCTGTTTGTGGGGGCTCGTTATCCTAAAAGGGAACTACACGACCACCGGTGCGAGGCGCTCATGCAGCTACATGGACGACGTCTTATATCAACGAAGCATTGCATCCTAGGGATGTCGAAGCCATTATAAGTGGAGCTCTGGGAAGGGGAAGTCGAACCCCCGCAGGCAAGCAGCAAGTTGCCAGATGCCTTGCATGTGATCCCGACCTGTTCTAGGTCTCCCCCAACTCCAGCCCACAATCCTTATCTTATCCTTGTATCAGGTAACGGTATTCGAAAGTCTCCTAGGTTTGTGCGGTTTCTCAAATTGCCCAGTGGTATGTTTATGCCGAGGTTATCGGCTGTCAGATATTGACAGATTTTGCGTTGAGCGGCAGTGATCAATTGAATATCAAAAGAGCTTAATTTCTCATTTTCCAGGGAATGTCAATTGACAAGTTGTTAGTTGCAACTCTAGGTACGTACTCGAGTGGAGATAATCCCTGTCGAGTTTGAAGTCGTGGCGTCAGAGATTGGTTTGTTGATATTTGCTCACACTCACAGGAATGGCCTAGAGACTCCAACCATTCTCGAACGACCGAGGTTCACATCGCCCTTGTGGCACTATCTATCTTTAGCCCTAGTCACAGGCAAACATGATAACACTGACTATTTGGTGCAGCCAACGCAGCCGATGATGGCGGAATCTGAAGTTCACGGAGTGCCAAATCATAGCAGATTCTAGTGCTTGCTGCCTGCCGACCAATTCCGAAGCAGGACCGTGAAATATCCGCTCTCACTCTATTGAAAATTACTACTTGTTAGTTTCTACTTCGTGGGTTTGCCTCTATTCATATTCCGCGCCACACATGACTCCGCGCGCCATCGACGCACGTCGTCTAGCTTCTAAGCTTACGAACCTGCGATTGATTTTGCGACACACGATCGGATGACTGCTTTTGGCCATATTTTCTAAGGGAACTAAATTCCTAGAACCCCTTGAGGATGGCGAAGGACATAGTCTTTGAAGTGGGATCATGATCGTCCTAGATGCCCCAATGCATGCACGAAGTCATTTGGAAATCTGCCCGATGCCGAATAATACTTGAATCTCCAATCCAGATATAGCTGGGGGCCCATCATCAAGTGGCCCAAACCGTCGGGTTCCGGAACTTCGGGCGCTATACTTTGGATACCGTTCTCCAGGAACCGGCAAACCCTTAATGAGGACCAAAAAGTTTAACCATCAACCGGAAGCTCTAGGCTGAGCTTCATTCAATAACAAGGATGCCTTCTAACTCTACCACCAAACTCAAGCAGATCTCGTTCGATATTATATTTGCTAGCCATGGCAAATATCGAGCGTATTGAGCTCAAAAAGTCTTCCCACAGACGAGTTGCTACCGAGTTGGACATGTGGTCCGACGATCGGATATCTTGATTATTGGATAAGAGATTTCATCGGCTCCGCATCCGCCAGAGGCGCATGGGTCGATATTGGATAACGCCCGGGGCAATTTGGGCAGTCTTCCATCATTTGTCGATCTGCTTTGGTGCCCCGTTAATGTCATCGAGCACCTCATGCGTCTGCAATATACTCACGGCGAAATACGCGCAAAGCGACAGCGGACATTGGCTATAGATGATGTTCGACACGGCAGTACGGGCCACGGGCACCCGCTCCAAGTTGTCGGGTGCTATTATAGGATTCGATTACGGATGAGTGGCACCTCGTGGCAGACCTTATGGGAAGTGGTGGGCTGAACTTTGTGGCTCAGGACTGTCGTTATGTTGCGCTTTCGTCCGGCGCTTCCGGAAATGGCTTTGCAGCTTCTTGCACAGGTTATCCGCGTGCTTGTCGCTATACCATGATCTTATCCGACCTTTCCGGAAATGGCTTCACAACTTCTTGTCAATTGAGCATGTTATCTGCGTGCCTGTCGTTATATCACGATCTGGTCCGGCCTGTTCCGGAAATTGTTGCCGCAAGTCAACTTCCTGTGTCCCGTCCTACCAATTCCCTTCACCTACCCTTTAGGTGGGAAGAAAACTCTTTTTATCCCGCGATATTGGTTTAAAAAGGCAATTAGTCTGGTCTAGAAGTGTGCTGCGGAGGCCGTGGCCCGTGTTCCTATCGTTATGTGAGACCGGAGCACGTCTGGATTATAGGCCCACAAATCTGGTCAAAAAGAGCCTTGCGAGGTTCCATTTTACCGCGTCTAAATGATTGTTCGTGGCCATGTCAGCACCCGCGAGTGGACCATCTGTAGGTGGTGGGAGACTTCGATGCCCAACTGTAGCAAGCCGGACTTGAAACAGGATTTCATATGAATTAGACGTGTTGATGGATCCGATAGTGTCAGTACATGTACATGTACCGGGGACCTTCACGAGAATTAGCAGACGACGTGCAGTGCCTCCATACACACCACGTAATGGCCTCGGCGATCCGACCGTGCGTGTCCAGTGGTGCGCCAAAACCGATGGTGAGACGATCGCAATTTATCCATTTGAACTTGTGCCCTTTCCTACCTAGCTCCGGGTACAGGCTAAGATCCAAAGTCTTACCTCGTCTACCTCGTCAACCAAAAGAGTGGTTACTTCCAGAACCCGTGGCATGGTAAACACAAATCATGAGAATGAGCGATGGCTAATCCGAGAATGACCCCCGTTGTGCGATCGGCTTCCAGATATATCCAATCGTCTTAAGGCTGACAAGGGCGGGTTTGGGGCAATGGGGTAAACGGGGAAATTCTGGGGATCGACAGGCATGTTGGACCGACGAGCTTGTTTGCCATTTCGTGATCGCGACAAATGAATTGGGAAATGTGCGATTCGAACTGCAGTAGCAAACTGGCCTGGGGATCCATCTAGGATTGATTAGCGGATAAATGGATGGAGGGCGAAAGAAGAACTATTATCGCTCATGTCGTTAGTCGCTTCAGCAGCAGACATATAAACCAGGAGGGACCCGTTGGTATTGTTGCTATCGACGTTTCAATCCAGATCTCCTTTCTCGGAAGCTGCAACGTTCTCGAGCATCGCCACCAGAATGAAGAAGTTCTACACGGCCTCAAAATCCACCTTCGAGGTTGGCGGGCGGGAGTTTCCTCGTATATCATGGTGGAAGGAGCCAGGAATGAGAGGCTTATACGTCGCCTTGATGTTTGCAGTCCTCACTTCCGCCACCAATGGTTATGATGGATCCATGATGAACGGCCTCCAGGCTTTGCCACAATGGACAGAGTGTAAGCCTTGAAGGTTCAACTATCTTTTGGATCTGCTAACCTACATATTCCAGCTTTCAATGATCCCAGTGCTGGTACTCGAGGACTGCTGAATGCCATTATGTCTGTCGGCTCGATAGTCGCTCTCCCGGTCACTCCTTATATTGCCGATATTTTAGGTCGGCGTGCCGGAGTGGTTATTGGTTGTCTCATTATGATCGTCGGTGTGATTTTACAGTCTATTGGATACAACATCCAAATGTTTATTGCCGCAAGATTCTTAATCGGTTTCGGTGTTGCCATCGCCCACGGCGCGGCGCCTTTGCTCATTACAGAGCTTGTCCACCCTCAACATCGTGCTATCTTCACCACCGTCTACAATAGTACCTGGTATTTCGGTAGCATCGTGGCTGCTTGGCTGACCTACGGCACCTTCCAAATCCAGTCCTCTTGGGCATGGAGAATTCCATCCATGGTTCAGGCCGCTCCCTCTGTTATTCAATTGATTGCTATCTGGTAAGCATCAGCTGAATTGCAGAATACTCTTAGCTCTTGCTTACACAAAGCAGGCTTGTTCCAGAATCCCCACGTTTTCTCATCGCTAAGGGCAAAAGCGAGAAGGCTCTAAAAATTCTTGCCAACTGCCACGCCAGAGGGAACGTCGATGATGAGCTCGTCCAAATCGAATTCCGAGAGATTCACGAAACGATCAAACTCGAACAAGAGTTTGAGAGTAATGGATGGCCAGAACTCTTCAAAACTCCTGGAAATCGCCGCCGCCTTATCATCCTCGTCAGCCTTGGGTTCTTTTCCCAGTGGTCAGGTAACGGACTCGTCTCGTACTACATGAGCGATGTTCTCGAGAGGGCGGGTGTATTAGATCAGAAACTCCGATTGGAAATCAACGGTATCCTTAACATCATCAACTTCGTCACCGCCCTCACAATGTGCTTCTTCATTGATAAATTTGGACGTCGTCCTTTGTTTTTGTTCGCCACAGGAGGAATGCTCGGCTCGTTCTGCGCCTGGACTGTCTGCGCCGCTCAGTTCGTCAAGACGGGCGTTACTTCTGCTGGTTATGCCGAGATCTTTTTTATCTTTTTGTACTACGTTTTCTACAATTCTGCCTGGTCTGGACTTCTTGTCGGATACGCTGTTGAGATCTTGCCATACAGATTGCGTGCCAAGGTATGATTCCCAAAACATTCGTTGTTTCCAGTTTAAATACCCTCTAACATGTTCTATAGGGTCTTACAGTCATGTTCTTGGCCGTCGATCTTGCGCTCTTCTTCAATACCTACGTCAATCCCGTTGCTCTTGACCACCTTGACTGGAAGTATTACATCGTCTACGACTGCTGGTTGTTCGTCGAGCTTTGTGTCGTGTACTTCTTCTACATCGAGACCAGCAACACGCCCCTCGAGGAAATTGTCAAGTATTTCGATGGCGAGACTGCCGTCTTGGGTGGAGATATGGCTACGGAAAAGTCTCGCCAGTTTTTGGTCGAGGATGGTACGAATACTCAGAAAGTTGTTCCTGGGACGGAGGCACATGGGGTCTCGCCAAGTCCAGAGATCCCGTCTAGCCATGGGGAGAAGACTGCGATATAAAGCTGGTTTATAATGAATTGGTAGAGGTTTGAGGTTATAGAGAGTAGGATGGAGATGTCTGTCGAGCCTTGAGACAGTATAAGGTGGAGTGGGAATGGAGATGCTATTTGATGTATAGATACAATCTATAAAGGCTAATATTTAGAAACTAGCTTGTTTGAACCACTTAATTGTGACATTCCCTTGCCTCCTGCTGGATTGATTAATTCTGTAGCCCCCTTTCTTCCACCAGCAACCTTTTCAGAAGAATTGGAGGAAGAGAGGTGTCCGTGGAAACTGAGTGGCTAATACTTATGGAGCACAAGACTTGCACGCTATATTATATGATCGGTGAACTTTCCTCTCCGGTAAAATGGCTGTTTGGTCTACAACAGCGCCCCGATTTAGCACGCATAATTCAAGTGGAGACTGCAGATGATTACCAAAATTAGGGTCCGCGGCATTGATTCAATATCTGGGAGGGAAGTGATTGTACTTAATATAAACACTCTTTAATGAGCGATAATTTGTATCTAAGAACGGTCATTTTCCAGCCTAGATAGAATGCTCCGACTTCCAAATTACCCAAACTCCAAGCCAAGGCTATAGAAAGCGTAGACTCCAAAAATCCCCGGTCCCATTTTCCTCCCCTTTCCTAAATACCTAATTTAAAGGGGTTTCCGACCATAGATCGTCCGTCTACCAGAGCCCCATTAGCGAAAGCTTACAACTACAATTTCCCTCCCTGGGTTGGTGGGGATCTTACATGGGTAGATAACTATGGATCTTCGGATCTTTCAGTTCTTTCCTGACGTTGACCAGAAAAGCTTCAACTTCTTCCATAGACCAGTTATGAACGCGGGTTAAGAGGGCCATGGAGAGGCCAGAGAGCCCTTGGGTGAGATTTTCGCAGTTCCATAATCCTAAGGCAAGCGTGTTAACACCCGTAATTTTATTATTCTTATCCTTTATAAAGCTGGAAGGAGATAAGTACCCAGTTCTTTGTAGTTCGGATCCTTCGGCCACTTGTTAGTTGGCCAAAGATCAGCAGTCTCGTGTATACCAGTAAACCCCGCATGTTCCATCTGGGCTTTATAGCTTTTGGCACTGTTTATAGGACGGCCGATCTTTACGCTTGCACTAAGAATAAGTTCGGACCATTGGTGCAGGGCGTGGTCTGGTGTTAGGGTTCCGTCGTCACAGCCGATGGGTAGGGTGACGTCTGTTAGCTCGATGTAGCCGCCTGGCGTGATATTCCTATTATGGTATTGGTTTTGGTTTAGATGATGGGTGGACGGGAAGGGACTGACTCACTCGTAGGCGCTGTCGAAGAACTTCGGCCAGTTTGATAGCGATCCTGTCATCATGCGAGCGTAGATGAAGTCGAATTTCTGGGAATACGCCCAGGGTTCTTCGATGTCGTCGATTTGGAATATTACATTTGGTGGAAGACTGTCTAGGTTAGTAGTTGATACTTACACTTTCGTAGAACAATAGGTACAGTACAATGTTGGCTGAATGGGGCTGAGGTCAACTCCGAAGACCTGGTAATATTAGCATCAGCCCGCTTGCAGCGTCCGCCGATAAGGTGTTATACAGTTGCTTCAGGGTGTTCATCCCCTAACCTCTATCAGCCTCATTCCCCCTACCAATTCCGAATTGGGTTACTTACCATAGTCCATTGCCCAAATACCGGTGCCGGTTCCAACATCGAGTACTCTATGGATAGACTTGTCCTTAGCAATAGGGCAAGTGAACAGCTTCCCACCATTCATTAAACTGTAAATATGGTGTTGGAGATCTTAGCCAATTAGCTTTGGAGATAAATTACAAGCGGCAGTTGTCTTACCTAGACGGTCATTTTCGGACTATGAGCGGCATCAATAAATGTGTTAGATTCTTGTCCATCTTTGAAAGGTTCACACCTCATCGTTTGGGTATAAATATTCTATTTCAGCTCAGCAGCTGTCAGAGTATCGGAAGAAGTCTTGCAACTTACTGCCATCTTTGTATGCATGATACGTTCTGCCATTCTCCACGCGATGCTTCAAAATACTCGACGATATGGACGTCATCGAACTTGCCAAACTCTCGTCCTATTTATATCTCATGAGGATCGAATTGTCCGTGATATTTGCTTTGTCAATAACTCACATCGCCTAGTGAAGAGTCATTATCATCGAGGCGGTCATCAGCCTACGCAAAAGGTTAGCTAGAGTCTACGTAATGGGAAGCCCAAAGTTCATACCTCAGCTTCCAAGCCAGTGGTTGACTGAGCAGCAGCAGCAGGAGCTTGTGGTGGTATCTCCACTGACGTTTCTGTTGGTTGAGGCTCACCGGAATTAGCCATTTTGATTATATTTGTTTTGCTTGATAGGAAGTCTGTCCATACATATAGTACGCTAGATATAAAAAATAAAATCCAAAACTTCAAAAAACTCGCAGACAGCAGCACTAATACAGGTATTCATAACTGCCATGGCAGATGATGGCCTGTCAGGAATACGGTTTTCTCCACCCTCAACTTCTCTCACCTCGTGGGTAAAAGCCTGCATCTGCACGGGGAATGCGCCGGGCACACCCGCATTCCATATATAGGGCGTAACGGCCCGGAGACATGTCACAAATTCGGACAAGAAAGGTCTTGTAATGCCTCCAAATGTGAATGTGGTGGCTTGCTGATGATATGTACTCATGTACTGCATAATCTTCCAACATCAGCAACGTCAGCACCCTGTAGCCAACTGCATATACGGCCCGCATATCCCACTCATGGCCGCCTTTCCTCAAATATATCACATTCTCTTTGCTGTCAGACAGACTGACACTTGGCCGAATGTCGCCAATACTCTATTTTGCGCTCCTCTATGTGCGGCACGGATCTCACAGTTACTTGTCGGCCAAGTCAACCGTCTCACTAGTAGCTTTTGCTGCCATGCCGCCTTAGTGTTGGAGATTAGGACGGACTGCCAGCCAATTCAGAACTTCATCGATGAGATTTCCACATTCTGGCTCTTGTTGGGCAGATCCTTGAGCCGACAGCATAGTTAATACGACTTGACCCTTAGTGTTAGCATGACACGGCGCCACCATCGATCTTCAGGTGCCAACATTAGTGCATCTGAACGCATTTAAGTAACAGGTACGAAGTACGTTGTAGTATACTACGTAGCAGCGAATTTAAACCCACATCAAACCCCCCCACCCTGGCGGCTAACATACATATAGCGGTGAGACTCTTCCAAGAAGTACCTGGTCGCCAACTCATCGCATCTTTATCTCTAACCTAGGCTGACAAGGGGCTTTGCCGAACGGAGAGAAGAGGAACGGCAAAGCTTGGACTTGGCTTCACATGGCAGAATAGAGCAAATTGTTTCTTGGCCCTAGGTAATCGTGGCATTGGCTTGCAAGCAAATATGTGGCGTCTTGAAGTATCATATCTTGTCACGGTTCTTCAGGGCGCCCTATGTAACATCCACTGAGCTAGGTTTTAACCCTTATTGTTCTGGAAGATATATTAAGCTACGTCACGCAGTAAATGACGAACTAGGAGTGGCGATTTGACTCGGGCGTAAATTAATCAAAGTTGCATTGCAAGCAGGTCCCAGTTTCTCAAACTCAATAAAGGGGAGAGGCAAATAGACAAGCACCCCAGTTTCTGTTGATGTACAATTGTGATAAAGGGGAGAGAGGCTGGGGTATCCGCCACATGCAAACAAACGCTGAAAATGCACCGCAAAACACCACCCTTCTATCAATTATTCTTCCTTGATTATAAGTCCGTCCGAAGGTTGAACGCGTTGCGCCCATTCTCTGCGAATTTGTTAACGTGACACATAATTGAAAAGAAGGGAGGAGCACTTACGTCCAACTGCCGTCATACAATCTCCGCTTACTCTCGTCGCCATATCCAGCTTCACTCAGAGCCGCGTCAATAACTGCCGCAGTAACACCTGTTCCACAACTGCTGATAATTGGCCTCTCTGGGTCAACGCTTTTGGCCAGGAAGATCTTCCGAAGTTCGTCACCTGGCAGTATAGTCTTCTTGACTGGATCCAGCAAATCTGAGAACGGCACAGAGATACTACTTGGCATATGCCCAGACGACAGACCAGGTCTTGGTTCCGGATCCTTTCCAGCCCATCTTCCTTTGGATCTCGCATCCAGGATTTGCACACCTTCCGCACCCTCCTTATTATAATCCTTGGCAAACTCCTTTACCTCCTCGAATCCAATAACTTTGCTCTCATCAAATTCCGGAATCGGATATACGCAAGTATCGACATCCCAGAACTCCCCACTCTCAATAGTATATCCTTCCTCCACCCACAGCTTGAAATTGTTGAGAATATGAACGGAAGGATGACCGAATATCTTCAGCATCCATGCCACTCTCGGGGCGCTGAATATTCCTAATTCGGCAGTATCATACACTACAACAGTATCGTCCTTCCGAATCCCCAATCCACTGATAGCTTTGGCAAAGTCGGAAGCCGAAGGTAGCATATGGGGATATGGCGAGTGCTTGTCGATCACCTTATCCAGATCGAAGAACCGCGCATTGGGAATTCGCTTTTGCCGGAAAGTATCCAGGCCTTTGCGGTCGTCATTGGGAAGGAACCAAGCTGCGCATAAAGGTACGGTTCGGGGTGATGTGGAGATCTTGCTTGGGGAGTTCTTCTTCAGCTCTTCGCTCAGCTCTGACGGTGTGACGAGGTAAGAGGAGAACGATCTTCGGGTGGCCATGAGAATTGCGGACTGGAATTGGAGTTGGGGTCGATGATGGATAGCTGAGCGGAAAGCTCCCCTACTGGAGAGGATAGCTGCCGTCATGGCGTTCTGCGATAGGATTCGTCACCTGGCGCGCATGAGAGATAAAGCTCTGGCGACAAGAGAGATATGTCGAGATGGCTGGGTTCAAGGATAGAGCATGAAATATCAACGGTGAATGTGAATGTGAATGTGAATGTGAATGTGAATGTGACTACAACAAAGGAAAGGCGGCCTTGAGATGTTATCAAGATGGTCAAGACGATGAAATTGTGCAAGAAGTGCTACGTAAGTGGAAATTGTTGCGCTTGATAAGGAGCGGGGTCCGTGCATGTGCCAGCGGGTTCGGAGGCCGCATCTAGCACAGTACAGTACTAGAGGACATATCAACAACAAACAACAACAAACCATTACTTGTCGAAATTCCATTCTGTTTAACAGCTCTCGGAACCGGAACTCACACCCTCCACAGTGCTCCAAAGCGCATAGTTAAAAAAAAGAGCCAAAGCCAGCCATACCAACAACGATATGAGAGTGAAAATCAAACAATGGAACGCAGTGGCTACCTGGCGCTGGGATATCCCCGACGACGATGTCTGCGGCATCTGTCAAGTCCACTTCGACGGCACATGCCCGACTTGTAAATACCCAGGTGATGATTGCAGTTTGCGTATGCTCCCCGTTCCCCTACCTTTACATGTTCGTTCGTTTTGAGATCCGTGTTGACATCTGGGATTGGTATATAGTTTCCGGTAAATGCGGGCACAATTTCCATATGGTTGGTCTTGGATACGGTGTGGGAGGGGAAGGGAAGACTGATGGGATATAGCATTGTATTTTGGAATGGATTAAACAAGATTCGTCGAAGGGTCAGTGCCCGATGTGCAGGCAGAGTGAGTGGGCCCTTAGATTTTATACTCGGTGAGGAAACGCTGACGAGCTGCACCAGAATTCGAGTGGAACGAGAATCCTGCTGCTGCCTCGCCGGAGAGGAATGAGGAATGAGCCAGTGTTATACTATGATATGGGGGTTTAGCGTGGCGTTTGGGTCTATGAGTCTATGGGTTGATGAATTTATGCGAGGAAAAAGAAGGCGAGGCGTTTGGATGGAACACTATGGCCCTCTCGAGTACGGCTTCACAACTAGCATCGGCAGCATGAATGGGATTCACAGCAACATGTTTCACTCCTGAGACTGAAGGGGACATTGAGAGAAATGATCATGGCCACCCGCAATGGTGACCTACTACAAGTGCCCTGTTAGTTGGCATGTTAGGCGCAGTAGCCGACCACGTACATAGCATCCACCGGTTGGAACATGAGGACGAGACACTTAACTCAAAGAGCAGAGGCCATAGCAAGAAACCGAATTTGATGTTAAATATTTGCATTAGATCCCCTGAAAACTACCCATCTTCAGCTAACATAATATCAACACGCCCCCCAGCTCCATCGATTGCATGGATCAGAGCCGTTTATAACTCGTTGTGCTCCTGCTCATCACCATCAGTGTCAGCAAGGACAGTCATAGCGGCCTCGGCTGCCTCAGCAATTTTGCTTTTCACGGCGGCCTTCACACCTTCTGTAGCTTCGTCTACTACGCTGCTTGGGGATTTCTCGATGCTTACGGGTGCCGCAACGCCCTCGATCTCCATCAATTCGGTCTCAAAAACTGCGAGTCACTAGTCAGTATAGGATACAGGTATAGGAACAGGCATATCTTAAATGCGGCGGAAACGTACTCAATGTGCTGCCTGCTGGAATAGGGCCCATGTTCCTGTCGCCATACCCGAACTCAGGGGGAATGGTGAGAGTTCTCTTCTCGCCAATGCACATATCCAAAAGATTATCATCCCATCTACAGCGCCCGTTAGCTGCAATTGTTCATTATCCAAGCGTATAGCAAAACTAGCCCTTTAATGACGCTTCCCTTTCCAACAACGAAGCTCAAGGGGGTTCCTCGGTTGTAGCTGGCGTCGAATTCTTTGCCTCCGTCGGCCAATGTGCCCCGGTAGTGAACGGAGATCTTGTCGCCTGCCTTGGTCTTCCGCTCGCACTCTACGGCATGGGTAACGTCTATCTTGACCTGCTCGCCCTCGGCGGCGAGGACGGTGGTGGCAACGGATGCCAGGGCGGCGATGGAGACGGCAATGAAACGCATGCTGGATGTTGGCTGGTTAATTGGGTGGGGAAGGAAGCTAAAAAATATATAACGATGATCAGTCAAGGACACGGTGCACGGCGCGGTGGTTCTGTATACATACGAAGTAGGTGGGAGATCTGGACACGTTGAGAAGTTGAAATCGGGCGTCGTCGCTGTGCCTGAATCCCGGTGGAACAGACGGTGGGAATTGGAGATGTTGCTTCAACAGGGATCTGGGGTAGCTGTGTCACGTGCGATACGAGGAGGTGATAAGGTAAGGTACCCAGGTACCTTAACTACCAGATACTTACGGTTACGCTAGTGTGGCCGTGGCCCTGTGGCGCTCCGTACTCCAGTCTCCGTACTCGTACTTCGTACTCGTAGAGTCGTAGTGGAGAGGATGATGCTTACCTAACCAAGGCACGCCTTGAAGGGCCGAAAGAGGCTAGAGCGCTGATGCCACGTCCGACGACAACAGCAACCACAACTCACCACGGTGTTTGTTTGCAATCCCCTCACTCTTTCCTCCTCCACCACAACAATGTCCCATCTCGCCCACCAGGCCAACGACAGATGGCGACACCAGCACCGGCGGATGCCGATAACTTGCCAGTATCGAGGCGCGGTCGACACCGCCGGGTTTTGAGTCACTCCTCACCGATAAGGCTAGCCTAGGCTGTCAAGGCTCCCAAGTCCCTTTTGGGCCTGAAATGTCAGCATGTTCAGCTGCCCCGGCATTGGCGTAGCCGCTGGGTTGAGGCAGCAACATCGCATAACAGATGAGAAGTCTCGTTCTGGGTTCTTTGCGGTGACTCCTATGACATGTTTGGTGGTCGCGACTTGGGGAACACTAGGTGGGATGGTGCGAGAGTTCCTCCATCGACGACGTCGCCCGTTCTGGAATCAGCCTCGACAGCCGCCCTGCCTTGGCACGCCGTTGACCAGTTTGCCTCCCAGTGCTCTGCCACGGTACAGCCCCAGACACCCACTGCCTCTGGGTGAGCGTTCATCCGACTATCGACTCCCGTGGGCCCTCTCATTCGGCATGATACGCGTCGCAGCATTTAGTACCGAGGCCAGAGCTTGAGTCTAAGCATTGGGTGACTGCGCACCCGCTTCTGGCCAGGGCGACTGGAGCTTTAATCTTCCTATTTCCCATTCAGTCACCGTTCCTGTATTGCTTTGCCCTTTTGCCCTTCTTGGTGTGTTGCGGTATCCGGTTGACTCGCTGAAGCCCTTCCCCCGTGAGTCACTTGGATCTCAATCGCTGGGGCGGTCCATCATATGTCTACAGCAAGCGGGCGGAGTCCCTCAGGACCGGGGAGTCCTCCGGTCATCAGGCACCGTTCCAGAGCTTACGACGGTGCTTTGCCCTGATTCCAACTCAATTTCTCTGCCTAGGTGTTCTCCAGGCTCCCAATGATGATGTCAATTCGTCCCATTTGCTTCTGCTCTCTGGAGTATAAATACCTGATTGATTCACACTACTTGAGGGAATCAACAGCTAGCATCCATTGCCCATCAAACACAGGTCACGTTCGCTATCCCGCCTCACTCCCCCCCTATATAAGAGCAATCAAGTCCTCACCAGTCCCAACACGCAAGACAAACCAAACAACATCCACAGCATGTCAGATCGACGCTCCTACAGCTCTTTGAAACCCATTGTTCATTCTCGAGCGTCGTCCAGTGATTCCCGGACATCCTACGATAGTAGATCATCAACAACAGACGGGTATTATTCATCCTCGAGATCAACCATGACAAACGACTCCCACGGCAGCGGGCACAGCAAAGAGCAATCACGAGAACACAGGCACCGGGTGCCAGACAATGGTTTGTCGCACACAATCACCACATCAACCTATCAATTAGCTAACAGTCCTGTTGCAGACCGCAAATATGTCACCTCGACCATCTCGAGAAGTGGAAAGGTGTGTGTCACCGATCATCGCCAAGCTGGCTACGACAAATATGCGCCACGAATAGACGACGCCAGCTCCGGGCACTATCAAGACACCAAAAACCGCGCATCCAAGCGCAAGCCCCGCGAGCACGGAACATACAAATGATGGGGGACCCTCAATAGAATTCCCCACGATGTGGTATTTTCGTACCATTTTGGTGGTCGTCAATTCAAACATGAGGCTACGACCACCGCTTACCCGCGCCACCAAGGCGAACTCGATAACTTTAATCGCCGTGCCGCTTCGCCCTGCCTTGCGCGGTTTATTTATTTGTGCCACACTACAAGGTGTCGAAGGATGGAAGGGTATAACTGTATTACTACGAGTATTCTTATAGGCCTGTGGTGTCTTGGCGCCGATTGGCTGGAAGTCCCCGGGTGCTGGGACCTGTATATTACATTGCTTCATAGTGCTATTTCGCCATCCTGTCATGCGAATACGATAGATAACACCTAAATCATCACATCAATATATCCTAAAATCTCGCTCGTGATCACATCCCATAATCAGGCGTTGCCTTTAACTTGAAGAGGAATCTTAACTCATTATTAAGCAGACCAAGCTTGTAAGGGAAGCTCAATAGTAGATCCAAATCGCTCGACGGTAAACCGCTCACGTGATATGTTAGATGCCCTTATTAGTTAAACCGTCTGGTCAGGAAACCACCCTTTCTTTCTGTTCGCCAACTTTTCTTCTTTTAATCACCTTCCATACCCTATCAAAACATAGAAGTAATTGTTCAACGCCACTCCGATCAAGGTATCGGGATACTATCGCATCCACATTTGTGCGACACCTCGTTACCCCAATCTACATTTCCTCGACAATCTGAAATACAAGATCCCATGGAGAATGGTCCGGAGCAGGTAATAATGGCGTTACGTTCTTCTTTTTGTGGAGCATCGCTTGCGGTCATCTGAAGTCTCAACACGAATGGAACATGTTAAAGCGGAAACTTATGCTTATTAGCTTTGTTTAAGGCAGAGAACAGTGTATTTGTTCCCCGACAAAGAAATCGACTATACTCGAGTAAACCTTGGACAAGTGACGATGGAGACAAAGACCCATTTGTTCGGATAACAACGAAATGAACAGCAATATGCTGGAATTAAATAGAACAACGTCTGAGCAAGTGCTTATAGTCATAATCTTCCCCTAAACCCCCTTTTTCTCTGCTCTTCGTCCTCCATCATCTTGCCCACCACGAGCTTCCGGGACATTTCTGGATACTTTTTTCTAAGTTTTCCAGAAAAGAAGTTTCAAAATGAGGCTCACCCTCTCCATTCTCTTCATGTTCTGTCTAGCAGGCATGGAAGTACACGCTCGCTCTCATGATCTAAGGGCAGCGCAAATAACAAGCTTGGACCCAAATCCCAAGTTCGTGGTACTCATATTATTTTCTACATTCGTTATCTACCTCGTCACTCCCATAATAAGCCGCCTGCTATTCGCAAAGTTATCGCGCGAGGAGGAAATACAAAGCTGGCGCAGAGCGAACCCCCAATGCGCGGTCTTTCATACATACAAGCACGCTTTGGTATCCGTGAGCGCGCTGCTCATCCTATCCGTTACGCTTGGTCTCTGCCAGGCAAGTCTAGACGCAAGTAGGCAGCTTTCGGAGGTAACGGTAACATCGAGACCTGTCCCCCCTGCTGCACGAGCAATTCTGGGACCAAGTCGGAAATTTGTGGCAGCTATGATTGCCGTGGCTTTCGCGGTGTGCTGGGTCCTGCCAATTATAGTGGGGATTATAATTGGGAGGAGGGAGTTGGGAATGATGACCAAGGCAGGGAAGAGGGGATTTACTCCCAAGGCGGGATTTTCGCGCGGTGAGATGTATTCCCATCAGGTTTAGGATATTGTGGTCGGTATTTCTGCTAAGGTATTATTATTGCCAGCAAGCTCGGCTCAGAATAAGTATTCATCCTAGGATTGGCTCTAACATAGATAAGAACGCTATAACAAATTGGACATGAATTGTTGGAAGCGATATTACAACTGTTATTACACGTGAGTATACATGTGAAGTGTGGTATGAAGCCCCAGTCAAGATGAGTCTAGCTCGGCCTGTACCTTCCGCCCTAGGGTATTCCCAAGCCATTTAGCAAACAAACAACTATGTATAAACTTAAAACTTCTTTCCAAAAATCATAAAACTGTCCATACTAACCCTATCTTTCTGTCTCTCCCTCTGCCACTCCGCATCATCCATGAGCTCCATCTTCCCTCCCCTAATCCTCGCTCTCCGGTCCCAACCCTCAGATACTTCGTCTTCTTTTCCCGGTAACGGCGGGATAAACATCGCCTTTCTTCTCTCTTGAATTTCTACACTTTTCTTGGCAAGTATATGCTTCTTCGGACTATTTTCATCTTCTGTAGGTTGTAAGGAACCAGCATCGGACGCTGCTCCATCGGGGCTCTTTTCGCCTGCTTCCATCCACCCTCCTATCAGCCCACCATTAAGCTTCTTGAGAGTTGTAGACCTATCTGGTAGCTTTTTGCGTAGCGTGTACAGGGTCGGTATATTCGCGACTATTGCTGCTGTGAAGGATTCGACGTTCGCCCAAGTTGTTCGGTTGATTTGCATTCCTGCACCTTCTACATTGAAGGGTAGACGGATAACTGTTATGGCGACGAGGAAGAAGCCGAGGGAGAAGAGGGCCAGAAGACGGAGTTTTCTGTATCCCGTTATTACGGTAGGTGACATCGGCGAGGAAGTAACTTACGCCCCAAGTGTCTGTTTTTTAATTCGAAGCAACGTCGGCATCGGGAGAATAATCAAGAGGATGTCGGTGAAGATATTTAGACCACCAAGGATTAATAATTGCCCAACTGCTTGAGAGCATGTACCTGAGTATTTGGTGAGCCCAATATCTAGGTGGTTAGACGGAGAGGTGGGATGGGAGCATACCCGGATCTGGCACAACCTGCCAATAAAGATAGAGTGGCCGGCAGTCCGTGAAAGTCACTACTTGGATGACCATATACGTCGCTGCAAGAATTACCCAGTATGCCTTCATGGCGATCCCCGTGTGGTGAAGTCCACAAAGAATGTGCTGATAGAGAAGCATCACCACGCATTTCTGCAACCATAGACTGCAAATCGGCCAAAACTTATTAGCATAGAAGCAGGCACAAGGCGTATCCTATAAATTTGACAACTTACTATGTATTATAGAAAATCCGACTAACTAAGAGTAACTTGCTTCCTGTCTCTCTACGAAAAATCTCCATTGCTGAAAATGTATGGAGAGCTCGGAATTGGGCTGGTAGCTTGTTGGTGCCCCATGTGAGCACCACATGTATGAATGCCAGACGTGCAAGCAGGCAGACCATGCAGACAATAGTGATTTTGTCGCTGAGATTCAGAGTCTTGCCACGCACTTTTCTCATGAGTAGGCGGAGGCCCATGATGAACATGCCCAGCCAGGTGAACACCCATAGCAGTACGAGCGTCTGGATTGTGCCTCCTGACAGCTCCATTTTGAAAGATGTTAATGTAAAGACAGAATAAACCTGAAGATGCTGTTGAGAAAATCTCTCTGGCTGATAGAGACAAGGACGTGTTGGGGGTGGAAAATGTTATATTGCTTACTCCGCCATCCGAAGAATGGCGATCCATCTGATCTTCTGATACCCCACACTTTGCAGGGAGTAGATCTCCGGGTGCTTACATATATGATACAGGAAATATAATGCGTGGGATCAAAGACATGTAGAGCGTCACCAAGCTGTATCAGCCTGGCTTCAGGTTGATTGCATTCGGGAGACTGACGTCCGCACCACGTCGGGTGTACGCTCGGCCCGGTACGCTTGTACAGGACTACCTCTGCATCATGCAATTTTCATTTTTTTTGCCACTGGCTGGTGAATTTGGGAGGATGGATTGTAGAATTCGAGGTTTAAATTTGCGCGGGTTTCATGTGAGGTTCAAGTTATGCAGTTGTGCACAGACTTTATGCTTTGACTACTCGTAGATCTTATCACACTTATCCACACAGACGAGATGATCTTGGGTTTTCGCCGATGTTTAGCCTCGGTTTTCTAATGTTGACAACATCACACACATCTAGATGTAGGAATAATTGGTAGATGCCAATGCTGATGAAGAGGGATATACTTGTAGGAAGAGAGTGGTAATAGATAGGTCGGCATTCGTTGGGCAGCAACGTGATCTGACGGGCTTAGTTGCGATGCGACCACAGAGAGACGATACAGCAACGCGCCACTACCCAAGCCGTTCGGAACACCTCGAACCCACGAAATAATTGCTGCACTAGCTTGTGAGAGGCTACAGGCTCAACTGGTTAAATCCCGAACATACAGTAGCTTTTGTAGCTCTGTCTAGTTGACTGTGTTACGACAACGGGATCTCCATACAACCTGGGTAGCAGCATCTATTTTCACACCTCTTTCCTGGAGTTTTCTGTTTAACTCCCGTGGTTCGAATTTATTTGTGTTTCGTTCCTGCTTGCAACCAGTTGTTGCAACTTAGTGGCTGAATAATGCAACGAAGGTTGGCGTTTGTTATTTTGGGGCTTCTCATAGGCCCAGCAGCAGCTGCAGTTACCCCTTTCTTGGCGAGAGAGGCTGATGCTATGCGCGAGTTCTTTTATGTGGGTGGGAGCTATTTGGAGACAGAGAATGGGCATCTATTTGCAAACCAAATGTATGTGGAGAAGTTGACGCCACTGAAGCTACGTCAGCCATATCCGGTCGTTTTTATCCATGGGCAGGCGCAAACCGGAACAGTAAGCCACCACGTTTAGGATCAATGGTCTTTGACTAATATTGGGAGCAGAATTGGTTGAATAAACCAGATGGTGGGCGCGGTTGGGCCTCATACTTCTTAGACCAAGGATACACAGTTTATATCCTCGATCAAACGGAACGAGCAAGGAGTCCTTGGAATCCAACTGGAAATACCACTCTCTCAACCTATACAGCGGAGATCATTGAACAGCGTTTTACAGCTCCTGGAGCGTTCAATCTCTGGCCTCAAGCCGCATTGCACACTCAATGGCCTGGAGTGAGTCTTTTAATTCTACGTGGTTCACCTCTGACATGTTGTTTACAGACAGGGTTAATGGGTGATCCGATATTCGATGAATACTACGCCTCCAATGTACCATTTCAGTCAAATACAGTGGTCCAACAGACGAAAATGCAACTAGCAGGCAGGGCGCTTCTCAACAAAACAGGTCCAGCTGTACTTATTGCCCATTCTCAAGGAGGCCTCATGCCCTGGGTCGTCGCTGATGTTGCTCCCAATTTCGTGAAGGCAATTATAAGCATCGAACCTACCGGCCCACCATTCGTCGAGGCCATTTTCTCATCTACCAAAGCACGTCCGTGGGGTCTCACAGATATCCCACTAACCTACTACCCTCCGCCCACGAATTCTACAGCTCCGCTAGAAACTCAAGAGGTTGTCAACAATTCTTCTGGTTTAGCCACTTGTATTATTCAAGCTTCGCCGGCGAGACAATTGGTCAATTTGAAGAATATTCCGGTCCTGTTAGAGACTAGTGAGGCGAGCTATCATGCATTATATGATGGTTGCACATATCAATTTTTGGAACAAGCTGGAGTACATGTTGAGTGGCTGAAACTGGCTGAGGCTGGGATCCATGGGAATGGCCATTTGCAGTTCATGGAGAAGAACAGCAATATCATCGCTGCGGTTCTGGAGGCGTGGGTTAAGAAGAACGTCAGTTAGCGGTGGTCGGCTTCACATAATCTCTCAGGTCAATCATTCTCACTGCTGGTTGTTTCCTACAACTCGAGTCGTCCGTTTGAACGATTCGTTTGGTAATGGCGATGCGGCTTAATTAGTTTGGCAGCTGAACCAACGATGAGTTCGAGCTTTCGGTTTCCCATCGCCGCCACAAAAGCCACTGGCATAAAAATGCAATATTATGTCCACCGGAGGACCGACGATCACAAATCCCGCCACATTGCAAATAAGAAGCATAAAGACGAATAACTACACTGATACTATGAAGTCATGTACCCGGTTTCTAACCCTAGCGGCCAATCGGCAAGCTTCCCTCGTCCTTTTGAATCAACGTCCGCAGATCTGTCTTCGCTTCAGAATTTTGTCTCACCACACGCAAAATTTTTAGTCCGCAAGTTCGATATCGATATCGAGCTAACCTCGACCTAGCAACGCCCCTTTTACCTAGAATACTTCCTTTCACCATCGTTCATACGGTCTAGATCCATCCACAAATCCAACTCTAGTAATCAACAACATACGTACCCTGCAGGGAACATGTGTATCCCGTATGCTACATGCCATGTGCCACACCCATAACTCAGATCCACTGTATGCTGACGTTTCTTTCTCGTACCCGGCCTTGCTTGAGTAGCTCTCACGTTCGACAAGAGAGCTTCCTCACCAGCATTTGATTTTCCAAATCCAGATCCAAATCTGTGCTCGGAATTGCTTTGAGCTATTAGTTCTTTATTTCGACTCAATCCTCACCTCCCTATAAATATTACTTGGCGTACTTACAATAGCTACAGTTTCTAATAATGTCATAACGATCGAGCATCCTTGGTACTATCCAGAGTGGGTGTCGCAGAACCTTCTAGAGATGGGTAGTAGCTGCTGTATAGGCCTTGTCAGCAATACCACGGTAACGAAGTACGCACGGGATCCAAACAACAAGGCATCACTTGCAGCTCTAAGGTAGCTGTCGAGGCACAACTACTAGACGCGGTCAGATTCCAACCAACACTCGTCGCGTCGCAATAGGGCTGTCAACCACGCTACGTGTGACGGCCATGGTTAGACATATGGCAGTGAGCTATCCTTGGGCTGGCAAGTTGAATAATGCTGGCATTCATGGAGGGGCGTTGTTGTTCCGCAAGCTGCCCATGAGATGTGACTTGAAATTGAAATATGAGAATAATGGTTGCTGTTGGAGTAGATTGACGGCCTCCCCAAAGGTCCAGTGTAGGTAGTAGACGATTCTCTTCGACCAAAAGCTGTTGACTAGTAACGGAATTTACTACGGGGCCATACCGAAATGCTTAGAGGGTATCCATGGTTCATACATGGTAGATCGCCGCAGAACTAGAGATCGGGAGAAATTAGACCACGCTATGGGTCGTCTGTGGGGGGTGTAGGAATACTAGATGGCCTTATGAGGCATACCTCGAGGGTGACATTACTTCGTTGCCAATCAACCATGGATAGGAATGGCCCTACAACAACAGATTGATCCTGGCTATCTGGCTGTCGTCCCCCCTGGAAAGAGTATGCTCCGGTCTCCTGAAGATTGTCATTATCACCCTGTCGGTGAGGCCTACATTCACGGTTTATGGACAGAGTGAGAGATTTGAAAATGGGCCAGCTTTGTGGTCGGTCAACATTTCGTATTGTCAATATGAAACCCCATCTCCACCCCTCCCACCTCACTCGGCGTCCGAGTCTTCATCGTAGGCTGCTCCCTCGGCGGGAGTCCAGCCCTTGGTTTCCTTCTCCTCGACGAATCTCAGCAGAGCGACGAGAACGATGAAGCCCACCAGCCAAGTACCAATAACACACACGGTGACGATGGCATACTCTTTGGCGGAGTGAGTGTCTTGTTTGGCGTGAGTTGGGAAGACAGTGGTCTGTGGAATTAGGAACGCGTCGCGAAGGGTAGGATGTAGAGAAACTTACGAATGCGTACTCAATAGGAGTGTTAGCTTCGGTAGTAGTGGGCAGAGCGCCAGAGACCAGAGCGTCGGCGAGGTTTCCTCCAGCCTGGTAAGGTGTCAAGTCATTATTGGCAGGGTTGAGGTTGTCTCCGTAATTAGCCATCGCGCAGTTCAACCAGTAGCTGGGGCAATGGTAACCGAAGCAGTCGCCCTTGAGGAATGAGGTGTTGTTGATGATTATCTCGAATGCAACCTAGGTCGAAGTGGCAAGGAAGATGGAGACGAAAAGGTATGGAAGGTGTTTGGTTTCCATGTCGACGAGATTTGAGAGAAAGGGTTATTATAGGACTTCTGTCGCCGTCTCGCCGTCAGATGGAACTTATATAATAGGAAGGTGATGATGTCGTCGTCGTGTTGTGCCGTGGTCATAAGAAAACATCAAGCGATCAAGATCTAAGAGACTACTAACTCCCTCGCTGGTTTTGACTTCACTACAATTATTTTACCGCTTTTATGTTGCTAAGCATGATATTCCTGCTTAAGCACGCAGCTGAATTGACAAAGATACTAGAGTCTATGTAGCGTTTTCACATCTTTTGTCCTCAGCATCACCTTTTAGGTTAATGGACTCCGTTGCAGTTTGATGCTCATTCTGTTGTGATTGTTAATGTAGAGGTATGATTAGAGACTCTAGCCTGAGTTAGCTATTACATCAGACGGCACTTAAGTATCTAGTTATACTCTTAGTCACGACATTTACACAATCACAATAGGGTCATTTATCTTTGAGAACTTTGCTTTGGATTGATCTTGTTATCCTAGGCACAAGCTTAACCTTTTCTATCCTCAACTCTGATTTAGGCATGATTTCCGTTGGCCATTTTGTCCTTAGTCCCTCCAGTTCCCTAATGATTGTCCCACGAGCAAAGTAAATCCTTGTTCAAAGACTAACCGATATGCCTGAACATTCCCCCAGGAACCCAGAAGTCTCGGCTTTACATTTGGATTGCATATGCCAGAAACACAGCCAAGGAGAGAAAGTAGAATCTCAAGGCAGCAGTATGCGTATGGGCGTCGTTGGCTGAGGTCGAAGCGGTTGGTGTAATGGAAGTTGTCATCAGAGTAATTGAGGTGACAACCACTGTTGATGTACCAGTCACGGATCCCTCCAAGCGGCTCGTATGCATATGCGGTACAACGGTTGTCATATACATTGTGCTTGTTGGTAAGATGCTGTTCATAGGAGGTGGTGCCATGGTACCGGTCGAAGGAGTTGCCGTGATGCTGCTGATAGGCGGTGCCAAACTGGTTGGCTCACTTCCAGTCACAATGCTTGGGGAAATTCCGATCATGTTGCTTGCTGGAGTTCCCATGATACTATTCATTTGCGATGCCATCATGCTGTTCGTGGGAGTCGCCATCATGCTGCTCATCTGCGATGTCATCATACTGTCCATTCCTGCTGCCCGTATAGTCTTGGTCTTCGGAAGCAGCGGGTCGCCAGCTCCCACCGGGGTACAGACACATTGAAGAGGGCCGCAATGCTTCGGGAGGTCAGGGGAGCGAGCATTCAGAACATTGCCATTCTGGTCGCAGGCGACGCCGAGAGCGGTGCACACTTTGGCATTGACGAGTTTGGCGCAGTCAAGATTGTACGAGCGTTTGAGGATTTGGTGGGGGTAGACGAACTCATTGGTAGCAAGCCCGTTATTGGTAGGGGAGGCTGAGGTAGAGATCGAGAGCGTGAGAAAGGTGAGGACGAGGGCAACCAAGTTGACGATGGACTTCATGCTTGCGACTGTCTGGGATCCTCGGTGTCTTGCTTGTGATTGTTTTGTATATGTTCCGGAATTTGGCTCGTTGCTATAGATCGATGGTTGCAAGAGACTTATGTTGATGGTTTTTTTAGGACAAGGAGGGATAGAGGAAGGGGCTGGAGTTATTTTTCGGCCTCGCTTGTTTTTGTAGGCAGTCAAGCTGTTGCAAGTGAATTTCGGAGTACCTAATATGTGGCAATGTCTGCTATTCACAGCTTGCAAGTGATTGTCCTTTATGCACCTCTAATCAATCACTCTTTTATATCCCTAGTGTTTGTCCTTAATAAGGCCTTACGCAAACAGAAGTACGGTCTTAACTTTAAACCATGTCCAGGATCAAATTCCAGTACAGACACTGCAACTATATTATTGCTCCATTGGTGGTTGCTGTGGACTTCCTTTGCTAGTGAACTGATACATATTTCCCACCCTCTTGTAGTGTCACATATAGTTCACACAGCGGTGCCTACCAGGCGTAATATAATTTAATTTTAACTTATATAGACAATAGACAATAGCAGCAGTGTGCCAGTTGAGAGTAGTTATAAATTTAACAATCATCGGCTCGTCAACGTGCTAAAAATAAATTTCGGAAGTTAAGAAGTCTGTCGTTAATATATTATGTTCGACACACCTAAACTAAGGACAAGATAGGCCCTCTAGATAATAAGACCACTGAGTTATTTCAACTTCTACCCTTTCTAAATACCGCGCCAAGCCCAATGCAAACCTAGCGTTAGCATATTCAGTCATCACGTGACAAACCCCCCCTTTTCCCGATCCGCATTTAAACTCACCTCTCGCAATAGCACCATACTAGCACTCTTAAACCGCACTCCCAGGACTCGGTCTCCTTTTACCAAGATGTAGTTTTCTCCCCCTTAGCCTAAAATCCTCTTCTTCCCTAGCCCCCAACCGCTCCCTCTGCCCTTGCAAACTAACCGCGGGATCAATCGCAGTAGGCAGTCCCCTATGCCGCCCCCTGACCATAACGGCACACATAATAAGTTTGCTAACCGTATGCCAATCGCCACTAAAGCTATACTGTTGATTCGGCAGGCCCGTGGTGAGGCCTGCGACGGTGTAGGCGGCGATAACCTCGAAGGCGATGTTGAAGACGGAGTAGGTTAGTGGGTCGCGGTCGTAGTTGGATACTTCGATGCAGGATATTAGGAAGATGGGTGCTATTATCCACCAGATGTCGTGGGCGAGTTGGTGGCGGATTTGGTGGTAGACGAAGTCGAGGCCGGTGCCACGGTGGCCGTGGTCGGTTGTGCTGTTTGGAGTTGTTGGATGGGTGGGGAATTTGTAGCCGTCCTCGTTGGTATCTAGGGAAGAGGAAGAATCATTGCCGTAGAGACCGAGGGAGCGTTCTTCGTAGACATTTGAATGCCGCATCGTTATTACTACCGGGTATGCAGAGATGTACATCATTATGGCGTACAGGACCTGCAAGCCGATGCGGAGGGATGATATATCAATAACGTATTGGCCAGATGTAGGCACGGCGATTGCTTGAAAGAGCCCGTCTAGTACCCGAATGCCCACGGGGATTCGGGTTACGACTGGGTTGCCGATGTTGAGAAGTTCGAAAGCCACCCAGTCGATGCTGGTGAGGCATATGATCATGAAGAGTAGCCACCAGCTTGGCCGGCTTGGGAAGAGAATTGAATATACCCGCCGTGGGTAGCGGAGTAGGAAGCGGAGGGTGGCTTTGTGCTGGCTTTGTTGGGTGTCGGATGGGCAGATAAGATAAAGGAGTTTCAACATCGTCCACAAGATGAGACGGAGGAGGATTGGATAGCTATGGATACGTGAGTAACTGTGCCACAATTCGACAGGAGCGGTGGTAAAGAACTGACGCAGTATTACCAGCTAAGGTTACCACAGAGACTACGATCAAAGTAAATATCGAATTTTGAAATGGTATCTGTCCAAGATTAGTACTCTACGCTACTACTTAACATCCGAGTATCATTACCAGTTCAGTAGGGAGTAACGACAAGCCACCACTATTAAACGCGGACACACCGAAAAATATGCCCATCCACCTACACTTGATTAGATCTTAGACCCTCACATTTCTTCCCACGTACCAAGGATTGATCCCATTGTCCGCCGCTAAACTAGCATTGTTATGTGCCATATATGCTCCAAGGCTAATAGCGCCAAAGACTTGCCATGCCACGAAGTAGACCGCTACAACGTAAACCAGCATTACTGTAGCTCGATATTCCATGCCAGCTAGATGCTCTCTTTCTGCCCCTGACAGTGCGTGGAATTGTGCGTTTCGTCCGGTCGTGTATTTAGTGAGATATGTGGGGAAATGTGAAGGTTGAGAAGCTCCATGAGTGCCACTCTGAGAGCCATTGTGAGTACGTCCTCTTTGACGATGGGCGAGCTGGTTCGGGATATGAGGGCGGTAGGCAGTGGAGTAGGGGTGCGCCCCTACACCAGCAAATTTCAGAAAGCGGCAGCGAGGCTTGGATTGTGATGATGGCGAAGGGGCATATTGTATGATATGGTCCTGGTTTTGAGTGACGCTAGTCCCCGTGTAGTTCTCCATCCCATTGGCATCGTCGTTGCTTCTGAACCCCATCCCTGGGCCGTAATGGCGCGAGATGGATTCACGCCCACCTCTCCTATCGTCCTGCTCTCCGGCATGTTCTATGGGTTTCTCTGCCTCGAGGTCTCTGTTCGAGGGCAGAGAAGTCTGATGACGCGTTCTAGAGCGTTGCATATCTCGCATATCCCCGGGCTCCTCTATCAACTCCTGGTCTGGTAATTCCCGAAATCTTTTCTCAAAGGCCCTCTTCCGGATCGACACCGTCCCGAGAGTAACGAATATCGTACTCCCAATCATCATGAGGAACCCGAGAAGGATCTGCTGGAACGTGGTCAGTTGGTTGAGGTCTAGGGTGGTGAGCCCCGTGACCGTCATGGAAGATACAGTGGTGTAGAGTGAGTCGGTGTATGTGATCGATCTTGAGGGGCTTGAAGAGCCCCAGAAGATGATGGAGGCGATGAGAGAGGTGGTGATGATGTAGATGTAGTGGATAGAGATGAAATTTACAGGTGGAAGGTAGAACTTGATCTTTCGAATCTGATCATTGCTTATGGGATATTTCAGTCGCCGTGAGAAATTCCGGACGAGGCGGTAACTTCGGGCCATGCCAGCCACAGCCCTGTGGCAATGGCTTGGGAGGGAGAATATACGGTTTAAGGCATCAAGCAGATAACGTCAAAATAAAGTCAAGACTTTAAGGGAGATTCAAAAGGAATAAGGAAGCAAGATTCAAATTATGACGTTTTACCAACTCGGAACGGTTTCCTTCGCACCCGAAGTATTGACGTCGTCTCATCCACATCCACATGATGTCGGTTCGGGCCGAGCACGCCTTGCCCTTCGTTATAAAGTTGTAGAAGGGGACTCTGAATTGAAGCTAACTATTGGCCTCAACAGACATAGAATTTGCATCATGTGCAAGGGCAGCATGCTATTATGTTTGCTGCAAGCCTTGCTTCTCTTTGTATTGGGAGCTCTCTTTATCAATGGGGCAGTTCTATAGAGATAAAAGTGGGACTATTTGATTGATAATCACATGACCAAATTCCATAGGTACTTTGGTACCTACTGCGTAATGATCAAGGTACCTATGTACCTACTTGGGTACTTTGGCGTATGATGAAATGAAATAGCATAGAAGACTTGATAAAGACGGGATCCGTTTCTTATGCGAGACTTCCAAGCATGGACGACTGGTTGAACAGGGGAAGTTTCAGCCGCTGATATGCCATGGCCGTACGAACGTAAATACTATGTGCCTGATCCCCATCTCCGTCGCCGGATGTAGCCAAGAATCGGAAGAAAATGCCGCGCATGCTGTACGAGCACGCAGTATGTGCACCTCCAACGAAAAAAGCTTCGACGGAGCGAGGTAAAGGGGGTCAACAGCAAAGAATCTCCGAAAGGCTAATAGGCTGCATATGTACGACGTACCTAGGTACCCAAGGTACTTAAGGTATATGTATGAAATCAAGGGGCCCGCAAATGGGCATTTTCGGATGCCGAAACATAACGGGATATCACATCATCCAAGCCGGTTGTGGGATGTTTATCCTGCTGGACAAGAGCGACACCGAGACAGACTGCAATGCAACGCCGTTACCAGAAATCCCAGAGCGACGGGTGCGGTTTTAAAGGTCGTGTGGGTTTCAGATGTATTATCAATCGCTCGAGGATGCCAAGACATACCTTTGCTGGGACACGGAATTGAAGCTTTTCTTGGGGGGGGATAATTGGCGCCCAGGGCGGTTGTTTGAGATGAGTTCGCTTGGGGGCTTGGGGTCTTGGGTCTTGAGTTCTGGACAAATAGTAATAATTAATAATAATGATGATACTACTGTAGCAACGGGGGGCCAACTGAGAGGCAGCCGCGCGTGCGTTGAACCTGACCGCGATTCGCCAGGGCGCCGGGGGGGAGGGGATGCCAAGACTGGGTGTACGCGGCCTCGAGTCGCGCTTGAGGAGCCGGAGACGGAGAGAGGGAGAGGGAGAGATATTTGTATGGTACAGAGTGTGGTAATAATATGGATTGAAGTACATGTATGTACTGTACATGCATTAAAAGTATACCAAGGGGAGGGGAGCCAATGGTACTGTATGAGGGCACGAAGCAATAATCAATCATCTATAATCGAGAGGAGAAGTTCGGGGAGTTTAATAGAGACAGACGCCAGCGAGTACGGAAGAAAGTGAGACCTTTTCTTTGGCACTCACTCCCCTCATAACTCATAACTCATACCTCAGGAGCCAGGATCTACCTTCTAGGCACCGTACGTACCACGTACTCGTACTCGAGGATTCCAATCTCCAATTCCCAATTTCCAAGCCAGACGACGACACCACTGAACACCTGGACACTGGACGCGTCGAGGGGTGGTGGCAAGGTACGAAGTACATACGAGTACTTCGTACCGTACGAAGTATTACGCCCACGATGGCTTGCGCGGGTGGCCAAAAGCCGGGAGAGCTACGGGTACGGGTACTCGAGTATGCGTAAGACGACGACGCTTCTGGTGGGAATCCAAATGAATAAAATCCTTCGGCTTGCGGCGTGCGTATGAGGTTCTTGCTTGCGTAAGGTAAGGTAAGGCAAGGTGATTTATGATGGATGATGGATGATCTTTGCTTGCCTGGCGAGGTAGCGCGGGTCACTTCTTTTCCGGAAAATCAAACTGCCTTGGGTTGGGTTGGGTTGGGTTGGTGGAGGGAGTGGAGCAGAGCAGAGCAGAGCAGGAGGGAAGACCATATCAAGAACTCCATTACTACTGTAGGTAAGGGATTCTACTGTAGGTCTTGTCTATCCCGATGTATCCCTATCTGGATCCCAATGAATGAATATTTGATTTGATTTGATTTGATTTGATTTGATTTGATTGATATTAATTGCTGCCAAGGTCTTCTGCTGCTTTAATAGATAGATGCCTTAGATAGATACAGCGTAGATAGATACAGTACGGTACGGTACGGTACACGAGACTAAACGGAAGCCAAGCCCAAGCCCAGCCTCACGCCTCAGGCAGCCCCGCGAGAGTCGTCGTCAGCCTTTGCAGCGGTCGGCGTGGAAGGAACCGGCAGGGGCCCAAGCGAGGCCAATCAGCGGCGCCAGAAGCGTCAGCAGGCGGAAGTGACGAATGCAGGGCCGACGGTCAGTGGTTGCTCGGTAGATCCACGCGTTCTCCAGGGCTCGTTCGTGGCCAGTTTATACGTACAGTAGTAAAAGGTAGTTGTCCAGTGTCCAGTGTCCAGTGTCCGGCGTACAATATACAGTCAGTAGTGTATCCAGAGTAGGCAGTAGGCAGTAGGTAGTAAATAAATATAGTATATACGGTCAATACGAAGTAGCAGTAGTAGTCGTGGTAGTAGCTGTAGCTGTAGCAGTAGCAGTACCAGCAATAGTAGTTTAGCAGCAAGTAGTAGCAGGCGTCGTAGCAACTCGAGAGTCCAGAGTCCAGAGTCCAGAGTCCAGCTTACCTTCGTCCTCTTCTTCCCCCTACGTACGACGTATCCGTTACGAGTCGTCCCCCCCAGACAGCCTGCGTGCTGCGTACGTTGGCCACCACCACCGCTCACTCAGGCTCTGGCTGGGCCACGCAATTGCCAACCTATTACGATTGCTCTCCCTACGACGTATTCCTATTCCTATTGCCTCCCATTCTTATTCCACTCTCATTATCATTGCCATGGTCAATATCAATATCAATATCAATATCAATATCAATATCAATGGCAGCATAGCACCACATTATCCACCACCGCACCGCACACCTCACGACTCCACTCCCGCTCCGCTCCACTCGGCGACAGCTGCCACAACGACCACAACTTAAACACACCTCCTTGGGTTCTTAACAACTGCCACCTCTCCAAGGCACAGTAGTAGTACACTACTCCGTACAGTAGAGTATTTCTATTCTGGTGTCGCGGCCTTGCGCCTAGCCTAAAAGCTTTGCCTTAAGCGAGGCAACGATTGCGACGACTTGGGGCTGTGGGCTGTGCTGAGTGCTGCGTGCTGTCTGCTGTCTGCTGCGCTTCACCACCGAGGACTCTACACTCTACACTCTACACTCGACACCGCTCGACACTCCACACTCCACTCTACACTCGCTCTTCTTTCCGCCATTCCATTGTCATCACCTCCCCGACTTCACATCGCATCGTCACCGTCACAATTCAAAAGCGCTGCTTGTCCCGTGCGCCGAGGGCCGAGAGAGAGAGAGAGAGGAGAAGGGAACAGGACCACCTCCGAGCGACCACCACCACAACGACGACGACTACGACGACTTCTCCGGTATAATTACCATTACCACGACCACTACGACCACCACGATCCCATATTACCATATTACCCACCACCAGATACATCGCACACGAGAGTCCATCAGAGGTGCGCCTGCAGGAGAGAAGCCGGGCTCGTCTTCGCCTCTCTCCACATCCCCCTCGACCGTGACGAGAACCCGGCGACATGGCCGACCCGAATAGGGGATTGGCGCCTCCACACTCCCAGAATGGCGAATATGACGAGCAATGGGCCAAGGACCTGCGAGTCCAGTTCGAGGGACTGCTGCGGACGAAGCGACTAAATGAACTCGACCGATCGCGCTCACGAACCGCCTCACCACAACCACAGTCACACCCGCGCGAACGAGCATCGTCAAACAACCTCCGAGCAGCAGTATCATCATCGTCATCGTCATCGCTTCTTCCTCCCCCGTCGCCAGGCTACCGACCATCCACATCGAGCGGCCAGCCAGGCGCTTCCTTCGGCGCCACTCCTCCTTCCTATGCGTCCCTGCGAACCCTACCAAAGATCCCAACCGCGCCCGCAGACCCTCAATCCCAGAAGTTCAGAAATCTATTAATCTCGCTATCATTAACCCCCACGAAATACGAAAATCCTGGGCTATTAGACGAGGCATTACAGGTCATCCCACTGGACAGGATATATGGCGAGGCGGAGGAGGAGAGCCAGGTGCTCCAGGCACAGGCAGAGAGTATGGGGGATGGACGACGACCTGAGTGGGGCTATCAAGATTGCGTTATCCGCGCATTATTAAGGTTTGTGGCTCCCTCCCTCTTATGACCTTTGGTGATGATCTCTAACTGGACTAGATGGTTCAAGCGATCATTTTTCTCCTGGGTCAACAACCCACCTTGCTCGGTCTGTCTGTCCCCAACAATTGCGCAAGGCATGACACCTCCCACGCCCGAGGAGTCGGCATATGGCGCCCTTCGAGTCGAGCTATACCGATGTTCGGCCGGCGACTGCGGCGCGTATGAGAGGTTTCCACGATATGGAGACGTATGGCGCTTACTGCAAACAAGAAAAGGGCGCTGCGGAGAGTGGGCCAATGTCTTCAGCATGCTGTGTCGCGCTGTAGGAGGCCGTGTAAGATGGGTGTGGAATGCCGAGGACCATGTATGGACTGAGGTCTACTCCGAGATGCAAAAGCGATGGGTTCATGTCGATGCGTGTGAGGAGGCATGGGACAACCCACGGCTATATACCGATGGATGGGGCAAGAAGATGTCGTACTGCGTTGCCTTCTCAATTGATGGAGCAACGGACGTCACCCGACGATACGTGCGCAAAACCGACCACGCCTCAGAGCGAAGCAGATGCCCGGAGGAAGTCATGCTCTACATCATGAACGAGATCAAGAATATCCGCCGATCGAACATGCCCAAGGACGAGCGATTCCGGTTGGAGAAGGAGGATACCCGAGAGGACAAGGAACTTCGAGGATACGTCGTTGCGTCGATAGCGCATTCCGTGGTATCGAACCTTCGACCGGGCGCCCCAGCAACGATCAACGCACCTGCACGTCGCTCATCGGATGACCAGAAGCTGCCCGCAGAGCAGCCTGCTGGTAGGCAGACGGGCACTCAGGAATGGATCAATGCTCGAGGAGAGAATGGCCCTCGGCATCAAGCTCCAAGAGACCCTTCACAACGCGGACACTGAAAGATTCAGACCGACAAAATAATTTCTATTTATCATAAAACTACCCAACGAGCTAGTCCAGGCTCCTTGACTCCCTTCGAGCAGCTATAATGGTACCGCTAGAGGACCGGAAGCGCCGAGCCGAATCGACAAGCCTGTTCGCCAGTACGGTAACAGTACACACACAAATCTCGAGTCCGTCAAACCGGCAGCACCATCATCCTTTCAACACGCAAGCCATCTTATTATCCAAAGGTCATGGCATTCTACAATCAACATTAACAATACCCACTATCACCGCCCTATTTTTCTACAGGCTTGTACGCTCTATGCATTATGCGGTTGCATCAAGGGAATTTGTCTTTCTCACGGCGTCAAGGCGGGCACGGATCACAGGTTACCTATATAATTTCTTTTGTTATCAAAGATGAGGGAAGGATGGGATGATATCATTCATGCTGTGCCTGGGAATCGGCGTATAAATACAGCTGGCGTTAAAGCGGATTTCTTTTTCAGGGGGAGGCCAGGGGAGGGGAAATATGAAGGGAAAGGGTTTAACGTGGAGCTTAAGTGCTGCGATCGATAGAAATGACGCATTTGGCAGTGGTATTTACTGCTCTGAGATGACGATCATGTATGAGTGAGATACTGGGGAACTGCGCGGAGAGGTGGTATGTTATCTACGAGATGACTTGCAGAAGAGGGAATGTAGATATACACAGCAGATGAGGCAGATGCAGTGAAGAATTATGAGCTTTTATCAGCTACTTTCAACCAGTCCCTACACAGTGACTTCGTTATTCCTCGGCCTGGCTAATGAGATAAGGGGTCTCTAAGCAAACTTGGCAGACATATACCTACCTACCTAGACATATATGTGTGCGTGAAATCGCTCTGCTCGTTATAGGTATAGGTAAGCGACATATACCGGATTAACTACATATGTCTCGTACCAGGCCCCAAGAAGAGCGGAAGGTTACAGGCGAAGGCTTGCAACTTGGAATTGTTTTGCTGTCGTTCTTAAACCCAAGGCCGCAAGTACGTACGTACGTAGGTGAGTATATATCACCTTTTCGATGATTTCATTAGATGGATGGCTCCCCCTACTCTATGTCATTTTTACTATATGTTCCATTCCAAAAGAATATCCCCAAAAAAGCCTTCACTTGTTAATCAGATGGATTGGAAATTTTAAGAATCTAATTACGTATCTTAATTTCCCCCTCCGTTTACATGATAAGGACATATGCGTTGCATCTACCTTATACATACCGTCAAGCCAGCCATCTAGATTTTTTTTTTAAATCCCTTACAGCAAGCAGCTAGCAGCTTTCTATTTTCATAGCGAGTCCAACCCGCTCTTCTCCCACTCTTGATCCCCATCCCATCTCGGCGGGAGATCGACCTCCCAAATCGGCCGCTCTACAACAGCCACCTCTAGGAGGCCCGTTTTACCATCTGCCTCGCCCGCATCCTCATCGTCCCCGCCTATAACAACCATGCCTAGAATCGGCCGGTATTTATACGTATGCCAGTGCCCCGCTTTATCTGCACCCTCCTGCTGCTGGTGCTGATCCTGTTTCTCGCGCCGTAGCTGCTCCAGCGCTGTGGAATGCTCGTCCTCGCCGTCGACATCCATAGCATCCGAAGAGGAGGTATTATTGATATCGTGGTTTACGAGGAGTTCATCATGCACGAACCGCTGCGTTTTACGCGATATACCGGTTCCCAGTTCATGGTCTGGGATCGCTGAGCCGGCGCCTGTGGAGGGCTCTTTGCCTTGCTGTCGTTTTCGCTTTTTGCTGGGTGTTGCGGCAACGACACCGCTTTCATCTGTGCTGGTGCTGGTGGTAGTTGGGGAGGGGAAGTCGACTGAGATGTCGAACATCCACAGCCAGCCTACGCCGTAGAGCCATACGCGTTGTTCTGATTCCGTGATGTGCCAGAGACAGCCTTTGGCCTGGTCACGGTTCTTGCGGAATTCTTCTGGGAAGACGGCAGTTGGGTTGCGCCGGGACCATGCGCTTAACCCGCCTTTTAGGACTTCGAATTCGAAGATTTCAGCGGTGGCCGTGACGACTAGGAGGCCGTCTTCTCCGGCTGATGATGGGTCATGGGGCGTGGCACCATTTGTCAACTTCCTCTGGGATGGTTTACGCGTTGGCCGGAATGACAGAACGACCGGTGCGGAAGGAAGACGTGGAATTAGAGTGGCGGAAGGGTTACGTGCCCAGTGTTGCCCACAGGCAGTTTTTGGCTTGGATTCTTCTTCGCTCTCCGAGTCTGAGTCCGAATCTGAGTCTGAAGATTCGGAGGATGACGCGGCATCTTCGTCCTCAATTGCGTCGGTCCCCTTGAGGTCCTCGTGTCCAGACAAAACAAACGTGTCGATGTAACCTGCAAGATCACTGACAGCCAGTATCTTACTATCCCAGGAAAACGCAGCTTGCGTGACCGTTCTGTCGTAACTGCCAAGGCCTCCCAAAAGGATAGATTTTTCAATGTGTCGGTCGATTCGGCCCAATTTTAAAAGCCGCGGGAGGATCGTGATAGATGACGCGGACGAGCTGCCTGAGGAGATAATCCGCCCAACAGCAATTTGGCTATCGGGACGAACGATACTGAGCCATTTGCCGTCTGGTGAGAATTGGACGAGTCGCGCTCCAGATGATAATGTTGCTGGAACAGTAACCTTTGAAATCTTGAGTCCGTCTCCGTCATCCGGTCTTCTGGCTCGGAGCTGGAAGACTTTCACGTCTAAGGCAGTAGCCACAGCCAGTAGATCGCCATCGGTGCTTAGAGATGCAGAGGTGATGTTCGCCTCCCCTTTGATCAATATCTTGGCCACCAATTTTCGATTTCGCGATGCGAACTCTTCGTCAGCGTCTTCTGAATGCGCATGGGGCTTCCCTAGTTTGCCTAACCGCCATATGTAAACTTCCCTCTCCCACCAACTCATCATGAGTCTTTTCCTTGGTGCACTTTGGATAATGGATTCTTGGGGGAGGAATGGTAACGCTCGCTGGTTTTCAAATCCAAATTGGTTGAGTGGTAAGACCGTGGGTGACGCATCAGGACCTTTTTAAGATTAACATGTTGTTGGTAACATCAAAACGAGACCACTTACCTCCAGAGACAACTACGCTCATTCCTCTACCCTCGAAACTTGCCATAGCCTTAACATCATGATTATGATATCTCCGATGCGATACCTCTGCCCATCGTTTTGCTTTTCCAGCCTGCTTATAAACAACAGTTCGTCTGTCCATACCGCCACTAATGATGGACGAGCCATCGGAATTTATAGCTAGACTCAGAATATCTTGACGGTGGCTCTTCATGCGTTGCTTGAGAGTGTATGTCTTCCCGTCCCAAATTCTTAACTCCCCCGTCGAATCGCCCGATACAATCGTCCCGTCTTTAAGCGTCTTAACAGACCAAACTATTATTTCTTTCGGTCCGCCTACGGGCCCCTGACCCAATGACATACTCCGTATGGCCGTCCCATTTCGAATATCGTATATACGAATTGTGCTATCCGAGCAGCCGGCGACGACGATATTTCGGTCTTGGAAGGTGACGCTGATAACCTTCGCCTTCTTGGACGATGGTCTTATGAGAACTCGCTGCAATTGGAGATCCTCGTCTTTCGTCGAATATAGCACCAAAGCTCCATCCGTACAGCCAGCAATGAGATGCTGTCCTTGCCATTGACCCGTGGTAGCAGCATTTTTCTTGTCCTTCACCGGCGCCAAAGGTGGCTGTGCAGCAAGACACCATATATCTCCATGGGTCCCACTTGCTTGTCGGAGAGGCCGACCTTTCTCCAGATCCCATTCCGTCACCGTCGTGGTATATCCTATGCTGAAAAGCCTAGATTTTCCAATGATTGTGGTGCCGTGAACCTCCTCATCTGGATCCTGAATCCAGACCAGACCATCAATACTCCGGTCTTTGCCTCCACGAATGACCATCTCCTGGAGCCATGACCCATTTAACGGATTCCATATCTCAATATCTCCGTTCGCTCGTCCTACAGCAAGTCTTGGGGGGGTGGTTTGTCGGTCGTCGGGGATGTGAGAATGCGAAAATGCCAGTGCATTTATCGTCGAGGGAGGGTAGTGCACGAATCGACAGCGGTGGATATCCATGGTGCTGGTGGAGGGGAAGCCGATTGAGGGTCCTACGATTAGGAATGATAGAAAAAAGTTCCTCGAAGTTTCAGTGGAAGATAAAATGTTCGCGATTAAGGCACGGACCATACCTTAATCTGGGCGGTGAGAGGACAAAAGCCACACACAATCTGCACAGCCACTCAGCCACACGAGGCCACAATGTTGTGCCCGGGTACCCACGGGTTAACACGCATTCTTAGACAAGTCTGCCTTAAATTCGAATTCGAAGAGAGCTGGCTTCAAGTCTAATGTAGTTTACTTGAGGCTTTCATGGATAAGTGCTGGGTATCACAAAGTATTGAACATGTTCTTTTCTTTGACCTGAAAAGTTTATACCAAATATATCGCGATAAGAAATCCTTTTCAACTCCATGTTTTCCGTCAAGATCTACAAACAAAGCCCAACACGGATATATCATTGTTTTACAGGTAAACTCGGATGACAATAATTATGGTGGAAGGGTGCTTGGTGGTGGTGGGCGCTGAGCTGCAAACGATGGTGGCCCTGGTGGAGGCATTCTTGTGGCCACTGGCTTAGGCGGCAATCCATTTCCTCCTGGTCCAAGAAGAGCTCCAGACTCAGCTGCTTTGAGCATAGAAGTGACGGCAAGAGCAAATATGACGGAAAGTCCAACGAACATCCATTGCAAAACTTGCATTGCCATGCCCGCAGACGCAGTAATGCTTGACCTGGACACGTTGGCGCTCCAGTACTGTAACGCCGCTGAGGACTCAGTGATCGACACCGCTGAAGCAATAGCCAGTCCCACAGAAGCCCATACAAAGCTTGTTAAGCCCCTCCTGTAAAGTTCTTGTCGCTTGGTAGACATATCCGTCAGACTGCTGCGTGAACGTTTGGCAGACCACTTGAAAATCATGAGAAATGCGACACCGAGCAGAAAAAAGCTGCCCGCTGCAGCCAAAAGTGGAAGGAAAACCTTTGTCTGTAGCGGTAATGCCGCAGAGAATAGCCCTGAGACCCGGGTAATGTCTGTGTCGCTAAGATTCATTGTCGAATTAAGTTTTAATTGCAAATTTTCAGGCGTAGTTGATACCGAAAGATAGCAATTCGATCCTGCGCCAGCGTGTACGCACATACCTGTTGTATTGGTCAATTTGGGACTATAAAATAGCGGGATACACTTACCAAAGTAACCGATACGTAGCTGGACTTTTGTCAAGGCACCATTTGAACTACCAGTCTGCTCTTGAGGTGTGATTAAGAAGATGTTTTGTAGCCCGGGCGAATTCGATATACAGCCGGTGAGAGATAGCACTAGATTTGACACACATATTAACCCATCCGCTTGGTTCGGAGAAAAATCACCAAAATAGATAAGGTTACCGTATAAAAGTAGGATAGGGACCATAATCAAATATGAGCCATATTTCCAGTTCACATTTGCTAAAACAGGTTAACTTACACACACAGTATTTAAATTTAGGAAGTGATACCCATGCGTGATGGCTTTGATGCCATGATGGAATTGTCTTCGCTCAATGTTTTGCACTAATGATGTGAATGTAGGAGTTGTACAGTCACGGAATATGTCTTCGTCGAAATATTGTGCGGATAATAATATTTAAAATATCAGAGTGCTCAGCTTATATGAAGAGCTGTTCAGGTTGGCTAGCTTTGCAGAGAGGAGAGTTTATAACCGTTTATAGCTTCTAAGATCTCCTGTGACTTAACCTATGTTTTGGAGTAACCCAATAAGCGCCATGAAGGAAGTCTCAATCTACCCAAAATAGTCGCAATGGCCGCGTACAAGGCTTCTCGAGTTCCCAGCGAGCCAGCACTTGTACAAACAATTGTGGTGACAGGGATAGCCTTGGAAGAACGCCCTGAAGACATATTCTCGGCCAAATTGATATGTGTTGGTAGCGTTCTTTCCGCCACTTACAGTAAGATTTTTGGTTCCAACATGTCAGTGAAACATAATAAGCCTCATAGAATCCTGAACTGCGCTCACGGAAATGGCTCCGCCACATTTTGTGGAGCTGCATAAACTCAAAATGATCAGCATGAGGGTGAAGAATGAAGCAGTGCAGCCTCCACAATTGTTAGAATAGGATTTTCATTGAAATATGCCCTTGTTGCAATTTTAGCCGTTGTGCACACCCTGGCGGTCCGACCATGCTTCGCCATAATAAAGCCATAGAAAAAGCCAATCCGCACGTCTAGCGCGTGGAGCAGCTTATTAAATTTGCAGACCGTAGCGAGAGCCGCGAGATTAAGCGCCGGAAAGGCTTTACCAGTTCCCGGATGTGCTGCTCTGGCTGTTGCTGGAGGTATTGAATCGCGAGACGCCTAGTCTACCGCTGGATAAATTGATTTGTTTCAACCGTGGCCTAATAAAGACAACGAGTTTAGAACCAGCTATACCCAAAGCCCGCTAATTTTCGGTCGATGTGGTGTATTCAGATTTATAGACATTGAAACGGATTGATATGTGGGTTGTGATTCATTTCATTCTGTCAATTTTTGTGGCTGCTTAGTTATTAAGGCATTGCAGAAATTTCACATACAACTCATCATGTTAAAAAGAGGATGGTAGAAGGAATTTTAGAACAATAACAAACGAAACACATTCAATGTCCACTACCAGCCATTGTTTAGTGGTCGTAACCGAAGATTCCGATGACTTAAGCGTCGTTTCGTGTCAGCATAGCATTGATCTTGACCATCTCAAGGAAGTAATGTATAGCGAAGGAGGTTGCAGGAGTCGCTATGTATGAGATAGTGTCTTGCTTGGCGCCTAGAACAGAACTCTCCTCGCCGCTTTTATGCCACTTAGATCCCATCTTTGTGGGGCGGTTTGATCCATCAATGCTGCCCAATCTATTTCCGTCCTAGGCTTCATAATATTGCCATATTCCCAGTAGTCCGGATACCAACCTGCAGTCTCCCAGTCGATAATACCAGTGATATGATTGGACCCATCTATCATAATGTTCTGCGGACAAATATCACCATGCGTGAAAACAGATACACTAGAGCGTGGAAGCATGTCGGGGAGCTCCTTAGTAAACCTTCGCCCATAAAAGTGGTGATAACGTTCACATATGCGGGTCCGTACAGCATGGTCATCCAGCAAGGGCCTAGGGGGGTCCTCGAGATCTTTGATAAGCACATCGTTGGTAGGAGAGCCATCGGCGGAGCATTGGAAAAGATGATTCAGCTCAGACGGCTTCGGAATCTGTCGCAGTTGAGCAATTAAAGCCCAAGTCTCATGGCAAAGACGTTCTTTTGTGACATTATCGAGCCCATCCCAAGACAGCTTCAAGGTCGAACCTGGTACGACATCCATGCATAATTGGCCAAAGACCCTGGTAGTACTGTATGATGAAAGTTGAAGTTCGGGCGTTGGGAAATCGGGGATATGTTTCTTCACGAGCCGCATGGCCATTTTCTCGCTGCGCGTCACTCTGCTGCCCTGTTTACAGATAACGTCATCATCGATGAGCGACACCGTGGCTCCGCCTTGTATGCTCAAGAAACGGGGACCGTAGCCGGGATATTCAGGAACTAGAACAGGTTAGCATCTGCTGCGGAAATGACCTCTTGCCACAGGTGGTATGTACTCTCGAACATTTTCACTAGCTTTACTGAAAACAGTGTGGCCGTGGGATTGCGGTACCACACGAATTGCGGATATCTTTGGCGGAAGGATAATTGCAATGCTTGATGGTTGAATCGAGTTGATGGAGTTGAGGCTGACGACTGGGGTGGGCTTGTGTGGGTATTCGCGCTTACAATAATACTGTAACCTTATTTTCACTGCACCGAGAATATGCCGGCCGTTTTGCTGTTATCCACAACGTAGTGGAGAGGACCATCTTGGAGGAAAAGAAAGAAATTAACAACTCTAAAGTTCTCAAAGTGTGGGGAAGCTGTGAATACAGGTATTCGCCAAGAGAAGTGTGGCTACTCGAGTACGCCTCACTTAGTGCCAACAGCCCACTGTTGGAATGTTGGAATGTTGGCCTTGACATACGCAAGTCGCATCAAAATCAAAAATGGCTGATCGGTGTGTTATTACGCGCCCGCCTGTGGCAGTGACGAGCCCATGTTTCTAACCCTCGATAGAAAGTCTATTGCTGCTAGTCCAATCAGCCTGAGTATGTGTATAGCTTTGCGGTATAGAAGTTGGCTGCGACTCTACGACCCGGCGATACCGGATGAGCCCAATTGAAGCCCACCCACCTGCGCCAGTCTATGAAACAGCACTTCAACCGCGATCTTGATCATCATAAGCTTCGGGGATACGTTCTAAGGCGTGGAAAGCCATTCATTGAATCAGCCAAGCCGGCAAAATCGGCGCATATGCAACGTGAAAGGCTAACGCTTGATGGCCATCGGGAGCAGGTATGTGTTCGGGCTGACGACACTGGTAGTATTTCTTCATGCTAACTCCTTCACAGGTCGAGTCCCAAGTCATCATTGACCTCCAGCTTGCCTTCAACCACCAAATAAATAGCAGACCGAAGATAGGACTAGACGACGTCGTGAGCAAAAGATGATTGAGGATAGGGGTGTCACCAAGGGAACAAGGGGTCGAGTCCCGATTGCTTGGTCGGATCATGCAAAGAATAAGTTATACAAGTCCTTGTACCTCGTAAATCAGCGTCTATACGTTCCTGTCTACGTAGTACCTCTTAGGGGAATACATCCGGTATACATTTGTGTGATCATCTATACAAAATGTCAAGAATTCCTAAAATCGGCCAGTTTTGGGATTAGGGGGGCTTCTCAACTTAACTTCTCAAGATATTAAGGAAACACCGAGCGCGTATACTAGAACACAATACGGTAATACCTAGACGACAATCTCTTATTTAGCAATACGTCTATTGACGAGATCCGGATTGGATCTAGGCGCCTAAGTACGATACTCGTGACATTTGGTCCTCCTTCTAGTTCAAGGGCTATCGCATTAACGCGTCAGGGTGCTACAGGTAATCGTAGGTATAGAGGTAATGTTAATAGATCTAAGGATCATATACTCGGCAATAGAGAAGATAAATCAGAGGAGATAAAGGATCATGGACCTGGAAATTAATCAGATGATATTAAGGATCATAGACCTGGCAATCAGGAGGATGATATTGCGACTGCCAAGCCCCAAGGTACAGTATACAAACCTAATCTTGTATAGCTAACTGCAAACTGGCTTTGATAGAATGCATCCGAGATTCTATGGAGGTTTCCTCTGATAAGGATAACAATCCATTGTTTCTTATTAAATATGCTCTCCCTCAATCGAACATAATTACCAGGTTTCTGAAGAGGATATATCATTTGGGTACTAGCACCAGAACACCATACCCGTATGTCTCGCAGTGAGCGAATGTCATAAAGCAATAATATACACCATGCTGCAAGTGATGCATTTCATCGTGATCAGGAAAATCAGAGAGCGATTTTGGTATAGGTGGACAAAAACAACTTATTCTGCAACGGGTCGGCAGTGAGCATGCAGATGTCGCCCTTGGAAGTAGGGGAGGAAACACTCTCGCCACGTCAAATCGCCCACACTGTGAGTATAATTGTCAGTTATCTGCTTTGAACTTCTGTAGGTCACGTGTGTCTTACCTGGTCCCGTCAAGCTCGAGATCAAAGCGTCGGAAGAGCGCAGCGAATGTGAGGTATAGTTCACAGTTTGCAAGACTATTTGATAATTAGGGGGATATCCTTGATTGGAATTGGAGATTAAGGGGGGTGGGGGGTAATTACTTCTGACCCATACACATTCTAGGCCCTTTCGAGAACGCAACGAGCCATTTTTCTAGAGATGCCGAATCTGCCTGGAGCCAGCGATCGGGATCGAAGTCCTTGGGATTCTTGAAGATATCTGCTGAGTTATGGACGAAGCTTCCGCTTATTCCTACGATGGTCTGTGTCCCGGTAATCAGTAGGGGTGGGAATAAAAGGAGGGGTGACTTGCGCCTGAGGGGATATAAGAACCGCTGATCGTTGCCCCTGACGCTGGGGTTACGCGTAGTAAGGGCGAGGCCACGTTGGGACTGATGCGAAGGGATTCCTTAATTACTGCAGTCTATTATTCTTTAGCGGAGTAATGAAGCTCAACTGGAACGATCTCACCAAAAACGGGAGCTTCTCTAACACTTCCAACTTGGGTGGATTTTCAAGAACCGGCCAATGGCTCCTTAGCTCTTCCTTCAGCCTTTCGACCAAGGCTGGGGATTCGAGTAAGTGGAAAGTCCCCAGCATCAAACCGTTCCCGGTCGTGTCACCGCCACCAAACATCAACGCCTGAGCTTCTTCGTACAGACTGCCAGCAGATGGAAGTGGTGCCCCTTTCTGGGCCTTGGGATCAAGCAGCTCATGATAGATGATCCGGTGCGGCGCATCCTGTAAACTGTCAGGGTTATTCAGAACCTCCGTGACTTGAGAACCGAGCAGTTGCTGAAGGTGAATCAGGCCTGAAGTCTGTGGACTAGTTATGACACTGAGCCATGGTGGCATGTTGAATACTGCCTTGCGGATAAGGCTGAAGTGCTTGAAGATGACGAATGCCGGCAAGGACGCCTCCATGGCCTCGATGATGGGAGCTTTGAAGTCCGGCTCGGAGATGGCATCCACGGACTTAGCGAAGCAAAACGACGTGATGGTGTCCATGGTAAAACAGCGGAGCCCAAAGAAAAGGTCGGAGGATTTTCCTGCGGCATTGTTGGTCTCTAGGACTTTGCACAATCGATCAATCTACAAGACAAGTTAGTCGCAAATGGGTCGGTGGTAATCGGGTGGCGAGGAAAGAGGGCGTACATGACTCTGAACAAGGCCTTGTAGCTCGTAGATTGCCCGGCGAGAGAACAATGGAGCCATGACATCTTTTCGCTGCTTGGATTCTGCGTACGTCAGGAAGCCGAAGGACGAGCGGTCTTCCCCAAAGCTGTGATAGAGGCCTGCCTCCTTGTCCCATCGGTTGTTGTTGTTATATATCTCATGATATGCCGAGGGGTCGGAGAAGTGAAGCTGTGATGTTGTTAGGATGTCTCCAATGTGAAAGCCGCAGATAGTTTGCGGTTAGGCCGCTAGTATTTCAAAGAAACAATTCCCATCAAGGGGGAGCAAGCCGTGGAACAACGGGATGAAGCCTACCTCATTGGGCCCAACACGGACAATCTTGCCTTATAGCGAGGGTCAGTCTGTAGTTGCTTATGGTGCCTTGAAGCTCATGCATCGCTTACCATATTTCTTATGCAGCTCCTGTAACACGTCAATCCATGACCGTCCACGAAAGACCTCCTGATATGTCTTATACCAGGCGGTGATTGCCGCGGCCCTGGGTCCTGGAAACCCAGCCACCGGGTGGTAGAAGACGTTGTAGATACCGGAGAAGATCTTCTGTAACAGCCACGCGGAGAGGAGGCCGATGGCGATAACGACTATCTTGGGCGGGATCCCAGGGATAGCCATTACCGCCGGAACATGCAAGAAGGAGAGCATGTACATGTACTGTACAATACAATACAGTACAGTGCTAGGGTAGAGGTCTGCTACTTGATGCTTGGATCAGCTCTGAATTCCTAGCTTGCCCGTCAGATATGAGAAGTAGAAGAGCACGGGAACACGTAGTACAAGTAAGTCCGTAGTGAGGAGCAAGCGGGTGGGGGGGGGTTGATGGGCGAGTGCTTGAGGAGTAGTAATGGACCCTACTACCGGGTTACAACTCGCGGGTCAAGGTCAAGGCTCCTCGCCCACGTCAGGCATGGGGAGTTGGGGAATTGGGAACCCATCCATCCCCAGCCATGGAGCCGGTAGAGAGTCCATACGTCGTGCATGTACAGTACATACCACTGCCCAGCGCGCGAACAGCGCTGCAACGCTCGGGGGGGACCTCAGTTGGCGCATTCGGCCCAAGGTTTAGCTTCCCGGCGGCCGTTCACTACTGTACGGAGGATGGGCTGCTGTGGCCGTGGCTTACTCAACGAGGCAATAATGGGCCAGTAGTGCTTCGTCGTGAGCGAAGTGGATTAATGATAACCATGCTGGGCAAAGTGGCAAAGCACTCCGTACGATGGTCGCCGAAGGGTCCCTTACTAGCGCGGTGTTGGCACGAGCAGGTGGTCGATAGAGTCGCTGCGTAGATCCCGCGATAGGGATGGAAGGATGGATGTTCGTTCTCGGTATACACTACGGAGTGCTGGGTACCAAAAGCCTTGGTGATACTGGTTATTGGTGAAGCCCACCACTTGGGTATATTGGCGATGCGTTTCGTTCTTGAATCCGGCTGTCCAGTTCGCCATGGAGCCAGATACTGTATATCGGAGTAGGGAGCGGAGGACTAGGTAGTAATTGCGTATGGCGTATTGCGTACTACTAAGTACTGTATGGCGTGGATTCTTTTTTTCTGCAGCAGAAACTGGCGCTACACTAATGCACCACGGACCGGGACATGGGACGGAACTGCCGAACGCCTATAACGACACGGCACCGGGGACCTATGATAGTGTAAATGATATTGGATATTGGATATTGGATATGGGAAACCCTGGGGGCATGGCGCTACGAGGTACGCTATACGCGATAAGTCACTGTACTGTGCTGTACTTTACCTAAGGTACTTCCGTATTAGCGTGGTACTATGTACAGTACATGTACATGTACGAAGTACTGCTGTACAGACTGGTAAAGGGTGGTAAAGGGTGGTACAGTGGTACGTGGGACGCTGTACTTTTTCGTATATACTTCCTACAGTAACCGAATGCTCCCCCTGTGCTTCACATGCTCCCCTCCGTCCTTCGTATTTTACACGGCATACTCCGCACATACACTACACACTACACACATACCTAATGTAGCTCTTCACATGGTGAAACATCTTGGGGGAGGGGTTTTCGGGTTTTGGCTACCTGTACATGTACTGTATGTACTGTACGTGCAGCACCAAGCAGCACTCCCTTCTCATCCCCTCCCCCCTTCCAGACTGCTCCGTACCCACCAGTCTGTTTATTATCTACCTCCCTTTCGCTGCCCCCCTTCCCCCCCCTCCCCTCCAAATCTGCAGCCCTAGAGCCTTCTGCGCACTCCCGAGATATAACACCATCTACGCTCCTCTTCTCCTCTCGCCCTCATCCGGAGCTCTACTCGTAGTTCGGACGGCCAAGCTGGAAGACCGCTATGGCGGGCAACGGATCTACTGCCGCAGCCGCTGCCGCTCCTACGGCCACTACCGCAACACCGGCCGCACGCAAATCCACTTCACCGCCAGCTGCTGCCCCGCACGCTGCTCGTAGGGCGACACCTCCAGAGTCCTCGTATCAAGCAGCAGCTCTGGAGTCCCAGTCCCAGTCCCAGTCCCAGAGCATTTCACCAACAACATCGATACAGGAACAACAGATGTCAGGCCCTGAAGAGGATATCCCCGTAGACTCCGCGTATGAACAGGACGAGGGCGATGGCGACTCCGCGTATGACGCCGGCTCGACCCAGACGGACACCACGTCCCTCCTCTCCGACATCACCAAGTATCGCTACGAGAACAATCGCCGCTATCATGCCTACAAGGACGGCGAATACTGGGGCCCCAACGACGAGAAGCAGAACAACCAGCTCGACATCGCGCATCACATGTATCTCTTGATGCTGGGCGGCAAGTTGCATCTCGCGCCAATTCGAGAAGATCCCCACAACGTGCTGGATGTTGGCACCGGCACCGGCATCTGGGCCATCGACTTCGCGGATCAATACCCGTCGTCGCAGGTCATCGGCTTCGACCTGTCGCCCATACAACCGTCGTGGTTGCCGCCAAACGTGCGGTTCGAGATCAACGATGCCTGCGCGGATTGGGATTACAAAAAGAACAGCTTCGACTTCATCCACGTCCGCACCATGTATGGTAGTGTCGCGGACTGGCCCGCATTCTACCAACAAGCCCTCGCGTTAGCTACCCGCCAATCTCCCTACTTGATCGTGACGCCTTTGCTAATAAATCTGCAGTCATCTTGCCCCTGGCCAGTGGTACCAGCAAATTGAGATGTCCGTGGTTCCCGTTTCTGACGATGGCACTATCTATGAAGGCCATATATTTGACCAATGGGGTAAGATTTCCCTCGAGGCGGGCGACAAGTTTGGAAAGGATTTGCGAATTCACGAGCAGGTCAAAGGCTACCTCGAGGAGGCCGGCTTCGAGGATGTAGTCGACAGGGCTTTTAAGATGCCAATTGGACCCTGGAGCAAGGATCCGCATTTGAAGCAGATTGGATTGTGGAATCAGTTGCATTGGCAGGAGGGGATTGAGGGCTGGTCAATGGCTTTGCTGACGAGAGTGCTTGGAGTTAGGCCCCTATGCCCATGCTGCTAGTGCTTGAGCTGACTGGTCTCCCTTGTAGTGGTCCTATACTGAGGTACAAGCATATCTCGGGAAGATGCGAGAGGCTTTGGTTGACCGGAGAATACATGCGTATCATGTCATGTAAGTTCCTCCTTCCACCTCGATATTCCGCCTTAAATGGGGAACGGGTATATAGCTTTCGGCAGCTAACTTGTCCGATGAAGAAATGTCGTCTACGGACGCAAACCTATGACGCAGGATGGTTGAGAATATTGCGTCCATTACTGCTCTCTTTAGAGCAACTAAACTGGGGAGAAGATGGCTCATTCTCAGGTCGTGACTCGCTTGCAACTGGAGCATGAGCCTGGCCACGAAAGTCCAGCTTATACCCAGTTGACCGACAAGTACTTTTCACGAAACGATTCCGGTACCAGCAGTACTATCTCTTGTGAAGTCGTGCGCCATCTAGATAGGTTCTAGTGTTAGAACTAGAGCTAGGGTCAACAGGCTAGGCATGTAAAACCAGTCTTGGTCGGGGCAGGAGTTTTGAAGGCCTACGTTATGCCTAATATAAACAAGCGACATGTGTTTGTGGTGGATTCTGTATATCAAGGCCTGCATTTCCCTTCGCTGTACTTTGTACTGCTATCGCGTACAAATATGCAGAAACGGGGTAAGAGGTTACTGTCTTTTGCCATATATACGAATTTAATGCAATATACATAGTCAAGCGGTGGGTTGATGTCATACATTTTACAATCCATATTTGGTAACCTTCCAGAAGCCACCCCCGTCTTCCCTCGACCACTGATGGGGGCGCCTCCCCCGCCCTGCAGAAGCCGGTTTTGGTAATCGGCTGGTGCGAGTGCGTCTAATGTTGGTTGATTGTTGGTGGCTGTTGTTGGCGGTTGGCGGTTGGCCGGCTGTTAGGGCTAAGTTTAACTTCGGATTGTTATGTCGCTCAACGAATTCGCAAAATGTCCTCCACAGTAGGAATCGAAATGGAAATTGGTTAATCTTGCATGCTGTCTATGATCAAACTTCTGTACTAGGCTGCCCACTGTGATTAGTTTGTTCCTGATTTAGCGCTCTCGGGTGCCACGACGGCAGATAATAAAATCAGAACCTCGAAATCTTTTGGGCAAATACGAGAATTCCCCCTACAAGATCAATAACAAAAACTACATTAACTTGACTTATACACCGAGGTCCCTCCAATACTTACCTACCTGAAAGGCGTAGCTCCACAGGTGTATACAATTAGATCCCCATAGCGCCCAGACCACATATAGCCCCTTCCCCTGCGATCCACCAGCTCCATACCCACTCCTCGGCTCTACCCATCGATGGTATCGTCCAGTCCTTGGCCGCACACATTGGAGGATTCATAATAACTAAAATAAGGAATTTTTCAAACAACAAACCAGCGGCTTTAGCTCATATGGGAGAGGTTAGTTACCTTGTCTGGATAAATCCGAATTTCTCACTAACACCCTGATTCTAGCGTTAGACTGAAGTAAACTTCGGATTTCATCTAATCTAAAGGCACTGTGTTCGATCCACAGAAGCCGCAAACATTCTGCGGGTCTTGGTTCACCAAGATCATTCGAACATTCTTTTTTTTCCTTCTTTTTTCTTCTTTATTCCTTGGCCCCTTCTGAAGTTCTGCTTCATGCTGTGGTATAATAAAGTTCTCGGGTTTTTTTTGCGTTTTGCGATTGTCGCTTATGGGAGACGAGACGAGAAAATAAATTGGTGGAATTGTGGGGTCATCCCTAGGAGCTCGGCGCTGAGCTTTGTTGGATATATTTCATTGGGAAGAGATCCTTGGGGTTTAGGGGGTAGTGGTTATGGGCACTGTCGAGACCAGAAATCTACCAGCTCTCTAACACCACGTCCCTTCCCTCCACCAAAACTCCTTTTAGCACACTATTTCCATGCCCCATTTTATGCATTCCGATGAATGACCCTACACATCTAGAACCATCAGGCCAGCCAGCGGCTTTAAAAAAAAGTTGGTACTGTTTATAAATTCAACTATATGCAACTTATCCTATGAAAAACGGCCTACTACAGAAAAGGTCGGGGAGATATCGTGACATCGTAGCAATAGCCACCACCGCCTTCGGTTGCCTCCTGTCACCGCCCGAATCACCGGCAACCCACGCATCTACTTTATAAGGCCAAACAAGCAAAAGGCTATTACTCGACACAAGGGCCGGCCTCTTGGCGAAGTGGTCAAGGATCAAATTGTGTGTGCGAGGTTGGAGAGAGTTACTGTCTTTATCTTAGAGAGATCTCGAAAAAGGCTCAGCCAGCAAAAGCATAAAACTCAGTTCGTCTGGTTTTAGCCAGTGGCGGGCGCCGAAAGGCGCTTCCTGGATTTTTGCATTTTTCATTTCCTAGTCTTTTTTTATTTATTATCGCGCTTTTGTTTGCAACTTCGTTTTCGAGTTTGTTGTTGTATTCTTTTGCTAGTGGAAGGGTGCGTCTTCGGTAAACGGTTTACCGTCCCGGAGATATTCACTTAACTTGATCTCTGGAATAAATCAAGGGCCGTGTAATGTCGATGTTAAATTTGAATTATTGAAAGTTTCTCGCGCCTAAGTGAGAACCTTGAGAGAAAACCTGCGTAGTGATCAAGTATGCAAAATGCAAAAGGAAATTCAGGGAATTTACCATCAGCGGGCGCGTCTCCTTTGATGATGCGATGAAGCTTATCTGGATGGGGCATTCGCTACCTTCACTCTCTCGGCGCTATCTATAACGATATCACGCCCTATAATATCTTACTCGATGAGGAGGGTGATACACCGCCCTTATAGGTTTTGACATTAGGGGTTAATCTTCAGGATTGACTCTCGAGACCTGTATTCACTCGAAAACTTGTTTTTCAAATTGATACCTATATATTATGCCTCTCAGGCCCATTCGATTAATTTCCCAACTGTCTAAGGCTAGACTCATAAAAGTAGCAGTACTGGAGCCTACTCCGGAACGCGAGATGATATACTTCTCCAAAAGTCACATCTGGCACCTCTGCCGCGATCAAAAGTATAAGCATTAACCATTGAGATGTCATTTTCCAAACCGGGATCAATATACAGCAAAACTTCAACAGATTGAGGTGGCAATGGCAATGTTACATTGACCTCAATGCCACCAGTCTGGTTGAGATTGATCATATTAGGAGAGGAGCAGGAATATGTCGGCCAATTAGCTGCTGGGTTCCCGGCGTTGGGAGATGGCGGAGACCTGCCATTCGCGATGGCGGCACTTATCGACGGGTTGCTAGCGGTGACAAAATTACCCCAGATGGCTAAAAATTTAGTGTGAGTAGATTTCTTCAACGAGAGGGAAAGGAGGGCTGAAATGTCTAGACTGACCTTGGAAGGCTTTCACAAAGTCGGGTCCTTGGTTTATGGTTGGTGGTCCAAAGTAAGCACCCATGTCAGTCGAGTGAAGGGCATATGGTACCGAATATTGGTATTTGTAGGATTTCAGGGAGCCTTTCGCCGAATACGCTTCCGCCAACCAATAGCTTGGGCAGGTGAATGTAGTCTCAGAATACATATTCTAATTTCGAGTTAATCCATATCTGTGTTCGCTAGTAATAGAAGACACTTACAACGGCATTTGTTCGTGGAGCAATAGTGGCGGGATATAACTTCAGCAGTGTTGATTTGTCACGACTTGTGAGCTGTGGAAATACCTCGCTCACCCACGCAACTAAATCGCTTTGTGTAACTATAGCCGGGTTCACGAAAGTGTCTCCTTCATTCGCATTATTCTTTAAACCGTCAGCATAGACTCCAAATCGCTGTTTGCATTTACTAACCCCCGCCATGTGTATCATGCCATTGACTCTTTTCTGCAGTAACTGTTGACTTGGTCGTTGCTGAATAAAAGTTCCGTCTGTCACAGGCAAAAATGCCCAGCTTCCGTAAACACCAGAAGCAGATACATTGAAAGAGGCTTGTTGTAGTGTAATGGTGTCTTTTGCCACTAAACAGGAAAAAGTGGTTTGCGCAGAACCTTTCGTGGGCCCAATAGGGCAGCCAGCCGCAGTTGCAAAAGCGTTGTAGTATTTCGTTGGCACGGGATCCGAGTACTTATGTTGCATAGGCAAATATGGAGAGGCCGTAATCGACTATGGAAGGTCAGTGATTAATTTCCTCTTATGGTCCATTGATATCGAGGCCCACGTACGTTCGAAAAGAGTGAGTTGCCGAGGGTGCCACCATACGCAATGTTGTGGAGCATCACGGAACCACCTCCTGCTGACTCCCCAGAAAGGGTAACGCGGCTTGCATCTCCACCAAAGTGACGAATGTATTTTTGTACCCATTTCAAGGCTAGATTCTGATCGAGGATACCTGCATTGACAACTCCCTTGCTGAATACCTCATTGGAAGATAAAAAGCCAAAGGCACCGAGCTTACGATGTCATTAGCAAATGTATCCATGAAAAAGAAAATGGAAACATCATTACCCTATATTGTATCGTAACACCAATAAAGGCATTTTGATTGGCGTTTATGATAGATGTGAGGTCTTGTCGGCCATTGCCGCCGCCGTACCCACCACCATGGATGTAAACCAGAACTGGCAAATTTGAGGCGGTTGATGGTGCAAACACGTTGAGGGACAGGCAGTCTTCGTCTCCAATAGTGCCGGGGTTTGACATAAATGGCTCCCTGCTATTCATGCTCTGTGGGCATATTGGTCCAAAGTCACTTGCAGCTATGACACTGCTTCTGTTCACAGCGGGAGTTTGAGGCGCCTGCCATCGGAGTGAACCGGTTGGCGGGGCCGCATATCGAATTCTAGATGGAGAATTATTAGAGTCTATGGTAGATTAAGGTATAAATCCAAGTCGATAACGCACCCCTTGAAAGTGGTCAAGCCTGTTGCGGAGTCTTCAACACCTTTATATATTGCATAACCCAAGTCAACTTGTAATGCTCCCAAGCTGAGGGTTGCCAACCATAACCAAACACCAAGGAATGCGATCATAGTGACGAGAAGACAGAATTGGACTTTGATTCGTGATGGAACTGGAGTAATATTCTAGGGATTTAGTGCTTTATATCACATATTTGGATCTTCATTTCGTCTATCACATTCATGCTTACGAGGTGGCGCGATGCTAGTCCTCTTTTCCGAGCCTACAGCCTGCGGTGTAAGATATTGGTTAGCTGCGTCGGAATCTCTTTTCAGAAGGGAGCCGAAGGGCACTGATATCCCTTATATCGAACTGGACCGAAGTGCGACGATTGGTGTTGGTAATGGGGTTGAAAAGGCGACGCTAAGGGCGAGATAATAGCACCCACAGTACATCGGGCTGGCACAGGAACACCGTGGTTATACGAACAGTGAGAACCATGTGACAGGACTACCAGAGGAGCCATTTCTTACCAACCACATTAGAAATCCGCACAGGTGGGGCGCGGGCAGCGAGGGCTTACATATTTCGAGGCCGTTTGTACTGCGTGGGTTCAGAAAACCGAGTCGGACTTATCGGGAGCACGTTAGGATAGGGGCAGAAAGGTTCAATATCTTCAATCTCGACGAGGGAACTCCTATACGCAAAGTTAAAAAAGCGACGCCGCATCAAAGGGGTTAGGAGAGACGCGACAAGATAGTATATAAACAGCCTGGCCGAGCTTGTGGGAGACTCGACGCGGCGCAGTACTGGTTACACCAAAAGCACATGAACAGAGTCATCGCGGGCCGGAAGGGAATTTAGGCTGAGTCAGCGCCGTGATAGAGCGCGATTCGATTACCATAGATGGTCTCTAGGATGTTCTGACCTCGCTGGGAGTCACTGGGGTGGAACTTTGGAACTCTGGCTCTATAAGTGATGAGGATCATAACGGATATTGGAGCCGCATTTCACCCACCGTATTTCGTACTCAGGAAAAGCCAGCACTGTGGCACGTTACTCCGCAACTAGCAAAGATCCAATGTTGGGAATACCTTGTTCCCCCACAACCCTATAGACAAAGCCACATAAATATACGTACCATTGTTTGGAAGCTTTAGAGGCGAAGCCTGACGCATCCGAGTGGTGGAATGATACTGCTCTGGAAGCCACACAAGCCATACTTGAACAGTCCCGGATTTAGAGTCTTGTGGCGGCGGGGTGGTGGACAAATGGATAACCTCTGCTCTGTACGTACCTTACCTAGGTACAGAGTACTCCGTACTGCGTTGCCAGAGAGGGATACACAATAATCGCTGATGAAGCAACCACAATCTCTTCAGCTTATCCATCCCAAGGATGGAGATTAAGATGTGTCGCGTTGTTAGAGCGCATGAGCCGATCATAGGGTTTTCTCAGGAGATATCTAGGATGGTTAAGGTTAGTGATCTGGAGAAGGACGGCGTGAAGACGCCAATCTTACTCATCCTCCAGCTTCAACGCTACGCTACGCTACCCCCGTAGTCAACGAATATAAATGGCTCACTCGCCCTTTCTCATAAAGTCTCACCACAGAAAAAGGATATCGCGAAGCCTATCGATCAATTGAGAGCCCGGGACAGGAAGCTATTCATTGCCTTACCTATTCTCTGCAACCATGAGTGCAAACCGCGGTGCCAAAATCGCACTGAGCTGGTCTGTACACCCAGGCCTCTCATATCTGCGTGCTCACCAGGAAAATGGTTGACTGTTTTCAATTAGGCTCGATGGCTCCCGCGCCCAGCGTATCGTCTGGCTCCTCGAGGAACTGAACCTCTCATACGATCTCAACATCTACAAACGCGTCGACATGCGCGCCCCATCTGAAATGAAGCAGATCCACCCTCTCGGAAAGTCTCCGATCGTCACAATTAAGTATCCGGGCGTACCCGAACCTCGCGTCTTGGCTGAATCCGCCAACATTACCGAACATCTCGTTGATAACTTCAATGGGGAGAAACTTGTTCCAAAACGGTTCAAGGGGACTGAGGATAAGTTTGGTGGGGAGACGGAAGAGTGGGCGAGGTATCGCTTCTTTATGCATTATGCTGAAGGAAGTCTTTTCCCGCTTCTTGGAACGCAGATTCTTATGGATGGTAAGTGTTGAACTTCTTATCTCCCACTGATATTCCATAATAGCATCGCAATTGCGACTATTTTCATCGTATCATTGATATGCCAACACCCTGTCTAGCTATCAAAGCCGCCCCAGTCCCATTTTTCATCAAGCCCTTCACTAGCTTCATCGCAGGCAAGGTCTCAAATGAATACCTGCAGGGTAATTACGATACCCATTTTAGCTTCCTAGAGAGCCAGCTTGCCTCATCTCCAGAATCGGGGACCTTCCTTTGCGGTAAGGATTTAACAGCAGCGGATATTTTGATGAGCTTTCCTATCCTCGCATCTTTCAAGTTGGCAATTGGCAAGGAAAAGTATCCACTTTTGGCTGCCTATGCGAGGCGTTTAGAGGCCATGGAAGGTTATAAGAGGGCTATTAAGAAGGTGGAAGAAGCCGAAGGCAGTCCCTACAAGTTGTTGTGAGGTCGAAAAACGAGTAATTCTACATCAGAATCTCGATATGAGTAGTCTCTATGTCTGTCTTTGGACCTGAGCAATCGCTGATTATTGCAATTAATGAATACCTCTACATCTTCCGCACAATCCCCAACACAATCCAGACACAGCCGTCGTTTTGTTGTGCCTGAGTGCTTAGGATCCACGACTCCTGGCTTATGATGCAAGATCCAAGACGTACCTTCCAGCCTCTATTAAACACTAGTGCGGTCTTGGTGAAGTCGTTGATGCACGGCATCATCATCCCCTTGAGCATCTTTACCGGAGGTTTGTCTTCGTCATCTTCCATGGTAATTGCTATATCTATCAATTATAATGAGTAAATGACAATACGAAGATTGAAAATGCGCTTTAGATGCCTCGAAGTCATGTTTAGGAGGTGGGAAAAGGAGCTACAGGCTACTGAATGCAGCTGGTATACATAAAAGTAGCCCTAATCTAGCCTTCACACCACTATACTTTCATCATAGCCAGTGTGGATAACAATGCCAAAGCCCAGGAAACAATCGATCTTATCAACGAGGTCGTGGACAACATTATCAAATCCAGGACAGGTTCAACAACTTACTTGCAGGTATCCCAAGGGCAAAGAAGAAGCTGGAAAACGAAGACAGCAAACATACCTGGGTATTACGCTGGGTTTCCCTACCAGGGAAAATATACTTATGATACTAGAGTTACGATGATACTAGAGTTACTTGCCCTGGAAAGCCGTGGCTTGGCTTCTTATGCTCTAGTTTATAAAAAATAACAGGCTGCCATAGAGAAGAATTACTTCAGTCGGTTGAATCTGCGAGCATCATGCTTATATAGTATTGAACAAATGATTAGTCGATAGCGGGGCTCATAAAGCACATATGGCTATACATAGAGCCCCGAGCATACACTTAAGCCGTTTGCATGGACATCAAGCCACAACCCCATCGTCAGTGGAGCAATGTCGAAGCTCCTTTCCATATGACCTTTGGGCTAAAGCGTAATCGCCGAGTTACGGTATCATTACTCCCCATGGCGAGGATATGCATTAGTTAGGCTTTGCCCGGATAGTGCTTGATTCTATATCCTGATGGTAGATACGGAGGGAGGAAATAGGTTGGGGTAGAGCATGACTTCAGCGGCTTCTCCACTAAATATATAGTTTCTACACCATTGTCTACACTTCGACTCGATCTTAGCCGTCCACAATCCGTTTATATTCTCAGGTCTTTGAGCTGGCACGACTACCCCGGCGTTCACTGGGATGGAACATCTTAGTGCCGTTAACGATGACATCAGCTCATCCTTAACGAGCTGCTGACATCTTTCCCTTCTTCCTCTACTGATATTGGCAGAGCTTAGGGTAACTGTGAGCTTTGCTTAGGCTGACACTTGTCCCTGGACGTGTGGTGGCCTCGGTCCCCTAGTAGAGAGGGTCAGAATTCGTGGAATATTCGAATTTTAGCACCCCTTTGTTTTGGACACTACTAAATTTAATTACAAAACAAGCCCATAAGAATATAAAGTCAATTACAAATAAAAGGTCTGTCTCTTTACAAAATTTATTTTGTGTTGTGTTGTAAAGGTACTAGAACCACATATCACTAGATTGTCAAACACATTATAAACACATTATAAACACATTATAAACGCAACACAGCCCCTGCCTACACTTCAAAAAGCAACCCTATTAGATGGAGATTGAAAAAGGGCCGCAGGAGCCGTCGCCCAATCGCGAGCGAGAGCAAGCGGTTCAAACAAGCCACGAATTATTTTTGCTACTGTTGCAATCAACTGTCAGACAACGAAACAAGAGTTTTAAACATCACGTTGGTAATACGAGTCAATCTGGGGAAGAACAGAGCTCTACAGCGATGAGCAACGAGAATTTGGAATCCCTTCGCTCAGAATCCCTCGGGGGTCGCGATGAGGTACGAGGCGGCCTATGACCGTGGTTTCTGAGGCTGTCACCCGGGTGCAGCTGACTTCATTCGGATCCGGGGACGCAGTGCGGCTGTACGAAGTTGGTTATACTGCGATCAGACTCCGACTTATTTCAAATTCATGCTTGCCGGATTAGTCTCGACGAAACCCAATGTCGCGTGCGAAGTGGCGCGGCTCGTCTATCTTCTTGCATAGGAAGTCGAAATCCAGGTCGAAGGAGGCCCAATGCCTTGGTGATTGGCTTATGGAGATGTGATCTGATAGAATTCGCCAGTGGAGGTTACAAAGCCATGTGGCAGTTCGGCGAGGGCCGAGAGGCATTCGGGGGATGAGGGTGATGAGGGTGTTCATGCTCATGCTCATTGTCCATCCGATTGATTGCCAAATGCTCATCAACAGAGTGACGGAGCTCATCCGCATGGAGGACGCTACGGTACGTACCTAGCCGTGAGCCGTGGGCATTAATGATTAATGATTAATGATTAATGATTAATCATTAATCATTATTGGATCGATCGAAGACGCGCAGGACGCGGCATGGATGGTGGCAGCATTGGTATCCCAGAAGGCAATCTCCATGCCGCAGTTGGTTCTTAAAAACCCTCCTGCTTATTATTGAATGCCATAAAGGAAACCATGGATAGGTATATTTGGCGCTTTCCAGATTGACTTTAATTGGGAATGCTGGGCTTCTGGAACACTGCCACTTTTGGAATGCCGGTTCGCATGAATGAAACAATCAGGGGAGTTGCCAGCCTATGGCGTAGGCGGTGGACACATATGAAAGAAGATATGTTTGGGGCTCGAGCCTCCTGAGTGTTTGACCCCACACGGGACGGACATGTCACTTGCCTCGAGATACAACGCCGCCTCGCCGAAGGCTGAGCCGTCAGATGGGCGCAAGCAAACGGCTGGGATTCAGACCACGCCGCTTGGTTTCGAGGAAGCGGGCGGCCGGCCGGCTATTGTTGGACGGAGGGTTTTGCGCTCCCTTCACAGCGCTCCACCGGGCTCAGCCCGGGATATCAGGATCGGAACCAGAACCAGACGACAACGACGGTGCTGTACGGTATCTACGGGGTAGAAAGTTGAAACATCGGAAACATTGGGCGAGGCCGGCCAGAGATCTCCAGACTCCACGTGGTCTGCAGTTTGCAGGTTGCAATACAGTAACTTCGTAATAATGCTGGAGATTTCAAAACATGCAAAACATGCAAAACATGCAAAGCCTGCGCGGATATCAATTCGGGCAAGGCTGACGTGGGGCTTCTTCGAGGAGGGAATGCAGATACGCAGGAAGAGGAGCGAATAGCGAATGGCGAGGGCAGAAGGGCCGGAGGGCTCTTGGACTGTGTTATTATTACGAGTCTACGTCCTGCAAAGCGTCTACTTCGTCAGTTCGTACAGGCCGAGGTGCACTCTGCACAGCACTACAGACTTGTTATTATGGCGAAGGACAGAGGATGGGGCCGGAAGAAGCATCGAGGCCAGAACTCCGTTTTTGTGCGGACCCTCGCACTCAAACCCACACGGTGCGGGACACCACTAGAAGACATCGCTACGAGTAAGACACCGCTAGAAGGCATCGCTAGAAGGAGTACGCAAGTACGAAGTCCGGACGGAGGAACTAGGAACGACTAATAAGAATCCAGGGCGTCGATTCAATTCAGGGAACAAGCCTGTTCTTGTCAGGTTGTCGGTGTTGTCACCAGTTGCAACTTTGTCGGGCCACAGTGACCAGCATCTCCACCAAATTATTGATGCTCCACCACCACCACCACCACCGCTGGACAGGAGGAGTGGACGTCCCCGATTCCCCGGGGACCCCCATTATTGTTGTTATTGGACCTGGACACTGGACGCTGGACAGGCTCTTCTCTCTTCGCGAGACCCTTTCCCCGCCGCATAAAACCACCATATATCAACACACCGGTGCGAAGTACATTACATAACATAGCATAGCATAGAATAGCATGCCATGATATGATATGATATGGTACTTATTATATGGTACGCTATGATGGGACTCGCCTTTTTCCGCCTCTCCTACAATAGCCATTCTCCCAGCAGCAGCCTCTACCCAGCCAGCCAGGACGTGGAATGGCGCAAGGTTCTTCCGAGATGCGGAGGCGACGAGAGCGCTGTTGAGCCTTGACCGTTCTTGACCGTTCTTGACCCTCCGGGACATCGGTATGGATCTCCGAAAGAACGGGGGGGGCAGAAGGAGGAAAAGGGAACTCTGTTAAGCGCTAGGAACGCATAGCTGGGGCGCCCGTCGTGTGTGGGCCAACCAGCTGGCCCCGCGGGCCTCGCTCCAGCGTTTTCGCATGATGTCCTCAGCCACGGGCAGCCCTTTACCAGACTTTGCGGACGATAGGAGTACAAGTCCACGCAGGTGAAGGGACAGAGCGGAGAGTGGTGAGTGGTGAGTGGTGAGGTGGTGAGCGAGGAGGGACTGGACACTGGAAAGTTCAGCCTGCTTGCTTAACACTCAACTCATCGAGTTCCTGAATGCGACACGGAGCTAAGGGGGGCGAGAAGAAGAAGGCTCTGTACAAAGTACATACTACCGATACCGATACAGAGGACAGACTCTTCGTCCCAAACCCCTCCGCAGTGACCCTTTTAGCATCCGCACTATACGGACTGCGGAGTAGCTTAGTGCGGAGTGAGTAGTACATGGTACATGGTACATGGTACATCGGACATGTTCGCACTACGGTCGGTCCAGCACCTACGTAGCAGTTAGGAGTTAGCTTCGCTGCTGCTACCCGTAGGGGACGAGCGACCATGGGTGCTTCAGGGACACAACTTGGCAAAAAGGCCTGGAAAAGAAGCCTCCTGGGCCTGGACGGGTTAGCGCAGGCCTCGCCTCTCCCTCTCGACCAGTGGCCGTCCGCGCCCGGTCGCACCCATGCACCGCTGTACCGGTACACGTGAGCGGCCCCTGTCCATTTGTAATTAGCAGCGCTCCTGTTACTGGCCCGGGCCCGAAATACTTCGCTCATCCTGGCAGCTGCTCAAGTTTGGTAACGACTATTATTGCTGATATGGGGAAGGGACGAGGGAGGGGGACGGGGAGGGGAAGGAACGAAGGAAGGACTGGACTGGACTGGACTGGGCTCCTGGACTGCCAAAGGTGAGTTGAGGGGAACACAGCGCCGACTAAAAGCACTCCCAGCGACTCAGCTCCAGCGACTCAGCTCCAGCGACTCAGCGCCAGTCTCCCCCCCTAAGTCCCCCCCCAACACCCGCAGCTTTCCACCAGCACCAGCACAGGCATGTTCCGGAACCGTCACATCATGTATCGAGTCTGATTACTGGTAACCCTCTGATTCACATATTGCTGGGGATCTGCTTTTAGCCAGATTAACCCCCCCATGCAAGCTATCACACTTACATAGATTAGCCATAATAAGGCGCTGGAGCGCATTCAGCGTGGCAGCACTCCGTTCTTCGTGCGTAGACCATTTCCAGTTTCCACCGTTATGGGCACCGTGCAAAACAGAGGCTCTCCAGCGGCGCACGGAAAAGCCTCTCTCTGACCTGGAGAACCTGCGATCTTGATCTGTGAACAACGGAGACGCTGGACATGCGACACGGCCTTGCGAATAGTTCGAATCCATTGATTCAGCACCGCCAGATCGCCATCGACGCACCCCGATCCCTCCACGTCGTCGTGGTACCGCCTCGGACCGACTCTTCATGACTTTGATGCGGCCGCCATATTCGCTCCTTTGTGCTCGACCGACAAGACAATACAATGTCATTGAGACATCCCTTCCCCAACGTCTATAAGTTCTTCAACCAGTTTGCCGACCCGAATCAGGCCTCACCAGAGCAGTCTTCCCGGAGTCAAGGCCTACGGAAGAGCGGGCCTCGCTCGAAGACCGGGTGTATAACATGCAAGTACGTATTGTTTTGTCTAGTTTAAGGGGGGTGGGGGAGGGAGGGAGAGGGAGAGGGACTCGTTCGGATGGCTCCATGTTCGACATCATCCCAAATGCGCTGTACTAATCGCGTGTAGACAACGACGTGTGAAGTGCGATGAGACCAAACCGGGATGTATAAGGTGTCAAAACCTAGGGCGAGAATGCGGTGGCTACAATACGCCCGCGGAGGCCGATTCGGAAAAGAATGTGGCACCAATTCCCATTCATCCTCGACCCGTCTCCACCATGCAGTATACGCCGTCAGCAGCAATCCCGGGGACTCAAGAAGAGCGTCGTTATTTTCAGCGTTTCTGTGACAAGACGGCTGGGGAAATCGCCGGGGAATTCGATCCAACATTCTGGACCGAGAAGGTGCTCCAGCTATGCCATACCGACGCTCCTATACGGTATGCTACGATAGCTTTAGGCGCGCTGGCAAAGTCACTGGAGGTCACATCTTTCCCGACACGACTGTCGCTTTCGGGGTTTCCTCAGATCGATCACCACCATCTGGATGAGCATCACAGCTATGCATTGCGGCAATATAGTAGAGCGATTGGGGCGTTGAGGTCGGTTTTATCGGACGGGCGACGGCATTTGAGGACGTCTCTTACGTCCTGTGTTTTGTTCATGACTTTTGAGGCGCTGCAAGGCAGTTATGATGGATCATTAACCCATCTCCGTGGAGGGTCGAGGCTCCTCGCGGATTGGAGAACGGCACGGAAGAGGAAGGGCCAAAATAATAGATTATCGCAGGATTCTTTATCGGAAATTCAAGACGGATTAGTGGATGATTTAGGGAGGATGTTCGCTCGACTCGACGTTCAAGGACTTTTCATTCCACCACCCTTTCCGATGCCCGAGTGCGACTGGGAGGACATTGTGATGGAGGAATCCTTCAGCACCGTCGAAGAAGCTAAAGAAGCATTTGATTTCTTGATGCAAGGAATTGCGCAATTCTACTTGAAATCTGTCGGTCACGCGCAACAACATCCAGACATCCTCAACTCCACGTTCTGGATAACGCAACATGAACACTACTCCAACCAACTCAACATATGGAGAGCGGGATTCCAGGTGGTGTATGCAGGAGAGATCAAAAACGGCGCAGTACTGACAGATACCACGAACATACTCAGCATTTATTACAACCTTGCCACTGTTTTACTTGCGTCTAGTGTCCAGCATTCGGAAATGTTATACGATGAATTTCAGCCGCTTTTTGCTGAGATCATCCAGAAGTCCCACCAACTCATTTCAAAACCGGACGAGCCCACCAACACCGCTCGATATACCGTCGACATGGGAACCGTCCTTCCTCTTGCCATTACGGCAATCAAATGCCGTGACAGACGGATACGTCGTCAAGCGATTGCATTGCTATGGTCGAAAGCACGCCGGGAAGGGTTATGCTTCGATACCATCACGGTCGCTCGTCTTTGTGCTTGGCTGTCGAGTATTGAAGGAGAAGGGATACAAGAAGATTCGGAAACAATCCCCGAGCCGGCAAGATACGTGGTTACGTACCTGCATATAAACTCCGAAGAAAGATGGCTGGCGGTCCAACTCACAGCTGCCGTAGCAAACGCAGAGGGCAACCTTTCTTACAGAGAGACGACATTTTCTTGGTAGCATGGCAGCACTCGCATGCCTTTAGCACCGATATTACATGAAACGATGGCGATGAGGAACACGCCACAGCTCAAGACCGATTTATATATGTCGGAGGAGCATCTCATGAGAGGTAGTGGCTACACATATATCCTCATGATCGTCACTAGGCTTGGCTCGTTCAGAATTGGCGATGCAATCCAATCTTCAGTTAGAAGATGAGGCATCATTACGGATCGACCCGTCGTCACTATCCGTCCTTATTGTGCCAACTCCAGCCAGTGACCAGCGGCGCATGCCATTTTCCGAGCTTATGCTCATGGGGAAAAAAGAAGATCGCGAAGACGATCAGGGGCGGGGGGTTTGAGGGCAGGTGATGGGATGGAATGGGATGAGTTACGACTCACTTTGTATGACTAGGGGTTTTACATCAAGCCAATGAAGGATATTGAGATGAGGATCGCGGAGTTCAAGGAAAGGGGGATTAAAAAGTAGGGTGGCTCAGTCACCTTTACTTTGCAGCACACATATGTTAAGATGTTACCACAAATATCACTTAATCATGCCGTCTCAGGCGCTCTGAAACATTTCACTCTGCACTCTCAGGCGTAGCTAATGCGTGTCCACAACCTGCTACTTCGCCTGCATGGCACAGCGGAGGGTCGCAGCGCAGTAACGGCATACCGCTCCGAGTTCCTAGAGTAGTAATATCACGTGATTAACAACCCCCACATCGTGCCTAAGGCGAAATGTGTTCCAATACAGCTAGCGCCTCGCTAATGTTGCACCTCCCACACAAACGGAAATTCTGCGATTTTGGAACTTCGAACTTTTGAAACGTCAACGTCGCCCAACGCCCAACTGCCCGAATTGCCCATCCCGCACCCGATCAATTCGACATAATCATGGCTGACGCACCAAGAGGAGGTGCTGCTCGTGGAGGTGGATTCGGTTCCCGAGGCGACCGTGGAGGAGACCGCGGTGACAGAGGCCGTGGACGGGGAAGACGTGGACCTCGTCGCGGTGCCAACAAGAACGAGGAGAAGGAGTGGCAGCCAGTTACCAAGCTTGGCCGTCTCGTTAAGGATGGAAAGATCAAGTCGATGGAGGAGATCTACCTGCATTCCCTGCCCATCAAGGAGTACCAAATTGTGGATTTCTTCTTGCCCAAGCTGAAGGATGAGGTTATGAAGGTAAGGAGTTCTCTCGAAGCTGCGCAGTTTTTCTTTGATAAAATGTGACTGGAATATCAACTGACAAATCTATCACCCACAGATCAAGCCTGTCCAGAAGCAAACTCGTGCCGGTCAGCGTACCCGTTTCAAGGCCATCGTTGTCATTGGTGATTCCGAGGGTCACGTTGGTCTCGGTATCAAGACCTCCAAGGAAGTCGCAACTGCTATCCGTGCTGCCATCATCATCGCCAAGCTGAGCGTTCTGCCAATTCGAAGAGGTTACTGGGGCACAAATCTGGGTCTTCCTCACTCCCTGCCAACGAAGGAGAGCGGCAAGTGCGGTTCCGTCTCCGTTCGTGTAAGTTTTCGAGATCCCAACACACTCTCTTTAGAGAAAACTAATTGTTTCTCACAGCTCATTCCTGCTCCCCGTGGTACCGGTCTCGTCGCCTCCCCCGCCGTCAAGCGTCTTCTCCAACTTGCCGGTGTCGATGACATCTACACTTCCTCCGCCGGTTCTACCAAGACTCTCGAGAACACCCTCAAGGCTACCTTCGTGGCTGTCGGGAACACATATGGATACTTGACTCCCAACCTGTGGAAGGAGACCAAGCTCATCCGGAGTCCTCTGGAGGAATTCGGTGATGTTCTACGTGCTGGCAAGAAGTACTAAATGCTGGGTTTGTAGTGGGCATGCGTTAAAGGGTGTTTTATCTAGCGCAATGGGTATTTGCATGGGGTAAAGCTGGATTCAATAGCTACGTCTTATGAATTAAAAAGCTTCCTTCCAAACTAAGTTTGATGTACGTGTTTAGAGCCATAACCTTCTACCGCTCCAGTCCCGAGAGAGAGGTGCATACCCTTCAGCGCATGATATGGTAGTACTTACAACGACGAGTACTTTGTAAAGAGCACCTTAATCAATTGAGAATGCGCGTAATTCAATTTCTTTCGAAGCCCCGCTTCCATTTTCCTTCGAAACGAGCATTTAAACTTCCCTCCACTGCTTAGAGTAGACAAGCGTCTTTTGAACTAGAATGGCTCACCCAAAAGTCCGAAACCCAATGGCAAGCCTCTTCCTTATTCGCATTTCCTACAGCTTATAGCAAGAAAAATACTCCTAGAAGTCAGGCTAGAACCGGGTTTGTCGCGGGCCATCTTTAGAGTTGATATGATGCTAATATATATAGTTCATTTAGAGAAACATCTTTCACATACGACCATAGACTGAGGAGAAATGGGCATCCCGTCCGCTCTGCCATACACAAGCCTCAGATCGGCAGATTAGTAGTTGGGTGGGTGACCACCAGCGAATACCTGCTGTTGTATGTTTTTTTCATTTTTGGCTCTCCTTTTTATACTTTTAAGTCTTTGCCTCGACTTCAAGCTCCTTGATCCCTAAAAACGTCAACGGTTTATTTTACTGATTAAGGATTATTTGCCGCGAAGGAAGCGGGTGGTTGGTTGGTTCTCTTTTAGGGGGCTGGACAAACATATGGTGAGATTTAAAGTATCGAATGTGGTGTTGTTTATAGTCGAATACTCACTTGTATGATCCAGAGCTTGTAATTCTAATTTATTGTAGGATAGCATATTGAGATCAGAGCTGGATGTCAAGATTTCAAAACCTGAAGCATGTACCTGAAAGTAGGAGCTAGTTTATGTGGCCGGGATCTGAGCTGGATCACCGGGGTTGATAGCCGTCGAAATCCGATATTCAGAAGTGGAATCTAGAGTTTGGAGCAATAAGGGTATACACTCTAAATACGGTTAATAGCTACAGAATGCTCTACAAACAAATTGCCATAGCCGTAGGGTTGATGGCGTATTAAATATTCAGAGCGTCTGGAAGGAAGGCTGTGCATTCTCATTTCGATACCGTTAACGTGAACCTCTACCCTACCAAGCTCAAAAGGGACATTCAACTCTTGAAACTTTTAGTTACAGCCGGAAGATTCCATTATATATCAAATGGCCAGATTGCTCTTAAATCTCCTTCGTCCTTTATGGGCTCATCATCATCGGGATTCTCGTTGGTCAATACAGCCTGCAACACGGCGCTAAACACCCCCTTATAGTCTAATCATTCGCTTGCCATTCCTCTGACGGAATCCACCCATCGGATGCAGTATTAAGTACGCTTGATAGATTATTCCTTAGCTTGTGTGCTGCCTGGAACATTCTGTATTCCTTCTGGTGACTCGCTGCTTCGTCAGGTGTGGGTGCAGAGAATGGGCATTAGCCCACAAGTCTTATGCCCCTCCAGCACCGCGAAGTCTCGATCAGCTCATGGCGAAAGGCCCACATCACCATCCCTCCACGTCCTGTAGCAATAACGAAACGGCCGGAGCAAGGCTTCGTCCATTGGCCTGGGGCTAGACAGCTTAGGCACGATAAACCGAGTACAGACTTCAAATGCCTTAGCATAGCGGTTACTATTAGGCTCAGGCTGATTCCCGAGTGGGGGACGAGTAACAGGACGCGCAAAGTCTGGCACCTCGTCTACATACCAGAATGCTGGCTCAATGCTAGACGATTTCCAATCGACAATGCCTGTGATAACAGTAGGGTCGACATCCGAAACGAATATGTTTCTTTTATGTAGATCAGGGTGAAGCAACGTTGGTACAGCCGCGTCTTGGATTCTAGGAGACGAAGGTGCGTCTCAATAGACCCGTGATAGGACGGTCGGTTACAATAATAGGATCGAACGATGGGATTCTAGAAAGGGCAGCATCAATAATACCATCACAATATGTAGTAAGATCAAGCCCTAAACTCAATTATAAGAGTATTTTTACAGCGAGGTAGACAAGGGTAGCAAAACTTACACGGCTCCTGGTTAGGTGTTGTGTTTTGGTAATATCTAGGTCCGCCAACCTTGCAGTTCCAATATATAGTTCCACAGTGAGGCCCGGTGCAGAATCTTGGGTTCAAAGCCTGCTTAGAGGTAGAGTTGAGCGGGGAGTCGACAAAGTACAAGCTCCCGTAAGCTGGAAACTTAATGCCGACCATTTCTTTGACTTTCTGATAGATAGCGTGTATACACCTGATTTGCTGGTCCCCAGCCATATCAGACCATCTCTGGTGTAATTGAACACCAGTGGCATGTTCCACGATGATTTATTCGCTACTAATAGCGTTAGAAGCATCATCGCTCCAGTCAAGGATATTCGGTATAGGAATGTTAGTATTAGATTGCACTATGACGTGTATAATAGTTAGCGGCTATGCTGTAAGTAGATATAGTGTATTGAATTGCACTCACGATATTTAATAGTAGCAACTTCGGAATTTGTAGTCAACCTGGGCGGTCCTGCTAGCGAAAAGGGCAGCCTCGCCACGGCACGTCTTGCATTGTCGGTAGTAAAAATGAAGCCCTGTTAAACCCTCCCTCTTTCTTATCATAGGTCGCGATAGAAACAGCCCAGGACACAGTTCGATAACCCCCCTACAGAGCGCATCAAAGTCAAATGTAATATAGCGTCAGTCACGCTCCAACTTATCGTGACGAAGCCATCGACAGCTTGTGTAAGCGTGAGGATCAGGGCCTGTGTACATGTTAGTGCACTGACGTGATGGAGAAATGGGGTGGGTTGCAGCGGATGGTGCTCACGGTCTGGTGGTATCGAGTCCATTTTCTGCTCTGCAGAATGAAATTGTGCGTAAGGAGATATAGCTGATGGGGTTTCGGCAGACGCAAAAGCGAGGACGCTTTACGCGTAGAAAGTGAACCGAACCTTGAAGGATGCAAACTGCCTCGAGAGGAATAAGGCACCGAACAACCTGTTATCCACAGCGTCCATCGTAATATAGTACGGCACATAAATGTTCCCTATGCTAGAGGCAGCGAGGGCCTGGACCAAAGTTCTTCTTGTTTGCACCGTGGAGAAAACGAGTGGTGTTAGATTTCCATTGGTTCTCTCGCTCATAAAACAAACTGAGCCCACTCGATTATGTGGTAACTAAGGTTGGTTCGTAGATTGAAATGTAACGTTTTTAAACCCAGATGGCCGTGGTGGACTAAATAGGATGCTAAAGAGAGCACGAAGGGCTGTCGTTGACAAGTACTCGCTTAAGTTGGCCGTTCGACCCCTTAAAACTAGGAACCTCACCCGGATCCAGGGGGTAGAACACGGCGATTACGACTTTTTGAGTAACTATATGACTTTACTCTTAAGCTCCCTATATAGTTACTTTAATATTTTTCTTCCGTGTCTTACAGCTTTAACAATAATGATCACGAAAATCTTACATTTGACAAGGAACCGGAAGTCGTACTTTACGACGGAATTGTATACACTAGCCAAATAAATTGACAAAGGGCTTACACTTCATTTTATTAGATATCTTGAATTCCTAGCTTTAGATATACTGCTATAGAGTCCCGGTTTTTGTATTCTAGGGGATGAGGTAGATACTATTATAAAGCTGCGGACAAGTGCCAATACGGTAATATCGTGTCCGTGTATAGCTTGACTATGCCTTAACATGCATTATCCGCTTCAACTTAGCGTGATTCGGCTTTCGCACTCGAAGTGTATAGCGTTGTTGCATGGGTAAATCTTACTGGCTTTTGTTTTGAGGAATTGAGGAGAGGATGTTTGGTTAGAGGTGTGGTCTGGCGCATGGGCACGTATACGACCGTAAATCCTGCGGGATGAAAGCAGCTCGAGGGATGAGGGATTTACAGCTAGGTAAAGGCTCAGAATGAAATTATTTATAGGCTGCATAGCGCCTGATAATATCGTTGTATGTTTAGTGAGGTTTCCATTCGAAGAGACAGATGAGTGCATACCGACAAAGGTTGTTATATGGTCAATTGCTGAACCTCGGCTAGGCCGTATCAAAGGTCTTGTACGAACATAACTAAGAAAGTGGGACGTGGGTCATACGCCATGAACATGGCATGTATTATAATATCCCCTTTCTTAATCTAGACTAGGGATCTTTTAGTACGGTGCTACTAATGTTGACCCGGAAAGAATCATTAGTGGAGATTCTAGAATCGGGATATGTCCCTTCCAAACACCCAATTAATGGCCCTGAGAAGATCCAAGTTTAGTAGGTTGAAGGAAGTGGAGGTAAATAGGGAGAAAAGTACCAGTATACAGGAATGAGCAGCTTATTCCTCCAGCTCATTGTCTGAGTTAGATATGCGCCCCTCCATATCAACCATGCGGTTCTCCTACGATTTATTATATTAGCATCATTCAGCACTCCGCAACTTGGGCTACACATAACAATCACGAGTGGGAAACTCACCCTTTAAGCTCCGTTCCATGCTCCCCCTGCATGATTGCTCTCATGTTTCCTAGATATGTAAGCACACCCATATTTTTGAAGTCGAATCCCTCGGTATTCATATTTCCCTTGTTCAGCGTCTTCGCCAGCCATTTTGCTTCTTGGCTAGCAACTTGGGCCGTTGCTGGTAGCTGTGCCTTTTCAAACGCGGAGACGTCGCCAAGGGCGAAGATGTCGTTCATGGTTGCTTCGGGTGGCTTGGAGCTCTCCTTGGGGGATGTGTTGTTTCGCGGGGTCAGCTTAACCCGAAAGTGATCGTCGACTACTAGGCCGCCTGTCTTAGGGTGGCGCTTCAAATACCATTTCATTGACTCTGGAGGGGACGAGAGGGGCTGAGAGAGCGTGGCAGAAGCAGCAGGATAGGTGTGTACGTCATCGAGTGCATGTTGGATAAAGGGGTTCATCATCAGGCCTGTCGACCAGACGCACATACCTATTCCGGTTTCGCCGTCTTGTTTCGTTTTAAGTGTATAGCATCCACCATCTCTGGATGACGAGAAGCCTGGTAGTCCCGGCCGGAGCCCCTGGATGTGATATTCAGTTTTGATCTTGATTCCGTCGCGCCTGAAAAGCTCGACGGCGTAATCGGCGAGCTTGCTATCGAACATTGGGAGAATTTTTGGTGCTACATCATAGATAGTGATAGTAACATGCTGGATTAAGCTTGGATAGAGTTTTTTGAGATCTTGATGACAGAGATCGAAGAGCTCGGCTGCAAACTCGACTCCAGTTGCTAGAAAGGGGTTAGTACCGACAACAGTAGTAAGCGGCACATAACTTACGACCGCCGCCTACGATGGCAAAGCTTAGCAGCTGGTCCCGTAACTTGTCGGAAGTCGTTGGTAGTGCTGCAATTTCGAAGCCTGGTCTTGTTAGTAAGGTTCCAAAACCAGGCAACTTACTTCGTACTCACACTCGAGAATCCGCCTCCTAATCCTAATAGCATCCGTAACGTCTTTGAGAAAGAATGCATTCTCTCTAACCCCCGGAGTGCTAAAGGTCTGGCTGTAACAGCCCACAGCAACGACGAGCTTATCGTACTGGAGGTCGAATACCTGGCCTTTCTCTAAAGATGGCTTGGATGGATCCTCAACATTAGTGCTATCGCCACTACTTCTCGAGGACGGTTTACGTCTCTGAGCTCCCTCTTCAACAAATAACTTCTTCTTATTGAAGTTCACATCGTCCGCCCAACCTTGGAAAAACTCAACACTTGTGCTTCGGCCCCGAACGGATTCGAGGGTTGTCCGAAACTCCAGAGTGCCAACGGCTGTAGATGCAAGCAGAGGAGTGAATGCAAAGTATGATGTTGGTGATACAACCACAGTTTGGAATTTATTTTTATCTAGCTCTCGTGACAGGACGAATCCCGCCCATCTTGCAAATGTTAGACGAAAGCCACCTATTGGGAGGGGCAGGAAGAGCTCACCCGGATCCTAATATGACAACTCGCTCCCGGTCTAGGATGATATTAGTTATGAGTTGCAGGATCTAGAGACAAGCTTTCTTGCCTCCTTTTGAAGCGTCTAGATCCTTTATCGATATGCATCTCCGGCTGGCCTGGTTGGATAGCGGGTTGGACCGGGCGATGTGACGGCTTCTCTTTAGCGTATTCGTGATTATGTTCATCTTCAAATATCAAAGCGAAGTCAAGAAGTTAAAAAAGCGAGAAAGTGATCTTGGGTATCTTCTCTCCGTTGTTAAATATGTTTTGCTAGACGTTCGTATGGCAAGCCAAGCTGCCGATTACTATCCACCATTCAGTGTTTCGGGATGAGATCATCCTCGAGTAAGGAGTTCAATGTCCCGGTTCCACCCGGTGTCATCATAAACCAGACAAACTGCTCCCATGTGATGGGCCAATTTTCAATAGATGCAGCCACGAGGAGGATATGCCAGCTTATATATATTAGACTGAAGCATGTGGAGGAGCAGATTTCATAAGCAAGTCTTGCTTTGCTGCGATTGACAACCTTCGGGATTAATCGTAGGCTGGGAAATATCCTCGTGGCTACCAACTCCGAGGGCGAACGGCGATGGCACATGGGAAATAGCTTGTTTGTAGATTGCCATATGACGGTGGTGAGTGGTGAGTGGAAAATTAATTCAATGGACGTTGAAGCAAAAAGATGCCAGAATGTGAGTCACGTGCCGCCGCCAATTCCAATCCAGCATGGAGAAAACATCAATTCAACCTGGATACAGAGCGTCCTACATCGTACAAGGCACGGCACGGCTCGAGCTGAGCCGCCATGGCTCCGATTCGTAGGTATCTCCGCATCACTAAGTACTCCGTTTTAGAATGTCGCATCTATGTCGATAACCCCGCCCTCGCAGAGAGCTGGCTGCTGAACCCAAGAACTCCAGTTCTCCCTCGCGTTATCGAAAGCGTTCGGCCCTTAGTATTGCCCAAAATCCGCGAGGAGAGCGAACGCAGTAAAACCAAAAGCGGGAAAAGGAAAGGGGTGAAAGATGTTGTCGTAGAGGGTATGCTTCGGAGCTAGGCAGGCAGGGAATATATGGTGTTCATACTGACTGTACCAAGAGGACTTCGAAGTCTCGATCTTCTTGACTGAGACGAGTACCCGGCATTCCCTCCTCACGAAGCAAAAAAATTTCCGAGAAAAAGGCAAAAAGTCACTTGAATCCAACTCCCACAAGCTTATAGGGGCTACAAATGAAACTGCTATCGATGTTGAGGATGCATCGGTTATTCGACGAGAAGAGACCGAAGAGGATGGCTTGAATCTGCAGGATTTCCCCGTGGCAGACGCCGTGGACTCGCTCTTCGTGGCCGAGGATGAAGAAGCTAGAGGATCCAAACGCCCCAGAGCTACTCGCGGTACAGAATGGGCGCCAGGATCCTCTCAAGACTCTTCCCCAGGATCAGAGCCACTGCAGAAACGGAGGAGAGATACGGACGCCCCGGCGGCAGAACCGATTGATGACAAGAAGAAGATGATATTGGATACATCATATGAGGGCTTTGCAATTTATGGCAGAGTACTATGCCTGGTCGTAAAACGGAGGGAGGCGAATAAAGGGTCATCGTTGAGTGGTGGTCAGGCAATGATGGAAGATTGGATCACATCAACTCAAATGCCACCTCTAGACGACGACGGCTGAAGCTCAACGGCATTATAGGTTCTCGGACCAGCCTGCATGATTTCCAACATGACACATGCTTCAACAATATGTGGACATATGACGAGCGGAGGCCGTGGTATCATATCCATTTGTTGAACGTTCATCCACTGGGAGTCTGGGAGTCTGGGACAGCCGACAGTCTCGTCGCACGAAACATGCGCACTCCACAATCCAACCGCGCCGTGTGGGGGTTGGAACTCACTAGGCCACGGGAATGACATTCTTCATCTTGGATCTTGTAGTATTAAGATGATACACTTTAATTGAATGTCGTTCGCCAAACCGCAAAACCGAGTGCTGCGGCTTAACTGTTGGTGAAACACCTGCAGTCCCATATGGACAGCCGTTGAGGCTCAACAGGCAAAAAGTAACTACAGAGTCGTGCTTCCAATACAGTTATGACAGGGGATATTGCTCCATATGGATCTCAGCATCTTGGACTATCACGCATGCTCGTTTTGGGATATCTGCCGGTTTTGATGTATTCTGAGGTGTATCCTTTTATTATGAAATCTGGAAATATCGCACAACCTTCCATACCTACTTACTTCCGTCCCCGATGCTGACGTCCTGATATATATGTCTGATTATCAGGCATTGGGTCCTCGTGATCCCGTACGCTGTGGTCCGACGGCTATATAATACTTAGGTGCTCACCACAGCCTCACATCAGCAAGCAGTCATCTTTTTAGAAGAGTTCGCCCATTTCAGTAAACCAACTCGGCTCTACCAAACAAACCTAGGAACTCGTTCTCACCGCCTTTGCTCGAAATACATGACACCCTGTCTTTTTGACCTAGGAGCGTATGTCGTCCAACGAATCGTCTAAAACTTTGTTAGCGGCCCACGTTGGACCGAAACTGTGGCTCGGAGATCTGGTTTTACCTGGTACGACACGTTGCGGGGTCATCCCAGAGAAACAAGGGGGCAGTGAAATCTCATCTCGTTTTAAGCACACGATCTAAAGAACGAAATGGACCCTGCCTCCATGGTGACCTTTAATTTGTCTTGAGAGACAATCGGAAATTTTCTGATGAGGTCATGGCTCACCGCCTTCACTATTGGAACCGCCCGTTAGACTTTTGGAATTGTGGACAGGAGCACCCCTGATGGCCACGTGGAATAATTCTCGGGGACTCGAAACAGTAAAACAGAGTCTGAGCGCTTACACGGCAATGTGGTCTTTCGATTACGAGGTATGCCCTTGCCGACAAACGGACAAGGGCGGCCTCGGAGGTTTTTCTAGAATTTCTTTTCCAAGCCTCCCCCCGATTTTGACGGATCGATTTCGGGTACCAGAATAATACAGAGTAAGTTGGCTCACCTGCAGGAGAAAGGGGGGAGAGGAGGGAGGGCATGACGGATAATAGTCAGAACTCCAAATCTTCGGTTTTTGAACAGGATGTTTTGTTCTCGTGAGATATGCCGGTCGGCCCAATAATGGCCATTCAGAATTTCAGTTAGATAGAGGATGAGCTAATACGAGGGTATGGGTGGATCAGGTGGCTCCTCATGTCGGGGTTTGGTAAGCAATTTCAAACCCGCCAGCTCTGTGAAAAGGCCACGTCAAAGCTGATGCTAGTACAGTACGCAGTACGGAGCAATCAGCAGATAATCGAAAGCAAGCGCCCCTTGATCGGGAATGGCTCTTTGCGACCCCCCGGCCGGGTGCCTGCATGTGTACTTGATTGTCGGTACCTTAGATGTGTTCCAGGTGAAAATGGACCCTGAGGGCCTATGTGAGCCATATGGAGCACTATGTACTGTACAGTACATGTACATAGGCACGAGCACTTGTCCCGGCAGTCAAATCCGGTAGAAAGGAGAAGCCACATGCACGGATTGCTTTGGCAAGGATTTGATGAAATGTTGAGGGAGTGCGTGCGGCATGCAGCACAGACAGCTGCAGAAGAACATTCGAATTTTCTTCCAGAAGAATTCCATACCAACCAGGGGTGCGTTAGCGGGTTTGGTGAGATCGATGTGGATGTACTCCGTACAGTACGAAGTCCGACGATGGAGACCTGAAATCTCGGCTGCGGGCTTCAGGGGCGGGCCTGCATCCAGCATTCAGCCTCGAACTCCCGAACATTTGCGAATACAGCCTCGGAGCGATGCTATTAATACCAGTGATACGGAAATACGGGAACAGCTCGTGTACGGAGCTCTACAAACCGAAACGAAGTTGTGGGTTTCCATCTGCGGTAATTCGTACTTCGTATAGATGTGGGCACTTGTATGTCTACTTTTACGCTTTCATCACCGAGACGAAAAGGGGGGTTTCCACAACATTTTTGTTAAATTTACTTCGAACAAAAGTTTGCAACTCGGCACCTCCGGCCAGCTCCACTTGTGCAGCCAAGCACCAAATCTACAAGCACCTAACTAAATAGCGGCCCATTTTAGCAAACCGAATTATCGGAGATTAGTGACACAACCCATTTTCAACGAATTTGAATAGGATAGTCTACCTTTTTCCTTTTTTCGTCCCAAGAATAAATACCGTCGCCCGAGGTAGCCGGATTTTAACCGAATCGACCGTGATCACAAGTTATCAAAGTTTAGAAAGAGTTTTTCGGCCGAGGTCATTATTGAACAAGTATGATGTGACCGTGGCCGTTCCAGTTCCAGTTCCAGCTATCCACCTCTTTCACCGCCTTTGCTCCTCCAGCATGGCATTCTATTTACCATCTTTCGTGACGAGCATACTTTACCTCCGGACTAGCTTACCGCTGTTGCGGACTAAGTTCGGACCACATCTTTGGCTCCCCATGGCACCAAACGACGTTATACAGTCTTGGCGGTGGCGCCTGAGACGTCACCTGCCCAGCCTCAGCACTTGTGAACTGTCATTGGGTATAGAGTAGGCGGTGAGACGGAAATCGGGCACCAACCCATTGGGTTTGAGAGTCGAAGTGAGTGTGTGACCAAACAAGGAGAGCTGACCGAAGGACTTTCCGCCGGACTCTACAGGCTGCAGCACTCCGAGGACGGCGGCCGGAAGAAACAGAAGGAAAGAAGGTTCTCTGCGGCAGCTCTGATGAAGCGCAGATATGCACGTACACCTTGAGTTTCGAGGTGGCCTCTGCTATTGGATACCGTTGCGAGCCCAGACGAACAAATTGTTGAGGAAAGCGAAAATTGACTTCGGCATTTGTCTGCGAGGAAAATTGTTAAAACTACCATGGATTTAGAGGTAGATTGCTTGGCCATCACCCCATGACCAAAATTTGGTATCACAAACGCAATGTAATCTGCGCAATCTGCGAGACAGGAAACCATCCATGAGAGCATGTTTGGAAAAGCACAGCTTGAACGCGAGATAGGGGCTGGCTGCATCATAATCTGCCGCGAAGCAGAGTGATGCAAGGCTTGTTACGCTGAGACGCAGGGGCTCGACGAGAGGACATAGCCTCAGCCTTGTTTCCAGCACACAAAGTGTGGTTTTAAAATGCCCCTTTCTTGGCGATGTTCAAGGGGTTAGAGTAGGAGTTTACGTGCGCCCGGAAATTTTGGGTTATTTCGCTTGACATTGCTCTATGGCTCCAATAATGATCGCCAAAGCGGAAAAGCAATGATAAACACGCTCTGCGGAGAAGCTTCAGGAGAACCAGCTGGCTGGAAATCGCCTCCTGTGCGGCTTATTCCGTAGGAGCAACCTGAATTGGTGACGGGTGGAAATTGATAATCTTTGCGATAAAGGGGGTTTCTCTTGAACGGCCCCTCGGCCCCTCAAGTCTAGGCAGTTGAACTGTATCAATCAAAAAAATTTGACCCTAGGACAAAGCTAGACAACAACTATCTGGAGGAAGGCGCACTCATACTAGCAATTCGTGGTGGATTAATTCTTGGTGGATTAATTTGGAATTGTCGCCCGAACATTGAACTCGGGCACTCCTCTTTGTCAACGGGAATCGCCCAGTTCGCAACGGTCAGTAATCAATAGCCATAAATGATCGGATGGAAAAAGTCTCGCAATGTCGTAACCTCCACTGCCAGGAGCCCGGCCTTCCTGCGGACGGGCGTCGTGCTCAGCTAATTTCTAACAGTAGTTCTGAAGAAAGATGTCAAAGCGCAACACTTTGGATACAAAATTCCCGAGGCAACGGTCAGATCACAGACGGATATGAGGACCGTATGAATTTACCTCGCCCAACGGCTTTTCGTATCGCCCCTTGCAGCATGCCGAATTAAGTTTGTGGTTTGGGCGGTTGATTGCTCTTGGACTGAATGACTTGATGGCTGAGCTCGCTCAGAATCCCAACTGACGCAGTCATGAGGCACGAAGAACGGACTTACTACGTACCTAGGTACAGTACTTCCTAGCCATTGGAAGGTCCCTGGCGAATTTCGTGCCTGATGTAATAGACATGAGCGTTATCGCGGCATTATCGGCATGGACTTCGCCATCTCGGTCACCCACCAGCAATATATCCTTACTAGCATCAAGTTTGTAAGCCATCTACTGGTGATCTCATGTTTGGTGTGACGCAAAGGATGGGCTCGAGGTCGAACAAAGTTCGGGAACCTGCGGCGATCACAAATGATATGGTGCGGGTTGCACAGCTCGGCACCAACCATTCATAAACACCATGATCTCTGAAACTGGCATGTATGTATGTACCTCAGGAGCGGTATGCTACGTACAGTTACAACAGCAACCTTGCGACAGGATTACCAAGCTACCTCATCCCGCGGGACAAACCACACCGCAAAGCAACCTGGAAAGGAGAATCCTGATATCACGGGTATCGCCCAACGAGCGTGGCGTGGCTTGACAACTCAACATCAGCAATTCAACAAGGCGGCCGTCGAATCTTAAACCGGAGATATAAATAAACACTTGGGGCACTCGAAAACGACACATCAGGATTATTTGCGAGGGATTGTTGCCAAGAGATATATAAATGGCTTCAGCCTGACCATTATGGATTTTCTGCCGGCCTGTCTAACTGGATGAGGCAGTGCTGGGAGGCCGAGCAGACAAGGGCACAAAAGAGCAAAAAAGGGCTGGAGGGATGATAATCCCCCCTGGCCATCTGCTGACGTTCCCAAGCAACTGGGATACGGACCAGCAGCAGCAGCAGCAGTCGCAGTCGCAGTCGCCCTCGCCCTCGCACAGCACAGAAAGAGAGAGTCATGAACCGGCCTTGCTCTGGTGGGGGTGGAATTGGCCCTCGGCGGAGCGGTTACTCGTACAGTGTTTCCGGGTTCTTCCAACCTGTCCCTTTCCCCTTTCCGCGGCGTCCTCAGCGGGTTCCAAGTTCCAAGTGTCCAGTTTCCAAGTTCCACGGCGCCAAGCTCGCACACCGTCCCGATTCTGCCAGATGTCGCGGGTGCGGTCATCATTCTTCGAGATGGTCAGGGGAGGGACCTGTTCGGGTTGGCGGCGCCTGGTGGTGGACGCTGGTGGTGGTGGAGATGGAGGTGGAGGCACCAAGAAACGACTTTGGAAACCTCCCCATTGTTGTCCTCGTACTGTACCTACGGAGCGTTTTCGACGTGCAAAAGGGGGTACGCGGCAGCCGCGGACGGGCGAACGGGGCAAGCTAGTGCACCGGAAAGGGGCAGATTACTTCGTATAGTAGTACATGTAGTAGTACCGTAGTATAGTATCATAGTATCATAGTACAGCGTCCCTCGGAATCCCTCGTCGACGGCCATGGCAGGGATGGCGCTCAGTTGCACAACTTACAGGCCTCCCACGCTATCGTGTTTCATTTGAGGCGCTGATGCAAATGCAAAATGCAAACCTCCGCCGCCTCCGCTGAGTCCTGGGCTCCTGGGTCCTGGGTTCCTGCGCTCCTGGGCAAGGCCAAATGAGTGCTGACTTGAACCACCCTGTTGCGCCTGTGCGGTGTGGACACGCCGATCCGAACACGGTGAGTAATAATTGATCAATTTCCCTCGATGCCCGAAGCCTACGAGTCGCACGGGATACGTAGGTACACCATCTACATAAAGAGCCGGCCCCCCCAAGGGCGACGCCAAAAAGATGAATACTCCAGCAATACCATTCAATCCCCATTCGACTCCTCAGGAACCCATTGAGCCAATTCGTCTCCAATACGACATCGCACATCTATAACACAACCCGCTTCGCCTGCCTCAGCTCTTTATATATAACAGATAACCACCACATCTCCCACCGGGCCGCACCAATATCACGACCTTTGCCTGTAACTTTGAGTTTGGCATTGGTTATATAGTACTCGATCAAACGGAGAGAACCAGAACCCGTCAAGACTTCTCACTACAAACACATCCAACATGCCTGCTCACCGTCCATCCCAACTTCCTCCTTGCCCTGGCCCACCACCCAGCCGGCCCCTCCCCCCTCTGCCAAAATAGAATCGCCTGATAGACACCACTCTCTCGATCCATCTGGAAAGCAATTCCCGCTCGCGGCGAACCTCGAACTGGCGATTGGATATTCGACTTCGGATCTGTTCTCTGGCATTTCCATGCGTCAAGCAACAAGCAAACAACCAACCAACCAAATGATTTCTTCCTATCTCCGAGGTCAACAAACGGTTTCACAGCCATCCCACAAATATCACACCTGCACATCAAACCGATACGAAGCACATCTTAAAAACATGGCATACAATCGTCTCCTGGCCCCCACGTTGCACAGCAGCAAACGACATGCTGACATGTGCGTCTCCAAACGCCGTTCTCCCGGGAGGTGGTTAAACCAGCACTCCCTCACACCATTGGCCAACAACGCAACATATCTTTCGACCAAACACTCAGCCACCATCTGCGTTGCGAACCCGAGATGCATCTCTGGGCCGACGCCAGCGCAGCAACTTCCCGGCCCCAAGTCAGCGTGATCTCACTGCCACGATTGTGGAGCGGCGCAGTATTTTCTCTTCCAACATGCACCTTCCGAATTCAACCTTCAGCTTCTCTTCAGCCCTCAACTTCTAACCGCTTGGGAAATTTTTCGACGCGGATGCTGCAGCACCAAATTCTAGCGTCTGCATTTCGGTGGCCTGATACGGCCGTACAAAGTGTTCTGAGCAGGCTCGAATCCATGCACATCATACCATTCTGTTGGAGCCAGCATATTTCCTAATCAGTCTATCTGACGGCGCCCAAATCTCGGCCTCCGATGATGGGAGGGCTTACCTTTTATCTGTATCAACACTTTCGGGTTACGGGGCGCGAATCTAGGGTTTTGTCAATGCGCTTTATTATAATATACAATCTTGGATTATCTGCATTGCCTATTGTATTGTGGCATAGTTTACGGCGTTTTTTGTTTACTCTGCTTCAACTTTGATGGAAGGCGGCTGGGCATATAATTAGGGTAGACTGGATGGGATACCCGTTAGCATTTACTGGTTGGGATGGGATTGCATAGGCCTGGGTACATGCTATGAGGGAATGACTTCCGCACACAATATCATTTGGATTATTATAATTTTTGGTTTATAGCAAAGGAAGCGGCGTTGCTGCAATATACAGCATTTAATCAGCATTGAATCCCTTCGTCTCGAGTACATAACCTAGCTTCTATTTTCCTTGATTAGCACGGCCTTAACACTCCACATGTATCAAGGATAATTGATCCGTGAGCGATATACCACAGCCACACCATAACAATAACAGTAACATTCGGAAGGAAACATGTTTCTTGTTTGAGGCTCTCCTAGCCATACGCTGTGCCACCACGGCTGGCTTGGAACATGGATCTTATGTTAGTGTGTATATGTGTTATGTTGCACTCTTGGCCCGGCCCGAATGTGGGGTAATAATGCATATATATTGTGTGATACATATGCCACGTAACCGCCAGGATTTTCATACCCAGTGTTGGATTTTTCGAATTTAATCTGATGTGTTGTTGTGTTTGCTTCATGGAAGAGATGAGGGGTTTCCTGGTGGTGTGATGAATGGGCGTGGGGGCTACGAATGAGTACTTGAGCGGGGGCCATGGTACATTGGGCTTGTGTGGGACGGCCGGAGCGATTTGAGGAGGTACAGAATTATTTCGATGGCTTATTTTGACAAGGGGAACTCGGGAGGCGCCTGTCTGCTGGCTTTGTTTGACTTACGTGCTGTAGTATAGAAGTATGTGCTGGGATCTATTACATCACATCACATTTCCGATGGCGAAGAGGAAGTATCTCCGTACCCGTAAATACCGCATTGCCTATTGCTAGCTCTTTAAGTTCAAGTCCAAGGCCTTCAGCCATATCCGTATTAAGTAAAATCTTTGGCGGCATCGTCGTCGACTTCCTATTTCGTTTCATTTCCTGATACTTCGTACTTGGTACTTACTATAGCAGTTAGGAAGCACTTACTCCGCACGTACACCTCAGAGATCTATAAATAGAAATAGCCTCTTAGCAACAAGCCCCCTTTATCTTGTATACGAAGTCGTATCATTATGTACAAGAAAAGTAATGTGCGGAGTTAGTGTCCAGTCCAGTATTGATCATGGATATTTGTCTGAGGAAGCGCTCAGCTGATCAAGGGGAAAGCCAGCGCGCGGCCACTAGGCAAGGTAAGGCGAGGCACCAGGCACGGTCATCCCTACCTGACGTGCGCTTTCCTTGGCTTATCGGGGGGCTTGGTTTAGTTTATCGGTTTCAAGACGGGAGGAATGGAGAGATTGAAACTGCAATGCAATGCCGTATGCTCCGTACGAAGTACGAAGGACTTGTCTTCCTGGGGTTGGGGGAGGGGGCGGGGAGTCGGGGATAGAGCGATCTGAGCCTTGGGAATATGCTGCTCTTCCACGTGGTAGGGAAGAACTGTCAATATGCAGCTGGTAGGGCCGGAAACCCAATGTAAACAATAGTGCATGGAAATCATGCCATGCCATACGTCGTACTACGTACCGTGTCTTTGGTTGCTTTCCAAGCTTTGCGTAATATGTACATGTACATTGCGGACTACGTAGCACCAGGGGGCGGGAACGGAAGGGAGACGGCCAGCGGACGGGAGTATCCTCGATTGCCTAGTTTCCCCGGGTGGGAGTGTACATATACAGTTAGCTCCTCTACTTTATACTTCATATTTGATATACTCCATACGCCATCCTCCTCCACGGCTCCCAAAAGTGGTGCAAAAGGAGGTGCTACTCGTACCTACTCGCACTGCTCGCACATATGAGGTGGGGTTGGGGCTGGGGGCCAGACGTCAGATGATGTGGTTTATATTAGGTGCAACTTGCCCCGCCTTGTTGGATCGTAGATTGTTCCTGCGTGGTTGGTTCAGCTGCTGAGGGGCACAGCACCGCAAGGGGGGAGCCTGGCAGTTGCAGATCCAGCAGATGACGATAACAACCAGCTCCACGATTGCGTATCCCGGGAATAATAAATAATAATGATAATAGCAATAATAAGCTGATACGCCGTAGTCTGGAGACCTGGTGTTTGGAGGTTGGCGCGCTTGCCGGTTGCTGAGTACATAAACCTGGATTGCAATATTCTGAGGAGATTGTAGATTTTCCAGATCCCCTTCCCTGTTATACCTGGGTACGAGTAATATAGGCTGACTCGGCCTGGCTGAGTTGACGGTGTTAATTCCCTTCTGAGATCTGTCTGTGGAACGGGCTATCCCTTGATGGCACTGCATTATATATTGATTGATCGACAACAATATGCCATTTATCTGCCGTTCTGCGGCCCCCCCTTCCATTGGCATGCGCACGTTTCTATGACGAGGAGATCGCCAGCAGCCGCGTGGAGAGTTTCATCATCTCATAGCTCACTCCTGAGCCCCGTACTTGGTACTTCGTACGACGTACTTCGTTCCAAGTTAGTAGACATCTTGCACGCGAGGGATTTATTAAACAACTCGGTCCCGCTCGGCTTACCATTGAATGACCCCTTTACGGAGTATGATATCCGAAAAATCCGGATTGTTTGTTTGGTGTCACAAAATAATAAGGTTCGATTGTTAGGCTACACCTTGTTCAAAAGTGCTTACAGTACCACGACCTCGAGACTGCATGATGCAGTGGATCTGGCCAAGTAAGCTTATGGTTGTATATATGGTGAGACCGTGGATTTCAAGGTTTATTACCCATACACGAAGGGCTCACTCAGCCTTGCTAAGGGCAGGGCGGAACTTACGGAAGTAGGAGGACTTGGAAAGGGGAAAAAGGGGCGAGGCGAGGAGGGTCTAGATGGGCGAGGTGCATTGGTGGTTGCAACCACAACCACCAGATCCAGGGGCCGTGGGAGGGCTCAGAAATGTGCCTGAATGAGAACGACTTCTGAGGCGGCCACATGGACGCCGTGTCATCCGCATGGAGAAGAGCGGGAATCTTGAGTTGAGAACCAGAAGAGTGGGTGTGCTGCCACTTGTCGAGAGTCAAAACGAAGTGCAACATGATAAGTCCAATTCACGAAGCACAAAAGGGGCTAAATGCAAGGGGGGAACCATTGCGTCGGATCGTGTGATGCACGCGAGGAAGGGTGTGACGCGGAGAAACGGAGGCTTCTTGCTTGCCACCATGCAATAAAGGGGCATTGTAGTTATTAATATGTCGAGGGTGTACTTGGTACTCTAGTACTTCGGTACTTCGCAGTTTGGGGTTTTTTGTTTTTTGTTATCGTTATCGCTAACCCCCTGAGATACAGTACATTAAAGGGGGCCGGATCACGTGGATTCGTGTTTCTTCGGCGAAATGAAACTCCGCCAAACAGGAGATAAGTTAATGCGCCATGTGAGACTCGACTTCATTCCCAAGGTAGGTAGGCTCCTTGCCTTAGGTACGAATTGCAACACAACAGCACCAAATCCTCATCAAAGGCCAATGCAACCTCTCTTTCTCTCACACATACAGACGTGAAACCGGATTATTGACATACTCCCCGCAAACAAGCTTATATTACAGCGCGAGACATCAACCCCGAATTGAATTTGGCATCTCCTGGAAACGGAACCCGTCGTGGAAATTGTCGCCCCTAGCCATGATCCTCGAGCTTCATGTCTGGGGCCCCGCGTTCTCTCTCCCGTCCATCGATCCTCACTGTTTAGCTGCAATTGCATACCTTCAACAAGCTGTTCCGCGAGGGAAATGGGTCCTGGTTGCTACCAGCGATCCCGCTCTAAGCCCAACAAGTACGTGTTTCACCTACATGGCATTAATCCCCCATTGCTCTAGTTTCTTAGCTGATATATGGCATGGCCACCACAGATGAACTTCCTGCCTTGAGAAACGGCGATATCTGGATTGGCGGCTTTAGGAATATTTTCCACTACCTGGCGCAATTCTCGTCTGGGGAATGGGTGCTTGATGCTGGCCTGCCAGATCAGCAGGGTGCGGATTGCATTGCGTGAGTCCGCGATATCTGTCTATGCCAATGGCAAAGGACCGAACTGACAGATGGCGTCTGCAGCTTCTCGTCCTTCGTGGAATCTCATGGGCAGCCCCTCATCGACCTATCCCTCTACGTCTCCTCACAGAATTATACCACCATAACACGCCCTATTTATAACACAATCCAAGCATTCCCTCTGCCATACCTCACCCCACCTTCTATTCGCGCAACTGCGAAACAACGGACCGCACATCTTGGCCTCTCATCACTCGATGTTGACACAGAAAACGGGGAAGGCCGTCGCGAACCTTCCATCATACCGGAAAGCTTACGAAAACCCAAGCCCACGGTTTCGAATCTCCTTGCAGCATCTCCAGAGACAAATTCCCAGATCAGGCTTAGTGCCTTGGCCACGACTCTTTTTGAGCCATTACAAAAACTGAAGGGGAAGAAGCGGTACTTGGTGTCGGATACCCATTTCTCGAGTTTAGATTGTCTGGCTTTGGGGTATCTGTCCCTAATTCTAGTGCCTGATCTGCCACAGCCATGGCTCGCGCAGACGATGCGGTCGAACTTCCCGGATTTAGCTGCGTGGACGGAAGAACTGGGTGAATCAATATTTGGCGGACCAGTGGATGTGAGTGACGCGCTGCTATCCAAAGGCAAAGCCGATACGAAACCTATACGAACGTCGGAGAAAGGGAAAGGTTCCCTGCCTTGGGCTGCTCCTTATAATGGGGGCATAATTGGTGTTGGTAGAGTATTTTTATCTAGTATTGGCGACTCGATACCTATCGTTGGCCAGCTAAGGAGGAATACTAGGATGCGGCAACACGGGGGCAAAACTCCTGGTGATGAATTACAAACCTCGTCGTCATGGCAGACTCTTACCACGGTTGGTAGCGTTATATCTGCTGTGGGGTTAGTTCTTGGCTACATGTTTCACCAGGGAGTAATATCTCTTCCTTCAAGTGAGGAATCTGAAAAGCAAGGAAGTAATACTGCTGATTTGAATGCATTCGGGGATGCGGGAGCAGCGTTGTCGATTTATGCGAATCGGATGGATGCTGAGACTCAACGGCAAAGAGCCATAGGGCAGCAATTGGGGCATGGTGCTCCAGTTGCTGAGGTAGATGTTGATGTTGACGTTAAGCGTGATTTAGTGACGATTACAGAAAAGTAATGCAAAATCCGAGCTAACATCCCTTCTGCTCACTGTCTCATTTTCGATTGCAACTCGCGATTTTGTCCCTTTGCTTCGTGCCACCTCACACCCAGTTAACCAAGTATAGTTATACACATAGAGTAGCCATGTCCATCAAGGAAGGGCAGATTGCAGCATGTAAGTCCAAAGGCAGGGCTCTAGTTCTTCCTGACTAAGGATGCAAGTAGCAACAATATATCAATATGTCCTGTTTTCAAATTTCAAAAGGGGACCTACCCCCCTAAAACACCACCTTACATAAAGTGGAGCGCCTCCTGACAGTGCGGCATCTCCATCACATTCTGACTTCTTCTCACAAGATCCACTTATTAGGGGTTAAAGCTCATGTGACAACGCAGAGTCCGATGGCGGGATCACGGCCGTTCATAGGGTCAATGTCACGGGGAAGTTGAAAAGTTTAGAGTCTGTATCAACCGGGAAGACGGGGATGGGACGGGGATGGGATAGTTCCTGTGCTCTCGAGCTGTTGTTTCAACAAGATAAGAAAGTTCTGCCGATTATACGTACTGTGCTACAGTAGCAGGCCGTGAAGCACGTTTCTAAGCTTAAGAGGGTGCGGTCGTAGAATGGCAACAGCTGTCCATCTGACCATGCTGAAGTCCGGATGAAGTGGAATATAGAAGATCAGATAAAACTTCATATTGACATATTATGATCGAAAATGCCCGTATTCCAACTAGTACTGTATCTGCTGACCGCCCTCTGCTGTCTACAAAAAGCTCGAAACCACACGCGAGAACTCCTCAGGTTTCTCAACCATAGGCAAATGTCCCGCATTCCCAATAACTTCAAATCTCGCTCCGCCCTGCCCATACGAGGCAGCCATATCCTTCATGGAGCCCGGCAAAGCGCCATCTGAGCCTCCCACAACAAACATACCCTTAACAGCACTATTCTTCATCTCATCCCTCATATCATACTCAAACAGTGCCCTTACGCTCTTTTTAAAGCCCTCGAGACTATTGGTGGCAACCATACTCTTAACTTCGCCAACCTTCCTCTCCATATCTTTCCCATCATAGTTTTCCTTTGCAAACCATCGCCGGACAGTTAATTCGGCGAGATCCTGGCCCACGGTACTTTCACCTGAGGTGGGATCGGCAGCTGATTCCTTCTCAGCGATTGCGATACGATCACCCCATGCCTTGGAGTTGCCCGCGGGTGATTTGGAACTGGTGTCACAACTAATAAAACTCCCAACCCTCTCGGGGTATTTCAGCGCTGTGTTTAATGCCGTGGCGCCACCGAGACTAACTCCTATTACGGCGGCGGCTTTCTTGACTCGTAATGCGTCAAGCAGAGCGATGACATCAGAGGCCAGGAGATCAACGGTTATGGGTGTCTCGCCGCAGGAGGAAGAGCGGCCGCGCGTCTGGTAGCGAAGGATGCGGTACTTTTTGTTGGATGGAGAGGAGAAGAAGGATGTGAGGAAGGAATCCCAGATCCCCCATGTTACGAGGATGGAGTTGCAGAGCACGATGAGTGGTGCATTGGGATCGGAGGAGCCCTCGAGACGGTAGGGGAGGGGAACGCCATCTGGGGTGGTGATGAATGATTCGATAGCACCATAATCAGCGCTCACTGGAGATGTAGAGAACGTCTTGGTGGGATACGGGGTGGAAGGGTCGGTGGAAGTCCACTCGGAGAGGCTCGGGCCCAGATGTCGAGGGGCTGGGCCGAATGTGTAGTATAAATCGTAGACTCGTCCTCGTTTGTCCTTCACTACTTTGCTCGCAATCTCACTGCTCCATGGCGTGGTAGTGACCGCCATAAATTCTGGCCCCCACAATCCATTTTTCGGCGCATATTCGTGCAAGGTAAGGTATTCCACCGCTGCATTCGGGTCGATGGAGGATGTCACAAATCGCCGTGTGCGAAGCCAGCCGGGGACTTTGGACATCATCTCAACATGTTCCTCCTTGTACCATTTATCCACCTGCTCTTTCATTCCCTCTCCAGGATTTAAAGAAAGGGATACAGCAAGGACGACATTTCCCTGGCCCTCGTTCCCCACTTCTTCCAGCCTCTTGAATTCTTTTGATTCCCAGGTCTCGAGGAAATCATACAGTTTCCGATTGACATTAATCCGTGCCATTGCATCTGCCTCCCTCTGTGTTTTTACGGGAGGCCCGCGTAGCCGTAGGTAAGGCTCCTTCGTTAACTCCGCCATGTCTGTGATGTCGTATATGGCCATCCATTCTGGCTTTTGCTCGGAAGGTTGAGGCTCCGCATCGTTATAGTCGTTTGCCCGATAGCGGAAGCCGTTCGTGACGAAGGGAAGTTGCTGGAGACGTGTTGCGCCGTGTTCGTTATTGTACCAGTCGTGGAATTGGGAGTGTGGCAGCCCGGGTTGGGGCTGCATTGTCACGTAGAGAATGCCGGGTGTAGGTGCCATGGTGTCGGATCAGCGCTGGTGGGGGGTTCAAGGGGACTGACGGATGCAAATTGAGGGTGCTGATACGATATCTGGGGCGATTAATTGTTATAGTAAAGGTATTCAGAACTAGAATTAACTACTTGCACGAAGTACCACCAGTATGGAGATATTGAAAAGAACGAGGCTAATAGGAAGTGGTCGGAATGCTTAACCGCGGGCTGGGCTATTCTCTCTCCCCACTCACCGATCAGTGACCCACCGTTGGAAGAATAATAGGTGATAGATGAGTCTATCCCTACGCTCGTAGTCTCGTAAGTCTCGTAGTATCTTCCGTCTGCAGGAGGGGTGACGGACAGAGCGGACGTTGTGTGGAGAGCGCGGAGCGGCGAATCTCGGTAGATCGAGCGGGAAAACAACACCACAGCGTCCAGTGCGGTAAAATGTCGGCATTCCTGGGCCGGCCAGTAAATCAGTAATAAGTACATTTACAGAGTCGAAGTACATAGTACGAAGTAGACAGGTATTGTTATCAGGAGAAAGCCCATTCTACCCTCTTTTCCTATCGTATCTATTTGTCTATGTGTATTTATATTTATATGTACACCTATATATTATAATATTCGATCTTGGACATTCAATCGTACCAAATAGCATTCATCCCAAACCCAGGCTCCTTGACATCACAATGAGCGACCCTCCCTAGAAATTCATCCTTCCATCTGTAAATCTCTAACCAACCCTCCTGGTCATCCGTCAACGCTAGCCATTCGTCACTCCAGGGACACGGGCTGACAGCGTTGGAGTGTCCTCCACTTGTTGGCGTGGGATTTAGACATATCTGTCTCTCGATATTGCCGGCTGGGCCCAAAGCAAAAGCTGCAATGTACCCAGTAAGGTGGAATGCGTTAGCTCGAGAGGTGGCGAAGAGATATTTGCCGCTGGGAGAGAGGAATACGACATCCGAGCGGTACAGTTTTCCATTGGGATTTGGTATCCCTGGTTTTTCTTTTGTCAGTCTGGGTTGAGGTGAATGAAGTCAAGTAGTAGATTTTGGCTTACCAGGAGGAATAAGTGGATATGTAATGTGGGTGAATACAGGACAATGCGTTTGTTCATCAATAACATAAACTCCAAGTCTATTTCCTGCTTCCATCAGGACATATAAATATTTATCGCCTGGATGTAGAGCAACCCATCGAGGGTGGTCCAATGGATCTGGTGCCTCGAGACTGTTGACCAAGGTTAGATGGCCCGTTTCTGGATCTTTTTTATGCGTCCATATTTTATTTCCTCGTAAATCGGCTGAGTAGAGATATGTCTCGCTGGAATCGAAGACCATGCCGTGGATTCCAGTCTTAGGGCTATATTCGTAGTTTTGGACACACTTCTCCAGGGCGCCATTTTGGTCGACCGACAAAACGTTGCCCCATCCCGCGTGGTCGTAGAATGGGTTTCCATAGACATTAAAAGGGGATTTTTTCGCTGCTAGGACGAAGATTGCTCGAGTATTGGCGTCGGGACTTGCGGCCAATGCTGAGGGGATATTAGTACACTTCGTATTGGCCAATGCCATGGGGGCATAGGAGAGAGAGTGGCTATGGAACACGAACGATCATGCCCCATAGGATGTGAAGCATTGTGAATTATCTCTGTGGGGCTGTTCACCGTGAAGCTGGACCATTTCTTCATGGCAGCTCCATATATATTCTTCCTCGCATGCTGGATGGAGAGAGAATGGTTAGTTGAACTGGCCCCAAGACTCCCTCCGTCCGAATAGAACCAGGCATGGACGAATGAATAGCTCTACTTACATCGAATGTCATCCACGATATGGGCTCATCCTCTGGGATGGGGGTTCTCTTGATCAGCTTCAAGGTCAAGGCCTCGTCATCGAACTGGAATGTGAAGATGGCCCCTGGCGGGGTCCAAGTGCCGACCATCAAATGATGCAACATAGTGAGGATGAAGAGGCAAAACGAGACAATGTCGCAGCAGTAGAGATGAGGAAATTTGAAATTGTAGAGAGCAGAGCAGAGCAGAATAGAAAGAATGGGGATGTTATCCACGGTATCAGTATCGGTATCGGTATCTTCAGAACCTCACCTACCGTGCTTCGTCCTCCCAGCATGCATGTGGGGTTTCCCCAAGACGCGAACTAGGATGGCGATGATTTTAATTATTTAATCAACCTATTATGATCCGATACAATACTCCGTCCAAAGAGCAGTAAATCAGGAAATTAGTCGTAGAGCAACGAGGTGGGCCAGGCGGCAAAAGTCTTAGCCGGCGCTCGGGATGGCAACACGGGAGTCGATCTATATTCTACTCGAGCAACGATACGAGTAATCCCTTCCATCTTTCCCTCCAATAGCAATGGCGCCAAAATGGCAGAGTAGTCGCAGAAGGCAACTCAACATAGGTACCAGTATATCGCAGATGCCGATTGACGTGCCGTCAGCTCTCCCTCCTCCAGTGGTGCTGCGGTTACTGTACGAGACACCGCGCCCAACGCTACTCGATACCGCAGCTACATCCCGTGTGCGGCGACGTAGGAGGGGCAGCCAGCTAACAACTGCTGACCTTTGCCTGCCACGATTAAGGTTCTTGGCCCCACGGTTTGTACATAGGTCAGGGAGGTAGGTTTATTGCTATTGCTATTGCTACTATCATTGTTATTATATATATATATATACCGTCTCCCTCTCTCCCTCCCTCTGCCTCTCTTGTTCCTCCTGTTCATCTCCTCTTTCCCTCTCCCCATAGTCCATTCCATTGGCAATCACAGTCCTCTCCCTAATACTACCCCCACCAAGCCCATCACAGCCCATCACAGCCCATCACAGCACAATACAATACAGCCATGTCTCAATCACGGTTCGACCCCAACTTCACAAAGCATGTCATCGAGACCATCGGTCCCAATTGCACGCCTCGCGACCGCGAGGTCCTCGGCTGCTTGATCAAGCATATCCACGATTTCGCCCGCGAAATCGAGCTCACCCCGGAAGAATGGATGCTGGGTGTCAAATTCGTCAACTCCATCGGCCAGGCCAGCACCCCAATCAGAAATGAGGGACAGCGGATTTCAGATGTTATCGGCCTAGAATCGTAAGTTCCCAAGACCGAAGAATCCTGCCCTGTCCGGCGAGGCATCAGCATCCCATCACATAACTAACTGATCGTCTTTCTTCCTAGCCTCGTTGACGAGATCGCTCACAAGATGGTCACCGAAGGCGCCGACCCCACTTCATCCTCGATTCTCGGTCCCTTCTGGTCGCCCAATGCCCCGTTCCGCGAGCTGGGCGGCAGCATTATCCAAGATCCAGCGCCCGGCGGAAAGCCAGCACTGATGCATGGCAAGGTCATTGACCTCGTGACCGGAAAGGGCATTCCAAACGCTGTAGTTGATATCTGGCAGGCGTCTTCAAACGGGAAATATGATTTCCAGGACCCAGAGAATCAATCAGATAACAACTTGAGGGGTAAATTTAGAACGGATGAGAATGGCGCCTACCACTTCTACATGTTGAAACCGACTGCCTATTCGCTGCCTACCGATGGACCTGCCGGTGTGCTCTTGAAGCTTTTGGACCGGCACCCAATGCGACCTGCTCATATTCATCTCATGGTAAGGGAATCCCAATAGACTCACTGCCCAAGGAATACCCATCTAACTGAAAACCTATGCAGATCACCCACGATGACTTCAAGCCCGTTACCACACAAATATTCCCTAGAGACGACCCATATCTCGTGAGCGACACCGTGTTTGCCGTGAAGGATGATTTGGTTATCGACTTCCTTCCAAGGGAAGGGGACCCAAATGCGAAGCTGGACTTGACCTACGATGTGAAACTGGCGCCGAAGTCATCATGATATGCCGGCGATGCTCCAGTATCGCAGACCACAATTGGTCTGGAGTTCGGAATTTGAGCGAGTGCACTCGACTGCACATCGAAAAGCCTATATGTGATGCCGAGGGAAATATTTGGGGAGACCCGTACTCGTATAAGGAAAGGTGCTGTTTTCGGAGTTTTGGCATACCAATTTTATCGCATTGGTCATGGGACATTTACATGGTGTAAATATGAAGCATTGAATCAGCCTGTTATATAAGAAATTTTAAAACAGATAAACAAGCTTCTTGGTTCTACTCTAGTAGGTGTCATGATCTACTAAAGTGTATCATGTGTAATATTTTCCTCCCATACTTACTCCGTACCTGGCTTGGTATCTATAGCCCAGCGATTTTACACCCTTTAACACAAAAGCTACACAAGATACAAAGTTTACATCTGGATTTCCTTAGCCATCACAAGGTCTATACTGTAGTTGTAATTGTAAGTATTTAGCACAGTACCAAGTCCAAGCCACAAAATGTAGTCGTTGGGTAGGGGATGAAGGCATAAATAAATCCATACGTAAAACGCCGCTAGCAAAGCAAGACATAAATCGCGAAATGCAACAAAACAATCAGGACTCCCTCTTTTTCAATCAATATCCCCTACTTGTGCATACTCAAGTAAGCTTTTTCATATCAGTTACCATGGAACCCCGCACACGTTACGCTGAGAGTATCCGTAAGGTTATTGCTGGTTGCATCGCGGAGCGGTACTGGCTACTTGTTTTGGAAGGTCTGTCGGCATTGTTGATGGTAACTGCTGGGTTCCTTGCATCGAAAGGACGAAGTAGTAAGGTGGCAGCGCATGTACATATACGTGCCGAAGGGTAAATACAGCTGCGCAAGCAATATGAATAGCGGAGAGGAGGGGGAATCGAGTGATCTGCCGTGCGATCTGCAGTACCAGTATTGCTGTGGAAGGCAAGAGTAATTGGTGCTTTTGTTTATTTTCTGTCTCAGCTGCCATGTCTAACTCTCGAGTTTTCCAAAGGGCGAGAAAGGGAATTTCTGTCTTCGAGCAGTAGTCTGTGGGCGAAGATGGATGAAAATGCACTTCTCCGGTTCTTGAAGTTCGTCCTTCTGTCATCTTGCGTGCAATTCATAGCTGCTCAAAATACATCATCATCGTGGAACACAACCTCTTTCGATCCGCTCAAATACGTCAACCCATTGATCGGCACCGACAATGGAGGAAACGTTTTCGCGGGTGCTACTCTGCCATATGGCATGGCAAAAGCAGTAGCGGACGTCGACGGGCAGAACACCGCAGGCTTCTCGACAGATGGCAGCAACATCACCGGATTCTCACATATGCACGACTCGGGGACAGGAGGAAATCCCTCTTTAGGGAACTTCCCTCTCTTCCCGCAATATTGCCCCGAAGATGAAGTTAACAACTGCAACTTCGTGATAGGAGAAAGGAAAACGAAATATATCAATGATAGCGTAGTGGCTACGCCGGGATATTTCTCTCTGAATCTGGAGACTGGCATTAAGGCTGAGATGACAGTTACTGAGCATGCTGCTCTCTACCACTTCAATTTCCCTCCCAAGTCCTCGAAGAATGGCACGGATCTAAGCCCATTGATCCTACTCGACCTCACGGACCTTTCCGCCAGTCGCCAGAATGCGTCCGTGAGCGTGGATGAAAATGGTAGGATCAGAGGGAATGGAACTTTCCTCCCAAGTTTTGGGAGTGGTTCCTTCATCCTGCACTTTTGTGCGGATTTCCTGGGCGCGAAGGTTAAGGATACGGGGATCTGGGTCAACAATCGTGCAGGTACAGAGCCGAAGACTATTTTTGTTACGAGAGGAATCAATCTCTTCTATCTAGAAGCTGGGAGTTGGATACAGTTTGAGCGGCCGGCGGATGGAGTCGTGAGCGCTAGAGTCGGTGTAAGTTTTATCACCGCAGATAAAGCATGCCAGAATGCTGAGACAGAAATACCTGGCGATGAATGGGATTTCGCCGGTATTAAAAAAAGTGCTGAGGAGGCCTGGAGGGAGAAATTGAGTGTGGTGAGGATCGATTCGAAGGGGGTTAGTGAGAACTTGGTGACGAACTTTTACAGCGCTATGTATAGGACAATGATGTCTCCGCAGAACTATACGGGAGAGAATCCTCTTTGGGAGAGCGAGGAGCCTTATTATGATTCTTTCTACTGGTAAGTCTCCCAAACTATACATTCCCGGACTCAGCCAAAATGTTAACGGAGCGAAGTCTATGGGATGCATTCCGTTCCCAACTCCCGTTCCTCACAATTATCGACCCCACCTCCCTCACAGCGATGATCCGCTCTCTCCTCGATACCTACGTGCATATCGGCTGGCTTCCAGACTGCAGAATGAGTCTCTGCAAAGGCTTTACTCAGGGAGGTTCCAACGCAGATGTCGTTCTCGCCGATGCATTCGTCAAGAACCTCACCTCTTCCTCCCCATCCTCGCGCATCAACTGGGATCTCGCATACGAAGCCGTGCTCAACGATGCAGAAAATGAGCCTTTAGACTGGTCCGTCGAAGGACGCGGTGGTCTTATGTCGTGGAAAGCCCTAGACTACATCCCCTACCTCGACTACGACTACCTGGGTTTCGGAACTAATTCCCGTAGCATATCTCGCACATTAGAATACTCGTATGATGATTTCTGCGTCGCCACTATAGCTAAGGGGCTGGGGAAGGAGGAGGGCTATAAAAAATATATGCGACGAGCTATGAATTGGCGGAACCTGTGGAAGGAGGGTCATAAATCTTATATTCAGGGGAACGATACAGGGTTCACGGGGTTCTTTCAGCCGAAGTATCTGAATGGGACATGGGGGGAACAGGATCCGATCAAGTGTAGTCCGCTAGATAGTTTTTGTTCTTTGACTTCCAATCCGCAGGAGACGTTTGAGGATTCGATTTGGGAGTATCAATTGTACGAGCCTCTATTTCATTCGTCAGCTACTCACGGCCTCCTTCACCTATTCCCTCTTTTAAACCTACTCTAACGAAAGATAGTTACGTCCCCCACGCAGTCTCGCAGCTCATAACCCTCCTAGGTGGGCCCAACACTTTTATCTCCCGCCTTCAATTTCTCCACACATCAGGCTTGACAGATATCGGTAATGAGCCCTCCTTCTTAACCGCCTTTCTCTACCATTATGCTGGGCGCCCGGGTCTCTCATCGGAACTCGTGCATCAGTATGTTCCCGGCTACTTTAATGATACCGTGACGGGATTGGTATGTCCTTCCTCATTCCCTTTTCTTATATTCCACATCTCCTCCATCCGCTCCCTAATACCAACTCTATATCTGACCCGAACGTAGCCCGGCAACGATGATACGGGTGCCATGGCCTCCTTTAGCGCCTTCATATCTATAGGTGTCTTCCCTAACCCGGGACAAAACATTTACTTCCTAACCGCGCCCCTCTTCCCCTCCATATCGATTACCTCACCCGTCACCGGTAAAATGGCCACGATCACAACATCTAATTTCGATCCGGAGGGGAAGAGGATATATATCCAGAGCGTTAAGTATAATGGTAAAGTCTATGAGAAGAGTTGGATTGGCCATGAGCTTTTTACGGAGGGGGGTGTACTTGAGTTTGAGGTCGGAGATGTGGAGAGTGAGAGGTGGGGGAGGGAGAGGGAGAGTTTGCCGCCGAGCTTGTGAGTAGCTAATGCGGTATTGTGTTAATGAGATACATATGGTTAAGGTTAGGTGAGGTGATAAGAGCCTATATATTTAAATTAAGGAACCACGGATTACTAGTAGAGCTGTCAACTTTGCTATCAGATCAAATTACACACTACTTTGATTCACTAACTAGCTATTAGCAAAATACTATTTGTCGAATATGATTGATGGAAATAATTTCACGTTACAATTGTTTTACTCTTCTACATTGTTCGGACTGTTCTTACAAGGGGGGAGCGTTCCAGGGGCAACTGCCTACTTCGAGTAAGTAGGTAGCCTTAAATATAGTAATTAAACCAGAGGAGCACACCAATCTTCCTGGGCATATGTAGCATGACGTAGGCGATTCTGCAACGCTGCTAGGCTACCGAAATGCAACATATCAAAGCAGATATTGCACTGACTAGCACAAGCTCGTCAAGCAGCGCCTCGACCTACCATTCTTTGATATCTATGCCTGAAGGGTTCCTCGATTTCGGCTTAAAACGAGCATTCACACTTCATAAACTATTTCGGCGTTTGGAGAGAGACAGTCTACATGCTTAAGGCCGACAACGAGGTGATCGAAGAGGCTGAGCCCCGTACGCATTTCTACACTGGTCATGGGTTCAAGCCGCCCCATTCAGCTATACAACGAGGATATCTTCTGCCTGCAGCTCTAGACGTTGACAAGACTTCACCAGCAATATCTTTTGTTCCAGATATATAGAGTCGCCCAGCAAGAACGCTTTGTACTACCCAGTTTAACCCCAGCGCTATTTATCCACTTCCAACAACGAATCATGACCGCTTACCAGGCTATGACAATCAGTTTAGCTGGTAAGAACAAGAAAAGAAAGCAAACATGAGGAAAACACTTCATCTACATCTTCCCTTTAAAAGCTTTGCCAAAGCTAAAATCGCAAGAGAAGTGTTAAAATCCAACATCGTCATTAAATTGAGTTCCTACTATAAAACTCTACGATGTAGTTCAAAAAGGTTTATACCATGAACTTCGAGCTACACATTCCAAAATATGGCGTATATCTAGCATCACTCGCAATCCACCACTAAGGAGTGTCAGGATTCGTGGAACATTCGAGCATTAATACTAAGTTGTATATTTTGCTGTTCTACGAATTCTGACAACCTCTGGTGCGCAACTTCAAACCAGCAAAGTCGAGATAAGCCATTCCGTATCGCTCTATACCTCCTTTTTCTCGATTCCCACAAAACTCAAACCACTCGTCAAATCCCCCCAAACACCCACCCAACGATCAAAAAAATAATTACTTCTCGGCAACCACGGGCCCCGATTCCCCGCCTTGGGAAGATCACCTTTCGCCTTCTCCAAGTACGTGCTGCTTAGATTGAGGAGAGGGGTTGAGCGCATGCCTTTCCAGTCCCCACCAGTTTTGTACTTTACAGCAGAAGATGATGGCCTATCGTTGCTGAGGCTAGGAGTAGCACTCTCGAACCCATTTGCGCGCATATACTTCAATACTCTACAGATGAGGAAAGCAGCAGTATCCGAGCCTAGGGTCCAGCTAGCATTCGTGTACCCGATGGACACAGCGGCATTGGGCACACCTTCAATCATTGTGGATTTCCACAGGAATTTCTCCGGAAACACGACCGGGTTGCTGTCTACAGTAACTTTTGCGCCGCCTCCCAATTGGACTTTTAGACCTGTGGCAGTGACGATTATATCCGCCTCTAGCTCCTGGCCGCTTGTGGTTCTGATTCCCGTGGCCGTGACGGATGAAATTGTGTCGGTCACGATGTCTGCTTTGCCATTGCGGAGTGCGGTGTAGAAATCACCGTCCGGGCATATACAGAGCCGCTGCTCCCAAGGATAGTAGCTGGGGTTGAAATGCGGATCCAGAGGGATGTTGGAAGGGAGTTGTGCTCTTGTTTGGCGACGCATAAGCTTTTTTGCGGCATTGGGGAAGTTCTTGCAGAAAGTGATGAATAAGAAGGGCAGAACAAGGAATTTCCAGCGTAGGATTCGGTGTGAAATCCACGAGGGAAATAGTTTGCGCAACAGGCTACCCGAGGGGTCCTCAGCTGGAACGGTGAGGATATACGATGGTGATCGCTGGAGCATCGTTACTTTCAAGGCGGTTTCAGCAAGGGAAGGAAGGAGGGTTATAGCGGTGGCGCCGCTGCCGATGATGATTATTTTCTTGTTGGCGTGGTCGAGATCTGATGGCCAGAATTGGGGTTGGACGATTGGCCCTTTGAAGTCTGACAGGTTTGGGATATTGGTCTCTAATGGCGTGGAGTAGTTATAGTAGCCAGTTGCGAAGACGACGAAGCGGGCTTTGAAAGTCTCCAAGTTTTGGTCTTTTTCCTCGCATTCGCTTTTGCTTAACCTTTCAACGGAGAGTGTCCATGACGCCTCCTTTGATGACCACTCTGCGGCTAGCAACTTTTTTTCATACTGGATCTTGCGATCAATTCCAAATTCCTCGGCGCAGCCGTTCATATACTCTAGTATCGAGGCCCCATCCGCAATGGCTTTCGGGTTTGGCCAGGGCCGCCATGGGAAGCCGAATGTGTGGAGATCTGAATCGGAGCGGATTCCTGGGTAACGGAAGAGATCCCATGTCCCGCCTATGGCGGTGCGAGACTCGAGGATGGTGTAACTGTAGTCTGGAAGTTCGGTTTGAAGCCGATAGGCGGCGTTGATGCCAGAGATGCCCGCCCCAATGATAATCACGTCGTACTCGGCGGCTGGTGGATCTGTTGTTGTTGATCCCATGATGGCAGAGGAACGGACCACGTGTACGGTCGAGTGAGAGAGAGTTTGTATGGATAGGTGTCTATGCGTTTATGTCTCCATGTCTCCACCCGCACTTTGTATGTGTCTGATGTATATGTATATATATATGCCTTATATGTACATCTGGATTTAAATATCGTGACAAGGGTGGAGAAGCAAAAGGCGGAGAGGCGGGGGAACTGGAGTACCGCCCTCTCGTAGAGTGGTCCCGAGCCAGCCCCTTTCTCCGCAAAACCAAAATAGACCGAGGCCCAACCCTCTGACCACCCCAAGGATGATCAATTCAGCCAAACCCCCCTTATGATACCACTCACCTGCCAGACCTCGGATGGCTACGGCTATGGGGGTTTTATTGCTGACTGCGCCGGTTTATATTTCCCTTGCAAAATAGCTACTACGTACTAAGCTATTTGCCGGTTTGTCCCCTCATGAAACTGGTCGGTCACAATCTCCAGCACCAGTACTGTAGCAGATAAGATAAGATGGCGCAGGGTTTACGGTGGCTGAAAGAAGTGTGGCGGTACATTCCCATACAGATATGTACGTACTTCGTACTCAAATACGAAATCCCGAGCTCACTATAGGTAGGTAACTATCTCGGTAGGTACTTAGTACTCCGTACGAAGTGTCTACGTCGTAGAGTAACTATTAGGTAGGTACCTAAGGTAAGGAACCTATTAGGTATCTGCTTACTACAAACGGGGGTTGAGAATTCGTGGCACAGCACAGTGTGCTAAACTTTATAACATAACTCAAAATAGAGATTCCAAAGCGATAGATCTTGCATTTATAACTAACTTTATATTTCTATAAGTTTGTTTTGTAATTAGGTGTTGTAGTACTTCGTACAGCCGAAACAAAGGGCATGACCACGTACTGTGCGCAGGTATAAAAACATACTGCAACCTCAGGCTGCAAGTTCCCCAACTTCAATATCAACCGCCCAACACCAACTCAATCATCACTAAGCCCCAATGCTTGTCTCCTTGTCGGCGCCCCTGGATCGAAATATGGCTTCTCAGCCAGAGATGTTACTCTGGTTCCATGACGAGGCTCTGAACCTTCGTAGTCCCAGCTCGCATTATGGATCGTGATTCTATTATCCCAAAGCGCAGATGTGTTTGGTGTCCACTTGAAACGGACCTGGATATCAACATTCTGCTCATACACGTCGTAGAGATAGTTCAATATGACGTCGCTCTCTGCTTTGTCGAGCCCGACAATTTGTTTGGTCATGGCTCTGTTGACGAACAGAGCTTTCCACCCCGTCGCTGGGTGCACGCGGACGATGGGATGAGTACGCTCGATATGTTTAGGACCAGCAGTTGTGTTGTTGCGGTCGAGATATGTGTGTGCGCTCACATAGATGGCTTGTCTTCCATCGATGATCTTGCGGAATTCTGGGCTCAGCTTGGAGTATGCCGCGTAGCCGCTTGCCCATAGAGTGTCACCGCCCAGAGTGGGAACCGTATCATTGTGCAAGTGCGTGATACCTGCTGGATGTAGCTCATGGACAAGGTCTCTGAAAGGCACATTAGTTCTACTGCGTATTGATGTTCTTCGAGAGGCTTACGAGTGCCATCGCGATGCTCCTCCCGGCTGTCTAAACGAAGCGGCTCTTTCAGTGGCTTGGAGCGCTGGCCAAATGATCGTGACGCCAGGGACACCGGGTACGTGTGGTACTTGGGGCTTGGGATTGTCAGTATCACTGCCAGCAAACGTCGCTGCAAAGCAGTCTCACTTACGTGGACTTCGACTTCTCCATAGTACTCTCCAAGTTTCTTCTGTTCCTGAGGAGTGATATCCTGATCTCGAAAGAACACCACAGATCTCTCAGCAATCAGAAGGGCTAGTTCATCTTTCTGCTGATTAGTTAAGTCCTTCAATTGAAGCCCAACAATCTCCGTCCCAATATGGGAAGTCAGGTGGATGACCTGCTTTGCAGCAGAGAGCAATGCGCTCTTAGACTTATCTGCCCGTGCCCCTGCATCTAGGTGCTCGCGCTCCACATTTCTGATCCGGCTTGCATCGTCGAGGTACAATGGCTTTGCTGGGCGTTGCGGGTAGCCGTTGCTAAGATCAATTCCGGCCTTCTCGAGACGGGCTCGGGCCGGGGCTGGAAGCTGGATGGTGTCTTTCTTCGGGACTACGAAATCCACGATGCGGGAATCAATTGGTTCTGCAGTCGCTGAGGGAGCCATTGTTTTCTTGGTGGAAGCTTCTGCTATGCTGTGAATTTTATTCTATTTCCAGAAGTGCTGACAACCGGCTGGTTGGCTAAAGAATTGCAATTATTTCTTTGTTTTTGCAGGACAATCCATCTTTTTATATCTATTGTAATCGTGTCCTATTTTACGTCAACCAACACATTGATTGATAATCCTACATCACATGGTGGAGATATACGTTCTATGTGCTCTCCTCAGCCTAGTTTCGGGGCGGGATGAGGCGCGGGTATGGCGTGCTGCCCGCATTCTTTGGCGACAACTATCCTAGCTGCCGGATAGCGGAGTGAGTATCTCACTCTTTAATTTATCTCTTGCCGTCTCTTTCCACCATCTTATTCTTATTCCCGCTTCGTGCTGGTGGTTTGATAACCCCCCACGGGTACCCGACAGTTCTCATTTGCTATAACCTCTTGTGGTATCATCAACCCACGTTGGCACAACATATGTTCAAGTGACTGTTCGTTATACCAATGCACCATTCAGCCACACAAAAGGCTGGAAAAGCAGCTGTCCCTTGCGACCTGGTGGCACCGAGCAGGCGGGGCATGTCTAAGCTGGAAGTCGTCAAATCAAGTAGCAAAGTGTTATCGAAGTGAAACATATAGTACTACGGTGTACTACCATCCTGCTTATCGTAAAGAAATCCAGCACTTCATGCGACCAAAGGAAAGTGGAGTGCACGTAGGAATACCGCCGTGCAAAGTTGCCATCGTTTTGATACGATATCTCTATTGAATTTAAAGATCTCACCGCGTCTAGTCTAGCCCAAGCGGCCGCGCTGAATAATAGACCCCTTTCCGCTGAGCACGCCTTTGTTACGGGCAATAGCTAATCCTTAATGCCTGTTGCTACTGCCTCTGCACAATAACTCTGCAGGATAGGATATTATTGTTTGCCTCATCTGCAAGCGTAGCAATGTTTGGGATGATCAAGTTGGTGGTTCCCCCAAAACTGGGCAATTGCGGATGGTAATTGGCTACTCGTCTGCCAATATACTTCCTAGCAAATTCTTTTAACATGGTATGCGGAATGGACATAAATACTTGGGGAGCTACAGATTCCCTCTCGCTCCTGGCCCTGTATCAACTCTAAACTCGAGAAGCTGACCCTCGCGAGTTACTAGGAAAGGCCCTCATTTCTAAGGCTGGTGAGACCGTAGTTATATCTATCCCCATTCGTCTTCCCCTGCCGTTCCAATTCCAATTCCATCACTATCACATCTTTCCCAGGATACATCGCTACGCAACCCAATTCAAAATATGTCCACAGATAAAGATGGCCATGGCTTAGTGGAGACAGTAGCTATAAAATCCGACTCTGATTCAAACGATGCCGTCTTAAACGAGTACAAAAAAGCACCATGGTGGTCCTATATCTGGGTAATACCTCATATACCCTAGCTCCTAACAAATACACTGACATATGAACAGGATTACGATCCAGACCGAACTCGGACAGAAAGAAAATTCATCCAAAAACTAGATGTATTTCTCCTGACCATATTTTGTTTCGGCTACTTCATCAAAAACCTCGACCAGACCAACATCGGCAACGCCTACATCTCAGGCATGAAAGAAGATCTCAAGATGAACGGAAATGAACTCAATCTCATTGACGTAGCCTGGACTACAGGCTATGTCATCGGCCAGCTGCCCTCCCAACTCATTCTCACCAAAGTCCGCCCGTCGATATGGATCCCGTCCTGCGAGTTAGTATGGACAATTCTCACGTTCTGCTTGGCAGCAGCGAAGACTTCAAATCATGTAATCGCCATACGGTTTTTCGTCGGCTTGGTGGAATCTATTTTCTATCCAGCTGCACTTTTCCTCCTAGGATCTTGGTACAAGCCCTCTGAGCTAGGGAAACGGGCGGGTATCCTCCATGCTTCATCAGCGGGCGCGGGGATGTTTTCAGGATACCTCCAAGCCGCAGTCTACAAAGGACTCAACGGGGTACACGGGAAGGCCGGCTGGCAATGGCTTTTCATCATGGACGGTGTCATCAGCTTGCCAATATGCATCGCTGGCTACTTCCTAATCCCCGATCTACCTGAGAACACGCGGGCCTTCTACCTCAACGAGGATGACCGCAATCTTGCTCGAAAGCGAATGGATGACATTGGCCGAGCACCTCGGAGAAAACTAGGCTGGTCGATTCTGAAGAGGGTGTTTACGAGGTGGCACGTATATGCTTTTGCGCTGCTGTATATCGTTTTTATCAATACGGCGTCCTCGGGGAGCGTGGTACCGCTGGCGCTCTGGATGAAGAGTAACCACTGGGGTGTTACTGATATCGTAAGTCATGCCCCTCCGTTTATACTGAATTATAGGTTTGCTGATATATATAACGAATCAATAGAACGTCATCGGTACAGGCCTCAGCGCCGTGCAACTGGTTACTACCGTCTCTTTCGCAATACTCAGCGACTTCCTCCGCCAGCGCGCCCCAGTTATGGTATTGGCAGCTGTACGTCCCCTCCAGCTCCTTCATATGTCCCATACCACTAACAGCGAACAGTTCCTAGGTTTCCTCTGTTCCCTATTCCTAACAATATGGAACATTCCCGACGGACTTAAATGGTTCTCCTTCTTCATGACGCGCGGTGCCGTCGTCTTAGGGCCACTCAGTATGTCCTGGGCAAATGAAGTCATGGGCAACGATGCGGAAGAGAGGGCATTGGTGCTGGGGATCATGAATGCCGGGGGTTATGCATTTGCGGCTTGGTTGCCGCTGCTAACATATCCGGTTAAGGAGGCGCCGGTTTTTAGAAAGGGATTTGCATGGAGCACGGCGAGTTTTATAATGCAGGGACTGGTGGTAGGCGGGATTGCATTGTTGGAGAGGAGGGATAAACGGAGGAAGGGGAGGAGAGAGGAAGTAGTTGTCACAGAGGACTGAGTAAATACGGTTCAATCCATGCAGGATGTTATGTTCGTGTGGTCTAGATCCTGGCACTCTGGGCCAAAATCTCATGCTGAAGGCAAAAGTACAAGTACAAGCCTGATACCAAACGCCGACCTATACTCCAGCCTGTTTATATATCATATCCTTAGACAAGTCATTACCCGATTTCAGCTTCTGGTTTCATGCCCACCATCTCATAATCGCCCGCATTATCACTCCCTCTCCCTCTACCCCTCCCTCTGCTGTAGCCCTGCTCTTCATCGCCTCCCTCACTTAGTCCATTTCCCCCGGAGGTCGCCTGCGTCGTAGTAGAGGACCCGAAATTAATAGGTCGTAGCTCCCTCAGCTGACAGGCCCACACGCCCAAACTAATCATCAGACCTGCGCTTGCAACCTGTAGCGCCCACCATAGCCAGTTTCGCGGGATAGAATGTGAGTAGAGGGAGGTGACGATAAGATGGATGAAGTGGAGTGTGAGGGCGAAATCGGGAACTAGTTTGCTGCGGGAGATGAAAAAGAGGATTAATAGTACACTGTGAAACCTCTATATTAGCATGCTTGTTAAACTAGAGCGAGGCTAGGAGCTAAGGAAGTAGGAAGTAGGAAGTAATAGGGAAACAAGACGGAACGGAAGGGGGGTAAGTAGAGAAAAGTGAGTATCCGTACCCAAATAAACAATTGAGCAACCAGATCAACCCCAGCATCCATCCCACCGTCGTATCGCCCCTCAAGCTCCGCCAACTCAAAACCATATCCAAACTAAAGGCCTTCCCCGATACCAGCGCTGTGAAGAGAATAAGGGCCGTAGCTTCCGCATACCATATTGTCTGTAGCAGGACGATCTGGGATAGGATCTTGAGGGGAGGAAGCTCTGTGAGCGCGCCCGGGCGGGGAGGGCGGCGGCGTCGCGCCATGGATTAGATATCTTTTTTTATCTCAAGATATCGAAGAAAGAGACATATAGCGAGCTATTGCTGGAATAGCCCCATAGCGGCGTTGTTGCGGTGCGATAGGAGACGGCAATATGACGCGTGTGAGGAGGTAAAGGGGAGCGGCGTCGCTAATAATGTCGCAGACTCGTGGATAGATTAGGAAAAGCGCCCCTTTTTCTGCCGTCACGTGCTATGCCTTTTGCTTTACGCTTCCGTCCGTGACCTATGCCCCCGAGCCTCTGCCTTGTACTGAGTACGTACAGACCTAGGCAGTTTTATAAAGCTGTAATTACATTTATATCTAGAGATTGATAAATCCCCCCCCCAATTTGCTTAGTCTCTTGAAAAACTGGGGAATTGAAATTTGTATAGAGAAGACGGTTATTTTGATGGAAGATGATGTTTATAAGGGCATCAATGACGTAATGTTAGACTCGATTATCGATCCACTAGCTTCCAAACCTACCTAGGTACCTACTCTAATTCTCTACCTACCTACTTATGTACCTTAGTAGTCTCTCTCTACCACAATAATTATTTTCGAGTTAGTAGACCCCGAGATATTTTAGTTGAATTGGCGTGACGTGAGGTAAGGAATAAGACTCATACACGCTACTGAATCAATAAGGATTTAATGAAAATTGTCTATTACCAAATTACAGTGCGACTCCTATAAGTACAGTACAGCCCCAATTCTTCCCCCCTAAAAATTCAAATTCAATTCGTCGTCCTCATGTCCTACCTATCGCGCCTCCTATGCCATTAATATTGCAGTCGAAAAGATTACCTATTACCACCGCATACACCCCCTCCCCCACCACGCCCAACACAACGAGTCGGGTGGCATAGTAAGCAGGTACGAAGAGCAAAGTATTTCATAAAAGAACCCCTGGGAATATCCTCCACCAATCCGGGAAATGACCCGACCCTACTCCATCGGCCCCTAACCGGTAGCAGTAGCAAAAGTAACAAAAGATTTCTAGTTTGTCTTGATGACTTTTGTTGCGCTGGGCATTAAATCAAATGGGGACGGCTTCCTGGCGGCCACGTGTTTCTCCGTTTATGGCGCTCTCCTGGATTGAACCAGCATCCTCTTCGTCTTCATACTCCTCGCCTCTGTGAGCGCTAGCTGGGACCCAAGAGTCGTTGTCGTTGAGAGGGGCATCTTGTCCGGAGAGGTCATGGCCTTCGGCGTTGCGCTTAATATTGTTGCGGCGGCGTTGAGAAAGTGTGCGCGAGCGGGTGGAGAGTTTAGACGAGACAGCAGCATTCTTTGAAACCCAGTTGGTAAGTGCATCCTCACAGTCTTGGATGATGGCCTTGGAGGCTTCGTATCCATCGTATGCAGGCCGAGTCTCGCCTGGGGTGACGGGGGTATCATCCACGAGCTCCAACATATGCTTTCCATAGCCGGCGATGATAGCAAGCTTTTCGCAGTGTTCACGGAGCGCATCGAATTGGTAGGTGTAGGCAGCCTTCAGCTTCTCCCGAGTGATATTGGAAAGCTGGGCCTCAGCGACGAGGGACTCGGCTTCGGCACGAACGAGTTCCTGCTCAAGGACAACAATCTTGGGGGAGTTTGGCTCCTTGTACTTGAGCTGGGCAATCTGGTCGGTGATTTTTTGCTTTCCTATTGGAGTGATTAGCTTGTGATAGTAAAATCTATTCAATTGGTAGATATTAACATACGGTCTCTGCTAGGCTGGACGGAAGCCTCAATGTTTCGGATGCTCTTGATGGTCACACGGTATTGGTCGTAGCGGTCAACATATTGATCCTCGAGCTCACCAATCTCATAGAGCAGAACTCCGAGCTTATCCGTGACATCCGAAACATCATCGTCACAAGCCTCGCCCCAGATAGAGAGTTGTTGCTGGAAACGGTCAGTCACTGGCTAGTTGTATAAGAGCAGAAGGGATAACTTACGGCGACCTCCATACGCTCACGTCCAACGAGCTCCATGCTACGCATGACGTTTTTCTCCATCTTCACCAGCTGGGTGAGCTTCTTCGCAAGATCGGGCCCGAATTGACCGGCTGTTTGACGACGGAGAGCATGGCCTGGAATGGATAATTAGCACATCAGCACGATCACCACCAAGTATCATCGCAAACTGGATTGAGCAGCACCAGTCAGGGAGGAGAGGTACCCAGGTGTTGCCGGCCTTTGGGTAACGAAGCCAACAACACAGGGCGATCTGCTATGATTTGGGCCCAGCTCTGGAAAAGTTGTCGCGGGCATTGTTTTCAAGTACAGCCTCAACGACATTTCCAATGAGGCAACCCATATCCCTCAATATTCTTGCACAAACCACACCATAGAAAAAGGGACAACTAACCAAGACCACTCTTTCCAAACAGCCTACCAGACTTGGTGCTCGAAGGAGGCGGGGGTGGGTTCTGAAGCTGCGAAGCCTGGTATCGTATCATATCGTCAGTACTCAATTCAACGTTATCTGGACCTGAGATGCGACGCGATGCGCTGTGATAGAAACATACCGTGGGAGCCCGTGATTGCCTCATTGAGTATGTTCGATGCATGGTAGCGGTATTGCGGTGGTTCTCTGAAGTGTTGTGCTATGCCTCGATGGCTTCTTTCTTGCCTGTTGATTGTTTGGGCGGGGGACGAAGCGGTGTATCGAGGCTGTGAAGCTCTGTCTTCTATCGCTGTTGTTGTGATGTAGTGTGATGTGGTGATGCGCAGAGGAGGGATCTGGAGTTGGGAAGAGAGAGAGAGAGAAGAGGAGGAGAGAGACTTTGACGGTCGAAGATCTGGGTTGCCAATGACGATGGTTTTCCCTCTTCCCTCCGAAGAACACATCACAGCACAACACCAAGCACCGCAACCGTACTGGTAGTGACGTAGTGAACCCCACGCTAGCGCCAGAAGCGGACAAGCATTGAGACAAAGCACAGCCACACCAGCAGCCACAACAACTGCCACACTTCACATCATCTCAAAATGGCTGGTATTGACTTCATACTTCATTATATACTTCACACTTTTCCAACGTTATCTTTATCAGCCAACATCCTTTCCTTCGCAGAAACATTTCCACCACATTAAAATTAAAATAATTACAATAGATCCCATCTAACCCCCCCCCAAAAGAAAATTAAAATATGCGTATCTAGCGCCCTCCCGGTATCTATCTATCTCGACTCTCCGCAGAGATCTCTACGGTATTTGTATCTAGCTCCTCACGCCACAACCACCACCACCCACACCGTCTCGCGCCCAGCAACTCTATAGAGGCCCCAACCTACGTCACAGCATAGTATGTACTTGCCGAGGCTTCCAGATCACCATGTGCATGTATGTAGATCAGAGTAGTACATTGCGTGACTCAAAGTTTAAAAGGGGAGGGAGAGAGTTCAAGATGCCGAAAGCGAAAGATGATGAAATGTGATCTGATATGATGTGGGGTGGGGTGGGGTGGGGTGTAACATTCCTTAGGGCAGTAGTGTGCTTTAATTTCGGGGGGATTGGGGGATGATCATAGATCTCGAGCCGAAAATTCAGTATTATTAGAAAAAGCCTCCGAGATAACAACGATTTATAAAAGTCCTTTTGGATCTTGTCAATCTCAAAATACCAGTTATATCATTTATGTCGCCGCTGCGAATTTTTTTGCGAGGAGTGTAGGGACCCTATGCCCACAAGCATTCGAGCCGCATGATCCGTATATGAAGGAAGGCTTATGACCTTGGTATTTGGAAATTTTTGGAGCAGGATTGCGATGTGGGATATAGCTTAAATAGGAAATGGACCACTTCTTTTATCGTTTGAACTCAGGTAGTACATTAGAACCTCTTCCCACATGATTCCAAATATTATTAGGTAGGTAGATAGGGCTCTCCCACGTATCACACTGTATATCATACGATGGAACACGAACAGCACCTTGAGATCAGGTAAATACTATTATAGATCGACAAACATGCCGTGCCGATATTAGCACTCGGGGGGGTGGTGGGTTAGTCGAGAGAGCTGTACGAAACAGTCACGGTCACCATCAAAAGGGAAATCCTTAGATAAAACGACGTTTCGGGCATTAAATCTCCATCTCATAGCTATGCCCTCCTTCCGTCCATAACTCATCATCGTACGATAAATGGGCCCTTTCCCAAATATCATATCTCATTCATTCCCATATGGTGCGCACCGCATCCACCATAACGCCCACCCATTGTCTGTCCCATCTCCTACCCGCATATACATTAAAAAAAACATCTAGCATCTAAAAAATACAGTCTATAAATGCTTTTCTTTTGCCCGTGAAACCCCCAGGAAAAAAGGATTATACTCTCCTTGTTCGTAAATGCATTCCAGAAAGAAATGGGCTCGTGACGCGTCGCCAGACACATATACAGATATATATCCAAATCGAACCCTTCGAGGGGTTACCTCCAAAAAAGATCCAAGCAGACAAAGGTAAGAAAAGATGTAGGGTATCTGAGCGAAATCACAAAGTCTATAAATACAAGGGGGTATCGTGAAATGCTTTCGCAAGATGGAATGACCCCAGCCGGTAACCACCAGATTTGTCAATGGCTGGAGAAAAGACAAATGGTCAACAAAGGGAAATTGGGGAATAAATATGTACATCGAGTACAGCATAGCAAAGCCCTGAAACGAGCTGGGCGAGGGTGTCGCAAGGTGGTAACGGCGGATGCTGGCAATGGATGAAAAGCAGAGCCTTGCGCTTGTGTCGTTAAGGCCAATAAATCTGCCAACGGGTTGTGAGGGTAGGATTCATTTCTGCTCCGTAACGGACCAGAATATGTTTCACTTTGGTAAGGCGGTTGAGCTTCTCGGTGAGTCCTTGCCGGATCCTCGCATCGCTGGTGACGTGGGTAACGCGGATTAAAGAAGCGATTTCTTCATATTTCGAAAGCACACCCCGGAGGACGCTTATTTCGACCCCTTTAGAACCTCGGCTGCAGAAGTTGACCATGGCACGCCTCCTTGATGGATCCTCGAGCTCCAGGACGTATTCGAGCGTTTCATCGAGGCCCCGAGTTGCGAGGTTGTACACTAGGCTGTTCCCCTCCCGATCGAGGACATGGATCGCCTCTCGTAGCGTGGGATCATTGGGGGACAATAGGACTCGAATCAACTCCGCAGTCTGCGATGGCGTCTCTTGGGTCTGATGTCGATCATCATTAACACGCTCTTGTGTAATAATCGCGTGGGCGGGAGTCATCCCCGTATCATCGGGGCCATTTCGATCCCGGCCAGAGTTACAAGCGCAGACCATCTGGTCGAGGTATGAATTGCGATGCGCGTTGGTATGGTTGCATATACGGCACTCGTAGAATCCCATGTACGATGTCCCTCTGGCGCCCCTGGCTATGTCATGGAATCCGTACATCCTGCTGCCACATTGGCCATCATCCCCATTGGACTGAAACAACTTCGTTTCGGTAATGCCTGCTTGTATCAGGCCATAATCCGCTGGAGATTTGGACTTGACCCTCAGTGCGGTCCTGTTCATCAGCATGATTGCCGTCCGACCGGAAATGTCGAAGGAGCGAAGCTGATGCTGGGCGTACGGGAAGATGCTCAATATCTTGGGATAGAGGTAGCGCTCAAGCGGGTATTGGAGAAGACAGTGCATTGGTGTGCGTCCTTTGACATCGCGCTGAGTCAGAAGCAGGCCTGGAGGACATTCGCGGCCCTTGAACCAGTCTAAGAGGTTAAGCAGCTCATCTCCTAAATCTTGGGGGTTAAGTACGTGAAGCGGATTCTGCCCGAAGACGTTCTGGCTGGAAGTGTCATTGAGTAACTGAGGAGTGAAGTACTCGATACCCACTCCAGCGGTCATCAGAAAATGCAGCGAGTGGTTCCCTACAAAATCGACTTTGCTTACGTTCCTTAGACTGATCATGGCGGTTATGAAGGTACTGATATCGATGCCTCGAGCTTGAAGCATAAGAGCGTGCCATTGACTAAAGCCGCAACCTTGACAGGTGGGAAAGGGAGTATCCCACCGCAGGTGGCTATGGTCCCTGCCGCAGGGAACGACTCGCAGGTCATCATTCCAATAGCCATCCCGGGGGTCGTGCCTTGGCGGTTTCAAAGGCCGTCTTTGAGGAAAGATTGGAGATGGAGGGATGCGACTTGCAGAGCTCACGGATGAGTTGCTTGTAGAGATTGAACGGCGGGCATTCGAAAACGTGTCCGAGAGGTAGGTGTAGGTAGATTGGGCGCTTCCGGTTGACCATGTGGCTGTTGTATCCGTTGTCATGATGGACATACGATCCATCTCATGGTCTCTGCCATCATCTCTCCGCGGACGTGGCGGCGGCGGGCCTGGCGGCGGGCCAGGTGGTGGTGGCAATGGCGGCGGCAGTGCGTGAGGCGGAAGTGGTGGTGGGAATAGAAAATAATCTGGCGGGACGGCATACGGTTGTTGTATGGGTTGTGGTGACTGGGAGCTTGGATGGGGTTGAAGGGGTCGGATAGGTAGCCTCGATGGGCCCATTGAGGATATTGGGGATTGGATATTCGCAGGGTCCGAGACCATAGCAAAAAGGTCTCGAACGACCTGCTCTCGCTCGCAGCGATCGACGGGAAGATGCCAATCCTTGTAGCGATTGGCATATGTCTTGTAACTAACGATAAAAAGTGTGAGACATGACATGACGATCGGATTGCGACACCACCACCACCCTGCGCCTGACTTACCAGTAGTCTAGTTTTGCCTTCATATGGTCTCTTATCTGGGGAAAGCTTATCATGGTCATGTACAGCCGCACCAGATCGGGTTGATGGACCAATTCCCAATTTTTGTTGGCCCTCGTGTTATCGGGGTCGCGAAGCAGCAGTATCCTGTGGCATTGGGCTTCGGTCAGAGAGAAGCACTGGTCCCTCGTGGGCAATGGCGGGTTTGATGGGCTTGGTGAAGCCATGGCGAATCAACGAAGAATATACGCAGATTCCGGGCTGGGAGGTGTTCGTCCTGGGTTCCATTCGTCGATCAAGACGCCCTGCCCGCCGTGAAGTCTGCTGTGGCCACCCGAATATCCAAAAAATGCAATTGTCAGGCGGTTGGTTTCACAGAACCGCCTGATGGCTCGTTCGCGCTGCGGTCGCGGTTGCGGTCGCGATTGCAAATGCAAATGCAAATGCGATTGCAGTGCCTTCGCGCGGGGCGGGAGTAGTATTGAATAGCGCCAGTCGATCCGTTCCTTTTGCGGGGGATCCAGGGACACCGGTCGATGGCGACGGCGATGGTCGAGGAGCAGTCGATTCTAGGTTCGCTCGAGCGATCAGCGCATGCGTGGTTGAGACGAGGCGGCGACGGTCGAGGTCGAGAAGGTTGTCGAGCTGGAGGCGGAGGCTTTCGAGTACGATGCCGCCGCATGAAGTGTGAGACGGCTGCGACTCTGGGAGGGGGAGCAGCGAGCAGTGAGGGTATCGGGATATGCGATGGGCGGGAGGGGATGGGGAGGATGCGGATGAGCGAAATCCAAACGCAACTCGCGGGTAGAGATTGCGGTTGACGGTGCAAATTGAGGCTGAGGACGAGGGCGAGGACGAGGTGGGCGGGTGAAATCGAAGGCGGAAATCGAGGATGGATGGGGTGAAGATCGAGGGAGGTCAGAGGTTTCGAAGGATTCAGCGAGGGTCGGTTGCAAGAGGGTGGGTGTGTGTACATGTGTGTGTGGTGGTTGGTGGTGGTGGTGGAGGGGACTTGGGGGGAGTGAGTGATTTGGGGGGGGGGAGGATTGCTGGGTACTGGGTGCTGGGTTTACAGTGTCTGGGCGCTGGGTGCTGGGTGCTGGGTGTGTGTTAGGGGCTGGGTAGTGGTGGTGGTAGTGGTGGTGGTAGTGGGTGGCAGTGGGTACTGAGCACCTAGTGAGTAGTGAGTAGCGCTGTACACTGGTGCTGGGTGCAGCGCACGCGCTGTAGAGTCCCTGGGATGGGGGTGCTCCTAGGGGGGCTGCAGCGTAGACTCGTGGGCGTGCAACAGGTTATTAGCTCGTTAATACAGCGCAGTGCTACGGTACAGTGGGCTCTACTCCGTACAGCGGTCTACATACCGTGGCTACAGGCTCAATAGCCCTTCGTACAGGCCCTCCAGTGCCCTACCTACAGTACTGTACTTTACCTGGAGCACGTAGTACTGCTGCCAGCTACTGCTACTACTGAGCCACTACCAAGTACCAAGTGCTACGTGCAGTGCCAGTACCTGGCAGGTAATAAAACGGTCCACTATTCCGTCTAGTGTAGGTAGCACTCCATACTCGTACTATCAACTCTTTGACTACCCACGATGCACACTACTACTTTGCTCACAGCACACTATTACTTCGAAGCACTGGACGTGCTAGCACTGATAACACTACCTCCTGTAACTAACGAACACTACTGCACCCTCGGGCATCCTGGTCGCCGCGAGTCTTCATCGCCTCGGTTCCTGCATAACATAGTACGAAGTGTTTATTGAACCCTTCTCGAATCTCGACCCTTCTCCATCGCCATCCGCCAGCACCAGCTCCAGCACCAGCCTTTTCTTCTAGCCCGCTCCGTCCTGGAATCTGATCTGCATACGGATCGTCCATTCACCGTCGTGGGCCCGCGATGCTGTGCTCCGTTGGGTCTGCCCCTACTGTACGTACACTGCTCAGCTCAGCTCGGCTCTGCTCGACTTCTGTTTGCTCCTCGGTGGGCGAGACGAGACGCCATGCCGACACGCACCGCTTCCGTGGCCATGGTATGTCCCAAGACACCACGTACTACTGTACATGTACAGGAAGTATGAAGTACCGGTACAACACCTGGTCAAGCCCAAGCCAAAGAGGGAGGTCGTATTGAAAGAGGGGTGGCGCTTCCAGCGGCTCCTCTCTCCTCTCTCTCACTCGCTCACTCACTCACTCTTCCGTCGAGGAGGCTACACCAGAACGAGGGCGGCCACGCGAAAGTGCTCCTTGGATCCCGAGCCAAATCGTGGGCTTGAACAAATGGCGGGCTGGGCGTGCTGGACGCTAGACCCTGTGGTGATTATGTCAAGCTCCTGGCTCCTCCGGGGTCGACCTGTGAAATCCGAGGCGAGGCGATAAGGTACGGATCCTGTACTATAGCGACCCCCCGGACACGTACGGAATGACACTCATGAGGTTCATAAGGTACTGTGCCAATACTGGCATCGACAGAGGAGTAACTGAGGACTACGAACGAAAAAATATCAACTGTCCAAGACTCCAGAGTCCAAACACCGTCCGTCCACCTCTCCGCCCAGCCTTAGTCTCCAAGCCCGAGCTTTACGGGTTAGGACCCAGTAGTGTAAGTCCTCGAGTAGTACGGAGTTTGCTACAGGACAAAGCACGCACAAGACTACCTAGGTACGAAGTAATAAAGTAGACTTCCAGGATCTAGCATCTAATATGAGGGGGCCGCTGTCACCACTTCCGGCCAGTCAGCGTCGGGCTTCCACCGCCGTGCAGCTTTGTATAAGCAGAAACTGACTTTTTCCTGTGCCTCTTCCAAGTTCCGCCAGCAGCTGGACTACTGACAGTGAGTATCAGTCCCTGTCACCGTCACCGTCGCAGGCGCAGCCGTCAGCGATCCAGCAACCCAGCATCAGGGCCCAGGGGATAGAGCCATGCCTGGCTGTCCAGGCAGGCTGGCAGGGCAATTCCACACGATCGCAGGGAACAATAGCGAATGTGCGCATTCTCCCGGAGTCCATGTCCCATCGCGTGGGATTGTCTTGGCCTATTAGACTGGAGTGGTTGAAGTTCCACAACAATGCCCTTCGAACGGCAAATTGAAGTTTGTAGGTCTGTGCTGGAGTTGAGAGCACGTACGAAGTTCATGTACAGTACTTCGTACTTCGTACTTCGTACATACACGTACATACATGTACATGTACGTAAGGACTGCTGCGTATGTACGAAGTCCTTCGATCCACTGGTACACTCCGTAATTAGGTGTTGCAAGCAAGAATGGAGAATGGGGTGTGTAGTATGGACTCTGGAGTATGATGGGGATTCTAGTAGCGCCTTTATCCAGGACCAAGAACCCGGGATTCGGCATTACGCAGTCGCTGGTAGTACCAGCACTTGTTAGGACATACAGAGTAGCACTGCACCACTGTATTGTACTACTGCGCTGCTACTGTGCTGTACCACCCAGCAGGCCGCAGACAAAACCGCCTCACGACTGGCCACGCACGCTGCGTACCCGATCCGATCACCATCGGCACTTCTTGCCTACAACACCCTGCGGCTCGAGGGCTTGCGCAGTTACTACTCGTTGCTCCAGTATCTCCCAGCTGCCACGCCGCCATGCTGCTCTCGTTTCATGATATGCTTGGTCATCGCCAAAGGACTCCGAGAGTCTGGGGACCCCGACGCTACTGGCTCAAGGGGCAACGAGCCCAGGACTAGGCCACCTGGATGGTGGATTCTGGATTCTGGATTCAGATGGAGGGGACAAGGGACTCGGACTCCTCTCGGGTGCGATGGCACCACGGGTTCGAGTTGCTGATCTGCCTGGTACGGTCTAGCTTCCGACAGAGAGTTTGATACATTCCTTGAACACAGCACATACCGTACATACATCAGTTGGCACCTGCTGTCCAACGTTCCTGGGAGCCAATATATTAATTGATACGTGAGTCTCCCGCTTTTCACCTCGTAAGGCGCCCAAGGATCCCAAGGATTCCACGACTTCTGGAACATGGTGTCTCCCAGGGGGCCCCGTGGCCAATGGCCAAGAACACATGCAGCCAATAATGGTCCTAGAAGAAGCCTCCAGAGTCCTTCCATTCAGCTTCCATTGTCCATTACCCATTACCCAGGAATCTCGGAATCCAAGGTCCCGTCAATCTTACTCCGTTCCGCACTACTCCAACGCCCTAATGCCTGGAATCCTCGATCGTCGCCGATCATTTGCCGCGTTTATTCTGTGTAAAGAGCTGCCGTAAGTCATGGCCATACTCGACTACTACAAGTACCTACCAATAGTGAAATCGGGCAAGTGGAGTAGCATTATTGCTTCCCCGAAACCCGGGGCTTCACCGACACCTGAGAAAGGCCATCCCCAGCGCGGAGCAGTCGGCAAACTCTTGGTACATACTCTAAAACCAACGCCCTCCTCGTGCCGGATAAAACCGAACAATATCGGATGGGAGGCATGGTGCTTGGGTGGCTATATGTGCTTGATATTTAATATATCTGCAGGTGACCCCATTAACCTTTCACAGTTGCTTTCCCAAACAAACCCAAACCAAACCCAAGGAACGATTCGCCCCTGATCAACCAATCTTGAAAACGGCTAGGAGCTGTCGAAGCCCCCTCGAAACCTACAATGACATTACCTGAAGGGTCTACTAAGGCTCTATTGTTATTATTGCAGAAGTGATACATACTGTGCTCTGTCCTCTGTACGACGTATATAGTACTGCATAGCGTACATGTAGCAAGAGTACAAGAGTGGGCATGATCGTCCGTGATCTAAGCCTTTAGGGGGGGGCTCAATACTACGTATAGCAGCTACACAGTTCCCAGCTTCTACACCAACAGCCAATTGCAATGATGAACAGCTTCCCCGCGGAATGACAGTAAAGCGCTCGCTTTCATTTATGCCCAGATTTTCATATACAGAGTATCAAACGATGCCGGATTCAAACACGCCCACCTGAGCTATAACGCACGCCATAAACGGCTTATGGCCTACAAAAGTGAGATACCGGTATGTCGGGGCAGTTGTTCTAGTAATACAGGGCTTCATACGTAGCACAAGGAAAATGCCTTGATTCTGTTAGGGACTACTGGTTTGTGCAACCTCCCTTAGTTTATGCAAATTATACTACACAACTTTAAATTTTAAGCGAACTTCCGTGTGCACTCGACATCCTCAAGTCATGTGTGTGGCTTGTTACCAAACAACAACAACAACAACAATATACTTACGTGATTAACGTCACTTTAATGATGCGTGGATTTTCTCTATCGGAAGGGGTTCTTCCAAAATGAACAAATCACAGAAGAATATGTCAACCGATTAGGAGAAGTGAATATTTAGTAGCCTCTCTGTTAAGAGTCTGTCATGTAGGAAACCTAGAACCCGTTCCCTAACACGTGCTAATTCCGTACCAGCGACCGTCTTTAATCCCAATCACTTCGTCTGAATCGCTGGAAACAATCTTGAGGTCTAAAGCATGGTCCACAGCTATAAAGTGCAAAGCAGCCTGGACAGTTCGTGAGTCAACAGGGACTAGCTATATATATGCCCATCATGCCGCCCGGGAACTATAGAGTCATTGATTTGACGGGAGACTCTGAAGATGATGAAAGTCCTCCACAGGCGAATGGGCGTAATACCCCCGTTATTCAGGTTTCCGATGATGGTGACCTACCCGCACGTGGCCCGCGGAAACAAACTGGACCTTCTGCGTCGAAATCTTTACCATCCCATACCAGGAGACGTCTCTCCCCACGATCCTTCGAGAATGCTATAAGGAACACACGTAGGCCTTATCAGTCTCCAATACCCGTGGCTGGGAAAACTGCCTCAGCGCCTCGTCCATCAGGTGTGGATATTAACACTCCGAACCCAACAAGTGCTCGGGACCCTCCAGAAAAAATCAAAGGTCCCATGGCATCTCCTAGATCAGCGCCTCGAGATTCTCAGTCTATTGGGGCTACCCATAGCAGCTCCGGTCGACGAATACAAGCTTCACCACGATTGATGTCAAAGAAGGGTGGACCAATACTCACGAGGCGCCGGCAATCCTCCAAGGGCACTGACGAGCGATCGAACGTAAATTCAGAAGCCGAGGAGATTGAGGGACTCATAGAAGAGGAGGACAGTCGACTCCTTGAGAATACACCTTCAAAGCCCTTATCACAGAGCTGCGAAAGCCCTAGGACAAGGCCAGGCATCTCTACAAGATCCACCAACAAGGGATCTCAAAACCCGGTACCGTCAGCGAAGGAGCTAGAAGAATCTCTTCGCCGGTGTCATCGAGACATGAGGGATACACATGCTACGACCGTGAGGTATCTCTTGCATGACGCTAAGGAAGCTAATCGTACTACGGATCAATTCTGCGATAGCAAATCGCCATTTGAGTCGCTAAAGACAATCCAGGTCAAACCCGGGAGCGCCCTTCCAAATGGAGCAGTTTCACAGAGTCTTGAATCCTTTGTAAGTACCTCTTCTCTCTTTATAAATTGATAGTAACTAGGATAAAATAGGTCCTAAAAGATCGGAGCAGTAGCAACAATAGCAAGCTCTCAAAAGCCCCGCGGAGCGTCCTTGTTGGAAAGCCGTTCAAAAGCGATGTCCCGCGCGTTCCGAAATATACATCGCTTACAATAGTTAGGCGAAACGTTTACTCTGCGGATGATGAGGAACTCAGATTTAGCCCGTATTGGGAGTATATTGATAGTACGCCTGAAAAGCTGCAAAGCGAGCTAGAGTCTGTATACTCGCAAAAGGCTCGTGATGAGAGTAGGTCTAGGGAGCACAAGTCGCAGCTCTATTCTCACTTGGACTTCTGGCTTGAGAATTTGAACATTGGTATCTCGAGACGGATTCTCCAGCAATATCTACTCCAGCAGGATAGCGAGTTGATGGCAAGGTACAGAAAGAGGCTTCCTAGATCGTTTGAGCGCCCGTTGGGCAAAGACATACAAGAAAAGGCAGCGGGATTCTCGAAGGCGTTTAAGCCCGTGTTTGGACTTGAAATTCGGGACGTTTTGCTATCTAAAGATCGCCTAGAAGATATGACTGAACTTGTCAGAGGCTCAACTCGAAGAAGCCTTGAGCAACCGCCTACCAAAACACCTATTGATGTCTTGGAAACTTATGCTAGCCTTACCTGCCTGATTTGTTCGGCGGTTGATTGCCAAACTCACGGGGATTACACCTGGGAGCGAATTCACGACGGCGACGAAGATTTAGAAAATTCAGACGCCGAAGAAGGCTCTCCGAAAGAAAAGCAGGTTCTACAGCGGTACACGATACAACCGGAGGATCTACTGCGAAAGTACGAGGAGAGAATGTCCAAAAACAAAGATGAAACACAATCTGATGGGAGACGTCCGAAGGCCTGCTCTCCAAACTGCTATTCAGTGCAAAGATCTCTGCACGGTGATAATTACGAGTGGCCTGAGAATCTTAAGAATGACCTTCGACAACTCCTTATTTGCATGACCGATACAGGACGTCGACCCTGCGATATTTCATTTTCTCTAGACGTGCCTTGCTGGCAAGTCTTTCGTGAGATCCAGTTATATGAAAAGAGGCCTCAGCGTAGAGCCTCCGAGCAGCCTATATATGACCGGGCGAAGCGTCCAGAGTGGTACGATAACAGACGAAAAGCCCTGAAAGGGGACTGGTCAGGTGTGACAGAGGCACATCTGCTACATACAAGGGGCCAAGCAAATCCAGTAAGACAACGCTATTCTTTTTATATAGTACTTGTGGATAGCTAACCATTGTAGTGTGCACATCCTGGCCCATGCACGTCCAAATGCCCATGTGTAGTCGCAGATATCCTCTGTGAGAGCATGTGTAGCTGTCCTGACGACTGCCCACGCCGGTTTACAGGGTGCTCCTGTGCATCTTCCTCGGGAAAGTCTTGCATCTCCGATACCTGTATATGCATACAGATGAATCGCGAGTGTGGTCCAGAGTGCTCCACCTGTGGAGCGGTTCCTCGGCTCGACCCCATAGTTAGGTACGACGATGATCTGTTTGCTACTGGCTGCCAAAATGTGGCTATTCAACGGGGCGTGGGGAAGAGACTTGTCATGGGCGAAAGTCAATTAGAAGGCACCGGGTATGGCTTATACACCGCTGAGGCTGTTCAGAAGGGCTGCTTCCTTAGCGAGTATACAGGCGAGGTAGGAGTCGCTCTGTTAATCATCCTCGGCCCAGACCATTGCTAACTAAACCGGGTAGGTTATTTCACGTGGCGAAGGCGACCGTCGGGGAGTTATCTATGACCAGAAATTACTCTCTTTCCTCTTTGATCTGAATAGCGAAAAGACGATCGATGGAGCACGGTTGGGAAATAAAGCCCGCTTTATGAACCACGCAGATAAGGAAAAGGACGGTCTTAACTGTGCTGCGAACATCTGCCTTGTCAATGGCGAGCACCGCATTAAGTTCATCGCCCTCCGAGACATCGACGCAGGTGAAGAGCTTCTTTTTGATTACGGCCAAGCGTTTGCCAAAAAGCATGGCCTGACCAAGAAGCTGCCCAAGATAAGGGAGGGCGCGAAGAAAGGTGTGGTCGTCGGTGCTGAGGCCTTGGACGCCCTGGACGGAATTGACTCCAGTCAGCGGGTGGCGAGAGGCAAGATGACAGCTATTCGAGGTGGTCATGGTAGTTCCAGTAGAGGGAAGAAGGACAAGGCGAGGAAGAGCGCCCCTACTAAAGGAAAGGAGACTGAAATGGACGCGGAGCCCCCTATGGACGGGGTGCCCTTAGAGGAAGATGACGAAGAGGATGATTATGAAGAGGCCGAGGATGAAGACGAGAGTGAGGAGGACGACTCAGAGGATGAAGTGAGGAGCCGGAGACCGAAAAGAATGCGAATGAGACCGCTGAGGTACACGAGATAATTGATTTTATCTGCAGCAGATAGAGGAATGAGACCTTTTACAATATATATGACCAACTTCAGATGTACCCTTCAAATCCATACTACTAAACCCAACTAAGCACCAACCTAGCTAGGTTTATGCATCCGGCTATTCGTGCTGAGTATCTAGATAGCTACTTGGGCCCCTATTTGCTGAAAAAGGCTTGGGAAGTGCTGGATAAGGAAATCCTAGGGCGCCAAAGATGATATAGATGGAATGTTTACCTTCTAGAACTATTGAGAGGTGGTTATTTGAATGCCCTCTATCTTCAATGAGAGGAGGCTATAACTTTCAATTAGCTACTTCAAAAGACGGGGTAGGCACGGCTATCGATTCAGCTAATGCGACTCAAACACGCAGCAGACATCGGGAGTTTAGAAGGCATATCCGATTTCGTAGATTGCAAATCAAGGCCTCCAGATGAAAAGAAATTGGCGGTGGTCATTTGGGAGATCAGATACACACCAAATATCGGCAAGCTTTGCAAACAAGGCACCAGCGGGACAAGGCTCCTGTGGACGCAAAAGGATGCATGATAACATAATATTCTATCTATATCCTTCTCTTGCCAGAACGGCGTAGAACCCTTTCATAGGCTTATATATAGCTCCGGGACCTGACCTGCTTGGCTTAGGACCGGATTTAGGCGGGCTACATACTGCGCCAACAACATCCTCGTTGCTACCCTGGCTGGATATGTATTTCCTTCCCCTCTCTTCTCAGTCTATCTCTATCTTGTCCGGAGCTCCGCCCACCCCCTTGAACCCGTGTATTACACCGCTGCAAAGCCAGGGCAGTCAACCATGCTCGGCGGCTCTTCCCCTGCCGGGCTTCCTTGGAGAACGCACGGCTGGCACATAAAACTTATCTCCGCTCTATTGGCTGATGCCAATTACCTATTTCCTTTCATCTGGCTGGCAAACTCCTCAACTTCGATTTTCGTGATGCATCCCCCGGGGATGGCGACCAGACCCAGATACCGACTGGCCATATCCACCGTGACGGGTTCTGCCCCTTGCTCTACGTGCTTTGGCGGGGGAGGGATGCGGTATTCGAAGGTTTGGCCGAGGATGATGTTGCGATCCTGGGGAATAAAATATTTTGTTAGCAGTGTTCTTTCTTGGGAATGGAATAGGGTCGAGGGGTGACGGACGGAATCTGTTGCTTTGAATTGACCGAGGAACATGCGTGAGTCGGAGGTTGTAATACGAAGGTTCTTGTTGAGGAGAGACTTGAGGTAGTCTTCGGATTGCGATTTCTCCATCTTGGGGACTGAATATGGGATTTGGAATGTGGATATTATAGGAGGTTGATACTTGTAGTTGAATGTTGTTGTTGTGGGCAGTGGTAAGTTCTTACTGTACAGGGGTCAGTATATCTGGCGATAAGATACCTAGGTACCTAGTACCTAGGTAGATAAGCAGTGTAGCCTAATGCAGTAGCTCGGGTCATCATCATGATACCTTCAAGTCAGCATCAACAAGTGACGAGGATAACAATGGCAATGTTGAAGCCCTGAGATTCACGTTTTATTTTCTCGGGCTTAGTAAAATCACATAGTCTGAAGAACAGAAGCCAGAGTGGGCTTGCGACACCATGTGTGCCTACCTTCGCCACCTCCCTCCAACGCTGTCGACATCAACGACTTGAGCTTCTCATTCACATTAATACGTCTCTAGAATCCCAGAATGGGTGTTACCGGTCTCTGGCCCATCCTACAGCCCTGCGCACGACCGACTCCCCTCCCGACCCTCAATCGTAAGCGCCTCGCCGTGGACGCGTCCATCTGGATCTACCAATTTCTCAAAGCTGTCCGCGACAAGGAAGGCAATGCGCTTCGCAACTCCCACATCGTGGGGTTCTTTAGGAGGATATGCAAGCTGCTGTTCTTTGGGATCAAGCCAGTGTTTGTATTCGATGGCGGAGCGCCGGCTCTGAAGAGGCAGACGATACAGGGGCGCAAGCGGAGAAGGGAGGGTAGGAGAGAGGATGCGCTCAGGACGGCAGGGAAGTTGCTTGCTGTGCAGTTGCAGAAGAGGGGTGAAGAAGAGGCCGAGAGGAGGAAGAAGGAACGAGAACGAGCAAAGCAGGGCCTGAGACCCCTTGCTGAGGACCAAGACGCGGTCACAGCGGACCAGCCGCTGGTGTATGTGGAGGAGATGGGTATGGATGCACAGCAACGGGCTCAAACTCGCAAATTCAAGAAGACGGATGCGTATCATCTTCCGGAACTGGATCATGGCATCGAAGATATGGGCCAGCCTAATGATCCTAGGATTATGAGCGCCGCAGAACTTGAAGAATATGCTAGGCAGTTTCACAATGGCGAAGATGTCAACTTATACGATTTCAGCAAAATTGATTTCAATGGCGAGTTCTTTATGAGTTTGCCTGCTGTCGATCGATATAATATCTTGAATGCGGCGCGGTTGAGGAGCAGATTGCGCATGGGGTTGAGTAAGGAGCAGCTAGATGAGATGTTTCCAGACCGCATGGCATTTAGCAGGTTCCAGATTGACAGGGTTAGGGAAAGAAACGAGTTGACGCAGAGACTAATGCATCTGAGTGGGATGAATACTGAAAGTGGAATGATGGGCGTGGGGAGTGGAAGAATTGCAGGAGAAAGGGATAGAGAGTATGTGCTGGTTAAGAACGATGGCGTGGAGGGCGGATGGGCTTTGGGCGTTGTAAGCACGGACAGATCAGTCGGCGAGAGGAATAAACCCATCGACGTTGAGGAATGGGACAAGAAGCCCCAAGGGGAAGAGGAAGATGAAGAATCTGAAGACGAGTTTGAAGATGTCCCTGTGGAGGGTCTAAATCGGCTGCCGAAGATTAAAGGCGACCCACCTAGGCATTTAACCTACGGTGATTTTCAAGCACAAGAAGTGGCTGATCAAAGACGAGAATTATATGCTTCAAGAAATGCCGCACCTTCGGCGTCACCTATAGATCCAACAGAACAAGATACGTTGTTCGTAGATGAGCAGGCGGGCGGGCCTTCAACTGCCGCCGGGCGCCATTTCAACGAAGAGGAAGACGATCTCAACCGTGCTATTGCGCTGTCGCTTCAGAAAGACCACGAGTCCGAAGAACTGGATGAAGAGGAACACCTCAATAGGGCCATTGCTCTTTCCTTACAAAAGAACCATGGCAATGAATCAGAATCGGATGGGAACGCCGAGTTTGGGGATACTGCACTGCCAGAATATGAGCAAAGAGCTGTCCAAGCCCCTAAGCCACTTACCAGCTCTAGCGGGAGAATGGTCGCACACATTGTGAACAACAGAGCCAATGCAGCTGTTCCAAAACCAAGGGCGGCAAGCATAAGCAGTGATAGTGACATGGATCTGCAGTCCGCACTGGCGAAAGCCAGAAGGGAGAAAGCCCCAGAACACAAACGACGTCAACCCGCTCCTATCGCTCCTAACACGAAGAACCCTTTCGATGGCCCGCTACCGTTTGAACGGATCGAGTTTAGAACTTCAATTTTCGGTAAGAGAAATCATCAACCGGGGAAGTCGGCTGGCCTGATTGAATCTAATGATGAGGATCTCGCGGGTGGTTTTGCTGGTGAGGAGGAGGAGGAAACCTCCAGACCTTTGCCTCCATGGCTGGCAGGCAATGGCGATATCAGATCGCAAGTTCAGGAGCAGCAGAAAATAGATAAGGAGGTCAATGCGGAAGACCAAGAGACAGCAGCTGAAGAAGAGCGAGTTTTTAGACGGGATAATGCGCCCATCGAAATTCAATCGTCTGACGATGATAGTGATGTGGAAATAATTGATGCATTTCCCCTAGCTACGACAGTCACCAATGAGCTGGTGGGGCTTGGAGAGGATTTACGTACACATTCGGCGTCAAATGTCCAGGAAAATATACAATCGTCAGTGAAGCAAGAATCCGCTCTCGAAGAGATCAGAGAAGCTGCACATGAGAAATCGGATAAAGAAGTTGTCGATTGGTCCGAGAGTGACTATGGAGATACCTCTATAATGCCAACAAAAGCAATGGATATGCCAACCGATGCTATCTCATCAAGATCGAAATCTGCGTCACCGGAATTTGAAGATGTCGAAGTGCCCCTACTAAACGGAGCGCCCGAAACCCACCCTCTCATCACAGAAACTAGTCCAAGCCCGCTATTTGAGGATGTCGACTTTCCGGACGCAACAACCGCATCCCCACAGGACGCGGATTCTATCTCTCGCCTACCGATCGAAGACTCTGTGGACCAGCAGCAGGCTGATCGGATCGGAGATGATGTCGACTTTGATGATTTTAGCGACCCAGATGACGAAGAACTTCTCGCTCAGCTAGCCATGGAAGCAGAGGAACACGCCCGCTTTGCCAGCACCCTGAACAACAAATCAGAACGGGAAAACCAAGTTGCCTACGAGGAGGAACTCAAGACGCTACGAAGTCAACAAAAGAAGGACCGGCGAGACGCAGATGAAGTATCACTTATCATGGTCACTGAATGTCAAGCCCTACTCCGCCTCTTTGGCATCCCTTACATCACAGCTCCCATGGAAGCCGAAGCACAATGCGCAGAACTCGTACGCTTAGGGCTCGTCGATGGTGTAGTGACGGACGACTCAGATATCTTCTTATTCGGCGGAACGCGAGTGTACAAGAACATGTTCAACAGCAACAAATTCGTTGAATGCTACCTGGCATCAGACATTGAGAAAGAACTCTCCCTCTCTCGCGACCCGCTCATCTCCATTGCCCAACTCCTAGGCTCAGATTACACAGACGGCCTTCCAGGAGTCGGCCCTGTCACAGCAGTCGAAATACTCTCCGAGTTCCCGAACCCCAGCACCGGCCTCGAAGAATTCAAAGCCTGGTGGTCGTCAATCCAGACCCCTCTGGCGCCACCCCTATCTACCGAGCGCACTGTCTTTCGCAAGAAATTCCGTCGCTCTCACGCAACAAAGCTCTTCCTCCCATCGACTTTCCCCTCGCCCGCTGTTGCAGAAGCATATCTGCATGCCGATGTTGACTCCACTCCCGAGCCCTTCCAATGGGGTGTCCCGGATTTGGACCGTCTGCGTGATTTCCTAATGGCGACTGTTGGATGGACATCTGAGCGTACGGATGAAGTTCTCGTCCCTGTGATAAGGGACATGAATCGTAGGGCGGTGGAGGGCACCCAGGCTAATATTACGAGGTTTTTTGAAGGTGCTGTAGGTGCCGGTGTGAGGGAGACTACTGGCGGAAAGGAGAAAGGGAGTAAGAGAATGAAGGATGCAGTTGATAGGTTGAAGTCTCGGAAGCAACGCGGTGGGGAGATTGGAGCGTTGTCCGAGACTGTCGCTGATAAGGCTACGAAGTGGGTAAAGAAGCATAGCAAGGAGACAGAGAAGGGAGCTAAGCAGAAAGGGAATGGGAAAGCGAAAAAAAGGAATACTGCGCCTGCTACTCTTAATGATGATTCTGTCTCTGATGCGGATGTTGATGAGGAAGAATTGGAAGCACCGCCCCCGCGCAAAAAGCAGCGGAGGTCGAAATTTTAAATAGCCACAACGATCTAATTGAGTACTATACAAAGCCATACTCAGACATTCATGTACATGTAGAGATGGGTGGATACTATTTACCAAATAATCCATACTCGCTTAACAAGCCTGTTACTTTCGCCACTTATGTTTAGTTGGGCACTTAATATGCACACAAGATTTTACATACGTAACTGGCGTGCTAATACTTCTGTTCAAATCACCCAGAACAATTATCGGTGCTTGTATGTCGCTTTGCTTACTTGCTCTATCTTTATCTATCGGATCAAAACGCTTACATTAGTATAGGTGCGATTGATAAGAAGTTTGCTTATTAAGTTACATATATATATCTTCCACTGTGTCTACGTGTGCTTTTGTTAACAAAATAGGGCGAAGAGTAATGGGTAAATCCAGGAAGACAGGGAATGAAGACAAAGATTGGCAATATAAATAGTATTATAGGATATGGGCTGGTGGGTGCAGGACATCATTATTTGCATGCACTGGAGAAAAGGCTCAGCGATTATATATTTCAAGGTCTGATACAGTTCTAAAGTTCCTCAGTTCTTGGTTTCCCTCCGTTTCCCCATGTTAAAACAGATTTCTCGTCTCTCGTCTCTCATCAATAATAAATAAAACTTAAAAAGTAAAACTTAAAACATAAAACATAAACATTAAGCATTAAACATTAAACATTAAAGGAATAATACTGGCCCATGAAATCCCTGTTGCTCTGTTATCTCATCACGACCGTAATTACCCTTAGTGGTATCATTGGCGATCATCACGTATAAAGTATGCTTTTTGTTCTTAGAATCAGGAAGACCAATAGATGACGATAGCTGTGAGCAAATGGAGGGGCATGGGGATAGGGGCATACCGGTCTAATCTTCATCTCACCAATTTGGGGATTCCCTGACATCCCCCCCTGTTGTGAGATGGGCACTGGATGGTACACACCTCCAGACCCCGCCACTCTACTACCACTATTCCCGCCTACCGCCCACAAACTCGACGCACCTACATTACTTTGGGGCGTCCAATTCTGCGCAAAGGTTGCCGGTGGAGGATAATTAGGCAACAAAATAAGCGGGGCTGGGCGTAAAAGATCTATTAGGGGGTTGGCTAGATGGTGCTGGGTCTGGCAAATAGGTTGCATGGCGTCGACTCGGATGATTTGAGAGCGGATTTCTGGTTTAAACACTACGATGGTGGAGTAGAGTTTCCGGGGGCCGAGAAACTCGGTGTTGGCACGGGTAAGGAATGTACTGTGTTTCCTGGTTAGAAAGGAAATTTGAGGATTCTGAAAGCTGGATTCCCGGTTTGTTGAAGATAAAGAAGGGTGGCACTTACTGTGCAACTGATGGCGTGGATTTTGATAGATTGATGGCTGCATTGATGAGTTCCAAGGGAGATTGGGCATCTAATGCACCGATGTTGACGGCATCAACGTAAGGTACGGACTACAATGCGTTGTTAGGCTGCGTTTAGGAACAACGAATATGTTGTGGAAGATTTACCATGCTTTGTTGACTAAGAATATCCAAGAAATTCTGAAACCTTCTTTGATCAATGCCGCATGGTTGCAATGAGGGTGCATACGCTCGTATCCATCCACATCTTATACCTCCCATGTCCTGCTGTGGTATGAAAATAGGGGTTTGCAATCGACCTATGGGAGTCCTAGATTGAGCTGGATAATGTTACTTGATGTCCCGAAGAGCGTCGAGGGAATAGAATCCAGTGAAAGTGCCATACCGTTCCCAGATGATACCAGATTGGGCGAACTCGATTCACCAGAGGTATCACCACTAGCTATATCAGACTCCAACTTCTCAGAGAGCATTTGCTGGTAATCTGCATATTTCTGTAGCTCTTGGAAGAACTTTTCTTCTTTATCGGTTCCTTCTTCGACGGAGACAGGTCCTGCTTGTCGCGAGAGTATTGTCAGTCATGAATGATCAGAAGATACGATATAATGGTTGGCATACCTAAGTATGTATTTTCTTGGAGATTGTAATAGCTACCCATCCCTTCGTTAGCGTTTGACGCTGGTTGCTTGCCCGCCATCCTCATTGCATATCCCGATCACTTGGTTTATGATTCCAACACTGCCGTCTTATTTACTTTAGAGTAGATGGGACGGTAGTCGTGGGGACTGGAATATGTTCTAGTGGCATTAAATATAATAGCTTTAGGCAGACAAGTAGGGCGCGCGAACTATGGTAATATCTTTAAAGTACTAGTCACTAGTGATGACAAACTACCTCTACTGAGCCGTAGAGCATTCTACCCTTATTAATAAACCGTATAAAATCTAGAGGTTATTCCTACACTCAGAGCTCCACATCGCGACGCTATCATGATAAATGTGGAGACCCTTCCTATCGTACACCCACCAATCGCTCAGTTCATGGCGGGGCAACTCTGCCATAGAGGAGAGGGAGGATGTAAACGGTGAAACCGTGAATGGGTAGGATACGGGTTAGGATTCGAATAGCATAAACGGCAACGGCGCAGACGAGGAAGTGTCATCTCTCAGGCATTCAAAATAAAATAAAATCGGTAAATAATAGTATTTAAAAGTAATGCCGAGAGTGAAGCACACCGGGGGGCCATAAGCTTATGGCAGTAAAATCCAGAGTTTTGGCTCTCAATGGCAACAGTTACGCGTTAGGAAACCATGTCACAGCGCCGCCTAGCCGGTACACCATCCGTGAAGTGAAAAACGAGCTAACTTAGTGAAGCTATCTCGTAGCTGCTGATCGGAGGGCCCCTGTATTGGGGGCCGAAAGCATCTGGCTTCCTTCGTGGAGTCGCTTTTGGACAGCTGTGAGCAAATCCTTTGTTATGCGACAGGACGTCATCCTCGTGGATTTGCGGCACTCCAACACTGCAATCTCGATGACTCCGAGATGCAGGGTTTGTGATCAGAATCTCGATCACTAAACGCAAATAAATTGTGGCTGTTCGAGCGGCTCAATCCCAGATCCTTATAGAAGATTGCAGAGGTCACACAAGATGCGCGGGTATCTCCGTAAGCTACCTTCCTGTCCATATTACACCGATGACGGGTTTAAGCTTAAATTACCTCCTGTTCCTTCTGATATGGTCGATCTTTTGGTAATAGAAGATAATTCTCCCAACAGTAAATCAGAGGCCCCCTAAATCCGGGTTCTCGGCCGACGTCGTCCTCGCGTGATCTGCAGCCCAGCCCGATTCACAGAGCAGGATACCTCGTACAGAGACAGAATTAGTAGATGATCTTGATTCTTACCAAGCAATTCGATTGTACATGGGAGAAATAGGCGAATGGATATGTAAAGGTGAGTCGGGGACCAAGGTTTTCAGATGTCTCCGAAGGAAGCGGCGCGAGGGGCCACGGCCAGCCGCATTTTACCTCGCAACCCAATAATAACAACAGAGCCAACGGAGTAGTGTCGCCTTCCTGTATCCGGGCTACCCGAGTTAGTCGAGGCCCTCTGTCGTACCGGAGGTACGAGTACTAAAGGTCGTACACCCATGCGTTATACAAAGTGATAAACTCACAGACTCATCCAACCTGTTTGGGCACGGTTGCGGCGCAAGCTGCAACGTAGGGGCAAAGTATACTCGCGTACAATATGATTCACGGCCTTGGGAAGGGAAAACGGTAGCCTTCAGCTATGTGCCGACTCGGACGCTAGATTCGAACGATCATTGGCATGTAAGGGGGAGTGTGTTTGTTTTGTTGTTGTTGCTGGTGTGCTTGGTACCTACCTTACCGAAGGTAAACAACCTATGTTGACATTGTTGAGCAACCAAGAGTCTTGGGGAAGTCAATTTAAGGATATTACATAAGGCCAGCTTGACAGCATGCTAACCCAACTTATAAATAGAACCTGAGCAGAGAGTGGGGGCCTTCCTGGCACCGATCGCTTTCTCCGTGCTCCGTTCCTCGCACACGTGGCCCTACTCGTATAAAGCGCTTTGTACTGTACTGTACTGTACTCCGTACTGTACCCCAACTGTCCTCTGTACGTACAACGCACTTTGGCCGCGCACCGCTGACGTGCATGCCGGTTGCTGATCTGAAGCTTTTCCCGACAGAACACAGAGTTCGGGACCGGCTGTCCCAGAGACCCGGACCGGATACGTGGCGGCAGGGGCCGCCTTGCGCTGGAAGCTGATTGGCTCGTCCACCCCGTGGAAGCCGTGCCCCATTTTCTGGTTCGCGCACGTGATATCAATCCTTCCCGGAGTAAATCCATCTCCGGCAACAGGAGCGTTCTCTCCACGCCATCGATCTGGTTGCCTGGGAGGAAGAGAGCGTGATTCCACGCCGGCCACCGCACGTCGTCCTTCAGTAATTTCAATTTCAATTTCAATTTCGATCTCAATTTCAATCTCAGTTTCAAGCTCAATTTCAATCTCAACATAGCCTCAGGAACAGCCCCCTCTGCTCCTGTCATGATTCCTAAGAGTTCCAACCCGCCTTTTCCGTGGATGTCCAATTTGCCCCGTGGCGATGCAAACCAACTCCCGATTGGACCGCGCGCAACCTGAGCTCAATTAAGTTGCAGCGCCGCACGGCGACATCCAGTCCAGCCTTGCAATACGAACTCAGAGCCTGCCACGGTTCGCCGCCCTGGCCGAAGGGCATCTCGCAGAGTCTCATGGTGGTTGCTGCTGGCATGGTGCTGGATGCGTAGTAAACGCCGCCGCTGATCCCCAATCGGGCCTCTTGGGACGGCCTAGTGCTCTTGTGTCTTCCTAAATCCTAATCCTAATCCTAAAGCAGTGGCTGCGTAATTACGAAGGAGCCAGAGAATAGTGAAAGAACCACTCGCGTAGGTACGAAGTACTGTACATTTACTGGCCTCCTCCCTCGCTGAACACCAACGCCTCAACAGGCCAAACAAGCCTTGGAACAAACGCCCGACGCCTCCTGCCCCCACTGCGAGCTGTTTCAGACTCTGTGATAGACGTCGCTCCCATAACGATCTAGATAAGCTTATTTCCGGCACCCGCTGCCCTCCTGCAGCATAGCCTTATGTTGCCCAAACCTCCGCGGTGCCCGTCCTGGAGCCGGATGCAGTATATACATCGCCCAACTGTCCACTCCCCTGCGATCGATCAACCTAATTAATACTGTGTCTTACGAGTACGACCTGCCTTCTTCTTTGGTCTCCCGCCCCCGCATTCGTAGTTGATTCTGTCCCGCGCTGGTGCTCTGAAAGATGGTATACTGTGGGAAACCAAGCAAATCGTGCGCAGAATGTCGTTTGAGGAGGACGAAGGTTAGCCCCCTCGCCAGCGGGTTCAACAAGAACTGTGCTGTGTAACTTGCTCGGCCATGGAACTAACGGCTGCAGTGCGATATGCTAAGGCCTTCGTGCTCCCAGTGCATCAGGGCACGTCGCGTGTGCAGAGGATATCGAGATCCGGGCGACCTCATGTTTCGCGACGAGTCTCAAGGCCTCATAGCAAAGGCGCGACGCGGGAAAACCTCGCAGCGCTCGGCCTCAGCTAGTGATGGAGCTGCTTCCCGTCAAAAGCCGCCCAGATCGGCAAATGAGGGGCAGTCAAATGTTTTTGCTTCGGTGCCCGTGGGTTTGACTACATCCCCAGAGGATCAAGCAACGACCTTTTTCTTCCAAAACTATGTCCCCGGCCGGAACGAGTTTCGGTGTGGGAGTTTTCAGTATCTACAAGATATGTACCACCAAGAAAAAATAGGACAGGCTGTGGCCGATTTGGTTGTATCAGTAGGCATCGCCGGTCTTTCAAACTTCTGGAAGGCGCCCCAGTTTATGGCCACGGCCAAGATGAAGTACACCTCCGCCTTACGGCTTTTGAGTTCGCACTTGCGGAACGTCAACGAAGCGAAGGCCGACCAGACCTTTGCGGCCGTTATGCTACTGGTCTTATACGAGGTAAACCCATCCGCCAACATGCTAGGTTAGGACAAATGATAGAGCGCTGATAAATAGCAGACGAACGGATGCCATAGCCGGCGGGCCACGGAAACTGGAATGGAACATACGCTGGGAGCGTCGGCTCTTATGCAACTCCGAGGGAAGAAGCAATTACGGACGAAAATAGGACGAGAACTATTTATTCATTATAGATCTCAAGCGGTAAGTAACCACGTCTTGAATTTGCATCCTTCCCTAATGATAGCAGATTTCAAACTGCATCCAGAGGAATTCCCGTGTCCCAAGTTTCATCACCGAATGGAACGAGGCTCTGAACACGACGGAGCCCATTGAAGCCGCAGCGGACTCTATTGCGCAAATGTACATGAAATATGCCGATCTCCGCAGGGAAATGGGCCCAACGGATGGCTTTAGCAACCCCGAGAATATCATCTCCAGGTGTTTAGCCCTCAATGCTGAATGCGAACAATGGGTCGAGAGCTGCCCCCTACAATACGCACATCAAACTGTAAAGGTGAACGCCCCGTCAGAAGAGGTCTTCCGCGACGAATACCACGTCTATTCAAGTCCCTGGATTGCGATGACCTGGAATAATTTCCGTGCTCTTCGGATATGCATCCACGATCTTCTCCGTAAATATTTGAAGCATTTTTATCAGCTACACCCAGTTGGAATGCTCTTCCATGACCCTAATTTCTTCCGGAGACAGACATTAGTGTCGGAGGAAATTATCCTTAAATGCTCGACGGATATCTGCTCCAGTGTGCCGTACTTTCTCGGCTTCCAACCCGACCTAGGCGCAGTGCGCCCCATGCCGGGAGCATTTAAAGGTAACCTGCTTCTTTGGCCGTTGTATAACGCAGGCTGCATGGATGTTATACCGAATCATCAGCGCAACTGGGTGGTCGGCAGACTCCGATATATATCGGAAGTTATGCTAATTCGACAAGCAACTCCCTTGGTCAATGTTCTTACCGAAATGGCTATTGCCGGAGCATGGGATGATCTAAGATGCAACACAGGCGAAGATAATGTGCTCGAAAATGGCGGTCCTGCAGCAGTGCAGACGACCACCGAGCAGGTTCAATCACCACCACTTTATACCATACATGACAGCCTCGTTCTGCGAAGTCAGAGTCAAGAATATCAGGATACGAGATTCCCAGACCCGCTTGAGCAGACTCTATCATATTCGCCCCCCATGCAGCAACAGCCCGTATATCAGCTATCGACATATCAGAATCGCCCCAACGATTTCCAGTCTAGTGTGTCTGATCGCCATATTTTCAATCAGACAAGGGGTATGGCAATGTCGGGGGATTTTGAGAGTGGGAATTGGTAGCGTGATAGGGGTACTGGCTTAGAGATGCTTAGAGACGATAGACGGAATTGACTAATGCATTTGATGGGTTATGAACGGGATAGGGGGATGTGATACGGCGTTGGGCAATCTATACGGGCGGAATCCAAATTTGATGGGGGAATGAGATGTACATTTAGAACATTGTAAGATCTTACCGTTATATATATATAACATACGTAGGGACATAAACATATACATTAAATTATTAACACTTCTTATCGCTATATTCTACCGAGGAATAGAATTAAGAGCCTTAGGCGTGAAAATACTAGCGACCCTTGCTATAAACAAAACTGCCATCTATTTATATAATAGAGTAGAAATATTTATATAAAATCAGCGTAATATTGTCCCAACAATACACGCCTTTCATACTTTGTGATTGTATCGGCTTAGATTGCTAACACCCATCTCCAAATCGCACAATAACTAAAGAGATACTACCGCCCATATCAGGATCTCACGGAAGCCGTTTCTATCTCCATCATTGAGCCCTCACCCAGTTCGTCTCCCCTATTAAACTGAAGGTTTCCCACCTAATACCCTCCCCCCACACATCCTTATCCCCCTTCGTCCCATTTTTCTCTTGCACAACCCCGGCCCAGCCTCTAATCAACTCCCTCCAATAACAAACCTCCGCCCCCTCGCTCAAGTAGCCCTTCTTAGCTATAAGCTCCCTCTGCCGATCTGCAATTCCCTTCGCGATATGATCGTTTTGCCGTAACCAGTCGATTGTTTGTTCCAGGTCGGACCAGTCGTGCTTGACAAATACGATATTTGCTTCAGAAGGAGAGTAGGAGTTTGGCCAGCGCTGCTGATCTTTGGGAGTAGGAGGGGAGGTGGAGATAGAGAGGGAGGAGGAGAAGAGAGGTTTTAGGAGGTGGGTTGTGTGTAGGAGGTAGGTTAGTGGTGGGGTGATGATCACGGAGGCGCAGGATTGGTGGAAAGGGAGGCGACCGGAGTAGGTTACGCCCTGGGAGTTATTAGTCTGTTTGCTCTGAAATGCCTGTTTACTCTTCTTTCCCGCCGGTCCTTCTTAAGATATTGGATAGATGAAACAGCTAAGATCAAGAAAACAACAAAAACGAGTTGGAGGTAGACTTACTTCCGTGTAAATAATGTATTTATACCGACAGAAATCTTCGACCTCAATCGAATTCTCAGCCATGACCCCATTAGTCTTCCACTTCATATCCTGCACATCTGCCCACTCCTTCCCCTTGGTAACCTGCAACAACATCGGTCTTAAATTTAAGTTCCCCACAGAATTAAACCACGCCGTTCCTCTCCAGACGACTTTATTAATCTTCTCCACCCAAAAGATGCTTTTCTCGACGTCGTCAATCTTTGAAAGCGCCTGGTCCATGGTACCAATGAAGGGTTTCGGCCAAGACCAGAAACTGAAGTGTGGCATTACCCAGTAGTTGCCTTTTATGTTGGGGTCATTGGAGCGGGAGAAGGACCAGGTGTTTTGACGGGGGTTGTCTATTACTGAGAAGGAAAAGACTGTGTCAGGAAGGGGAGTGGGGGACGTTATGAGGGCGCGGTGGAGTTGGTGAAGGACAGCATTACGTTCCTATGGAATAGCCCCCTATGTTGGTTGCTGTTCTCTGAATCAAGAGTTGGGGTAACGGGTAGGAGGAACGTACATATAGCATCATGCGTGACGGACGCCATTCAGCAGAAATGACATAAAGCTACAAAAAACAACCCAATGTTAGTTTTCTCTCTCTATTCAACTAGTCTCGTTGCTTAACCCACGCAATCCCACACATTTGCACTTCATCCAGTATACACTTACCTTCCCATCCTTAATCCTCCCCTCTACAATCCCCTGGTAATCATCCGCCAACTTCTTCAAATCAAAAGGTCCCCTCGCAACGCTTTGGTCAATCTCTTGCATTAAGCCTGGGAACGTTGCTCGACATTGCAGCTCGCTCAAGGATAAATTATTCTTGGTATCTTCCGAGGGGTTCCGAGCCGCGAAAAGCTTGAACGGGCTGAGCAAATAGCTGGATAGGAAGGATAGCTTAGATAGTATAAATACTACTATGAGGACTGGGATGAGGACCCGAACGAACTTCTGCGGTAGGCGTCGGGATCGAACCGCCATTGTGAAATTTGGGAGGGGAGGATAGGTTTCTCATCTCATTTCATCGCGAATCAATAATATATCACAAGATGCTTAGACAGCGCACTATAATTTTGAACAGAACAATCAAAGAGAGAAAAGGGGTCGCGTTCTGGGAGACCACGCGATGTGATGCGACACAGGCGACAGCGGGGCCGAACAGCCTAATATACAGCAAATCAGAAGTCATGTTTGCGATGATGCCACGTTAGAGTAGACATCATAGATACAATATATGAAGAAAGAAGTGAAGCAAATAAGGTTTATAGAACCGTATATTAGAGTTGACCCTCTGTTTAGCTTTGTTCAAAGTTATTTTTCTTATCAGCGGGATTATAGAGTCAGATAGGGGTGGAATTTTCAAGGGGGGAGGGGTAGGCACGTGATACTAACTCCCCCCTTTAAATCTTTTCGCGGAATTAGAACAGAAAGAACAAATTGAAATATCCTATCTTAACAAATATTAAATATGATTACTATTACAGGTTTGCAAAGAATACTCTAGAGTAGAAGCACTTACAAGATGCTGCCTATTTAAAAAGACTAAACTAAGACGAAAAGGAAACTATTCGCGTTATCACGGATGCAAGTTACGCTGAAGAGTGCCTTACGGTCAAGGATCTCTCTATTCGACTATAAATGTAGGTGCGAAGATATTAAGCTAAAGAGAGAAGAACAGCAAGTCTGACTTTTATAGATAAATAGGTGCCTACCTACCTAGGTAGGTATATGCTGTCTTGTAGATCACGTGGTGGGTCACATGCAGAATCACGGGATTGGTAAACACGTGTTGGCCCGAGCTCTGGTTAAGCTACAAAAAGGAGATCTACCAATGTACCTAGGTAGCTCGTGAACTGCAAAGAATAAAGCATGGCGAGCTACAATAGTGTCTAAGGCGGCTAGAAATTTTACTCGCCATAAAGGCCTTTTAGTCCGATAGAGCTACATCGGAGGAATAAAACTCCGGCCCGAACCGAATGGAGGCCCCTCCTTTGGGTCTCTCCATCCATCCTTTGCCCTCTTCAAGCCTGCCAGCCAGCCTTCCTCCATAAATGCCAACCTTTACTATTATCGAAATATAAGCTAAAATGGACGGTAATCCAACTCGAGTAATTATCCGCGCCCATCTCAAGGATATTCCAGGAGACGCACCAACTTGTGTCTACTGTCTCGGGGGCGACTTTTGCAAACAGGTCTTCTCGCCCGCTGAATACTACAGTGCAGCCAGGAGGTTACGACGCTCTACATATCCTGCCAAAAATTGATTTGGATAAAGATATATCTAAATGGTTCCTTTACGACTTTAATGATATGGGGCGAGTAGATAACGACGGACTCTCAAGGCGTGAAGCTACTGTCGGCTTGCAAGACTGCTTGATTTATTGTAGCTACTTTCCTGCTGTGCTGGCCACCGCCCGTGATTGCTCCCCAACGTAATCCCACCTACCAAGATGATCAGAATCGGCCGTGAACTGTCAGGCCCTAAGAACAATCCAATATCAAATCGCTTTTGCTTTCGCCCACTTGGAAAAGTATTTAGAATAGTAGGGCAGTGATGGAAATATGACGAGTTCGATCCAGCCAAGTTGATCTACTTCCTCGCAAAGTATTGCTGGAGGACTTTCAAAAATTGGAGCGGTGAATCGTTCTATTAAAGCTATGGACAACATGGGCCTATGCTCAATTTATACCCAAACTATCCCCAGACCTCTTTAGCTTTCTCCGCCTTCATAGCCCGTTTTCTCTTCCTAATACCTCTCATATCAACCAGTTTCTCAATGCCCAACTCTCTCCGCAGCTAATCCACTTTCCTCTCCAACTTCTCCCCGCAATAAACGTTAATAACTTCCTTAGTCCCCAACCCATTCTTAATATCCAAAGACCTATGTATTAAAAACGAATCTCGTCCTCTACGCGAGCTTCCCTACCGTAACCGCAACAACACTCTATCCCCGCATGTCAACGTATTCGCAAATTCAAAGGAGTTTATAGCAACCTCTCCTTCCGCTATAACCGGTAGTCAGTCAGAGCGTGGATGAAATCATAACACTCGCGGTACCGTTGCATCACATATGCCCATCCCCGAGCCGTCAATGTATTTCGCCACATCTCTCGTATCACGGCTCCCTTCGTGTCCAACCAATCCGCATACGCCCTCCCAACCGTATTATCCAGTAGAGAGCACAGATAATCCCTCCCGATTATCTGACTCGATATCTGTGGACGGTCTCGTAGGATCTATCGACTGGTAGGATTGGCAAGCTATTGGGTCTCGAAGATGGTAGATGAAGCATGGCGTCGCGGTTGCTTTGCCCAGAGTTGCTATCAAGTCTACCTCATTCTTTACAATGTATTGGAATGATAGAGGATGGAAAAGTACCTGTACCGTAGAAGGGCGCTATGGTAGAATGGAGGTTGGCCGAGTAGGCGTCAATGAAAAGCAAGGTCATTGTTGGAGTCTCTTGGGTGAAAGTGAGGTAGGCTTTTAACCTCTAGTGTTTGGAAAGTCTAGCCCATTAGCTAAGAAGGCTTTTGAGACTCTGGATGTGAGATGGTTGAGTTGTGAGACGGCTGTTTTGCGACTTAGGTGTGACATTGCGATGCGACCGAGTCGTGCGGTAGCTGTGTCGAACATGGCTGTCTGGCGTGCCCAGGGTTGTGCTCTCTTGAACAAGGCTATTCTAGACAAAGGTGATATATCGAGGCGGGGCAGCTATCAAGTCCTACAGTGCTGCGCAATATGTTGAAGTGTGTCGGGCTGACTAGGCTCATAACAACCTATATAAGAAATGGCTGAAGCAAGAGTTGTAGCACTGTGGATGTTGTATCGGAAAGGGGAAGGAAAAGCGAGGGTTAGACGAATAGTCCCAATCTCTGAGGTATTTGTGCGGATGAATCGATAGGGCTAACAATCTCGATGATCTGTAATCCATCCGAACGCTCCTGTCGTGTTGATGACGAATAGGTGGCTCACCTTGGTGATATAAAAGGGCTGTAAGGACTGGTATAGCCCAAGACATACCGCATGTACTTTATTAAATAGGAACTAAAGCTCTCCGTATAGCCCGTAGCTGAAGGTTTGGAAATCTTGTGGTCTGCTGTGATATTAGCCTAGCTAGCCTGAAATATAACAAGATCCGCTACCGGACGCCGGTCAGTTAAGCACATATAGAATCCGGTTGTTCTTCTGTAGTTAGCGGGGTTGAGTGCTTCAATAGAACGGAATAAATCGAATCTTGAAAAATGAGCTCGTGGATATTTCATTCTATATCTTTCTCCTCGGAATATGGTAGGATACCATTTATTTATGAAGAAAAGAAGCCTGCCATACACATACAACACGAATAGAGCCTCGATCAGTTCATATTTCCTTGATAAATTATCCCCAAACGCCGAACAATGCACGCTAATATGACGACTAAACATGCCACATGTCATTCATCCTCCCCGTCTTGTACGGACTACTAGCTTCCCTAGTATTTAGATATTGGTGTGGCTGTAAGGCTCATACGCGCCATTTCCCCTCCCACCATACATGGGAGCTCCAGAAGGAGCACCATAATGTCCGCTATGAACTTGTTGGGGGTTCTCAATGTGATGGTAGTTTCCGGTAGGGATGAGCTTCTCCTTGTCGGCGTGGCTGTTGCGCTTCTTGGAGTGGTTGTCAGAAGCGCAGCAGCACATGCTGAAGAGCCAGAACAAGCCGGCGGCGAGGGAGAATGCGACTGCCAACCATGCTGTGGCGAGGAAGGAGGTATTGATGCTTGCTTGGACGCCGTAAGCTTTCGCGACGGACTTGACGGCCCCGACTGCGATTGCTGATACGGCGGTTGCCATAACGGTGGCGACAATTAAGCTCATCGTTGCGATGCCAGAGACGAGGTAGGTGACGCATGACCCGACGCGGGAGCAGAAGCCAAAGAGACCGACAACTAGCTCAACTGCAGTTGCGATGATGGCGATGATGTAGACGACTGTTGTCCATTTGGTGACAGCAGTGAAGGTCTTCAAGGCGGAAGCCAGCTCCTTTGGCAGTTTGACAGCAGCATTGGTCTTGGTGCTCGCGATTTGTTCAAGCTCGGTGACGTTTGTCGCGGAGGTAGCCCAGTTGAACTTGGGCTTGCTGCAATTCGTTTCCGAACCCCTCGTGGAGCAGTAGCTCCAGAGCGACACCTTGTAGCTGTCTGCGAGGTTGAGGTCGGCGGCGGTGATATTGACTGCGTTGGGGCCGAGAGCTTGGGTGGTGAGTCCAGAGAAATGATCGCCTGGTAGTGCGACAGGTTCGCGTTTGGCGTTCTTCACCCCGTTTGCGATGTTGAGGAGAGAGGAGGACGAGATCGAGAGGTTCTTGACGTCGATCTCGAACATGTCGAGGTTTTTATTCGTGACGCCTGCGAGCATGACGATCAGGATACATATCAGACTTGCGACCGTCAGCCCAAAGGGCATGGCGACGCAGACGAATCTTCCGGCGCCCATATTGATGGTGGAAGAGGTAGTTCTGAGCGAGGTGTTGGTATTGGTGAGTCGATGATATGATCGAAGCTGTTGAACGAGCGTGCGACCGATCTATTTAATTATCGGGTCTCGATGGGTGAGCGAAGGACAGAAGCTGGATGGAGTGCAGCGATACGGAGAAAGATGTAAGATGTGGGATCATGAGATGGGAGATTTGTTGTTTATGTAGGGAAGCAGGGAGGTTGACGGGGGCATGTGTTTGGGATTGGGGACCGATGGGACGGGCGCAGTCCGGACTACGGGACACTAAGCGTCCAAGACCTGTTTCTACACACTACCGCGTAAGGCAGGGCCGCTAGTGGTGGCTGTGAAGGAGCAGGAATGACGCCGCTTTCATGGCAGTGTTGGGTGAAGAGACTTTCTACGGTGCTTTACCACGTCGTACTTTACGTAGTCACTCTCACGACACGATAAGCGTGCTAATAACAGCAATATTTAAAGCAGCATAGATGCGCAAAGAGGGCAGTTGCAGTTCTCATGTCATAGGAGTGGCGCTGGGTAGATAGCATTTCCTCTCCGTTTACGAAGTAGAATCACATTGTTTATTGTTTACTTGGTATGGCACCTTCCCGCCTTCCGCCTTCGTAATCCTCAGCTGTGGCTGGGGCCGTAAAGGGCGGCCTTCCTCGCTTAGATACCTCGTTTAGGCATAGCACCTGCTGTCAGCCCAACGATAACGCGGCCGCCACGGGGATCAACCTTAAGACTCTAAGAGTCAAGACATCCGGCTGGAATCGGAATTGCTATTTTTAATTTCTCGTCTGTTAAGAAGTTGGCTACACGCTCGATTCAAGTGCTCCGTACTTCGTACATCAAACAGAACTGCCGTCCTGCCAGACTTCGTTGTCTTTCTTATCAGGACAATAATAATAGGGGTTGGCCACTGATCAGCGGCCAGGCCACCGACCGGAGCAGCGACCCTTGCACGTTCTATAAGGATCATCATTCCCACGGCGTTTCAGATTCAGATGCAGGCCTCCTTTGCTGGGATTGGGATTACTCCATACGATCTACATAGCTACGGTCACGTGGTTGCCTCACTTACAGTGCTGCACGAACAAAAGTCACAAAAGTGGCTGGCAGCCAAGGAAGCAGAGGGTGGAGAAGATGGGGAGTAGTACGAAGTACGAAGGGGAATAAACCTGAGGAGTGCCGAAGCACGACTCGTCCGCGGGGCCTTGGGTGTCCCCAAGCGTCATCCATCCTAGGATCACCTCCTCCCACTAGAGCAAGTGGGGTATCACCGTATCAGAGATTTAAATATCAAGAATGATGTAATTCGCTCCACGGAGTAACCCTTTATCTGTGTGTTTGGATTACTGAGTATAAGGTAGGTTTAAAAAAAGACGCGAGAGTGCTTTGAGCACTGCAACATCATCCTTTGTGCATGATGACCCTGGCCGCACCTTGGGCAATATTAGCAGGTCGGCTCCCGATCCTTCATGCACGCAGAATTGTACTCAATACAGCTAGAAGGGTACATAAGTAATATAACTTGCGAAAAGTAAAAAGATAGCCTCTCAAACCATAACTATTTAGCTGGAGTGGAAGGGCTGTTATTCCCCACTACAAACCACGAGTGCGCCAAATAGTCATATGAAGTCGACAATATATGACTTAGATGAGTAGTAGCCAAACAAGGACGAGGATGGTCACGCGAGATCTTTTGCCCAATAACGGTAACGTGACTTTGGAACTACGGCTCCTACCTAGGGAGGTAGCCTTTCGACATTGCAAGACGCCGGGGGTTATCGCTGTGGGATATACTTGGCTGTAGCTGGTTCTTGTTCTTTGGCTCTGTTGAGGCCTAACAATTCCACCTAAGCCAAAGGACTACTTCACGCTTGGGGCAGGGCTAAACGTTAGAGGACTAACAGCAACAGAGATATCAAAGGTCAGCTATACAGCGACAAAAGAGGAAAGCCGGAATGTGGGACAGTCAAAATACGATACTGAAAGCAGTGCAATCTGTCTGTCGCCAAGTATGTCCTGGAGTCGGACGCTGTGAAGCTCCAAGCTTTGAAAAGGAAAGGTTTTTATAAACCTTAACTTTTAGAATACTTATTCGTCTCCTAATTACTCTTATTATCTCTAACGTATATACAAGGTGACCTGCATAGCAGGATGTATGAGCGGGCCGGAATCATATTTACATATGGGATCACTGAACCCTGGAACATATATACTTTCAATCATTTAGTAGGTGAGTGGGAAATATTTTCACTACTGGTTGCTCGCAAGCTAATAAGTAATGTGATAGGTGCGCGAGTCGTTGCTTCGGCAACACCCCGATCTGTCGAGGGAACTACCATGGATTACTTCCCGATGGGAGTTGGTCAACATTCTCCTGGGCCGCTTGGGCTGTGTACAATTACGAAAAAGCTGGGTATATCCATCGTTAGCCCAAAACGGATTCGCAAACTCACGGGCTTTGATCGTTGCGGAAAGGGTTGGGCGTCCGGATGGAAAGTGAAGTTATTTGTTCGTTTGATTTACGTTTTCATTTGGGGCTTCGGACCGAGGTGGATAGATCGAGTGCGCATACCGGTATATATTGTTTTATAGCTATTTACCATAGTCTCCTAACAAACTGCCACTAGTACGATGACTCCCCTATAAGCCATATATAATTACTAGAACCCCAATACGATACTATAAGACATCTTAGTAAGTCCTGTGACCTTATATTTCGTGGTATTTAAGAACAACGCGTTTCTAATACTGGCCACCACCTGTTTCACTGCCTCTATACCACCTACTTAATTAGCTGTAACTAAGGATCTAGCGTTTGCTCTACTGCATTTGTCTAACTACGCTTCATTTATGATTTGCCTCGAGTCGAGATCCAAGCACCATATTTAATTGATATCTTGCAGCTGTTTCAACGGTTGGGAAATGTTAGTTTTATGCTATACAATATAACAATACTACCTAACTCAGGACAATCACCATATGTGGTAGAAACAAAAGGCGAAGGCAAAATTTAATAGCTCCCTTCCGGGTCTGTAGACTCAACTCGATTGGCTCACCTATTTGTTGATATAGTAGGCAGTTAAACGAAAATCAAGTTTATATCTCAACTAGAAAGGTAGCTACTAAATTTTTCTTTTGTTGAAAACACCTTAGCCATGACGCAGTTTAGTGAGTATAAATTCAGGAATAATCTTCAAGGTATGACGACCAATTGCACTTCCATAGCCACATCCACATGCCTGAAATAAAACCGAACACTATCCCAAATGGGGTCATAACAACATTAGTGGCTCCGCCCTTGGGGACACCCATAAAGTCGACCCATTCGATCACATCAATCAGCCCTGTCCTTCTATCTACCTTCATTGTAAATATGTAAGTCTCTAGCGGTGACTGGAAGCAATTAGACTTGATGATAAAGACGTTATCGTCAATCCATTTGACCAGCTTGAAGCGGGCAACCCGTTCAACGAGACAATCAAAACCATTGGGCAGCTGATCTAGACGATTAAGTCGGACGTTCATATTATCGCCACCAATACCCTCAAAACTATCTGCGGGGATCGAAGCTCCCTCTAATTGGTTGGCATCAGCGCCCCATGACCCAACCCAGCTACGGTAGCCAGTCCATTCGCCATCCTCAAAAAAAGACGGGTCGGTCATATTCTGGAGGTGACAAGTTCCAAAAGCTCCAGCGCTATTTGGAGTTAGAGGCATGGGCAATGCCATGAGAGAAGCGAATAGGATATCAAAAGCAGTTGGAGGGTGCCAAAGTCCCTCGAGGTCGACCCCATTAGTTCGGTCATAAGCAAGTGACGATCGGAGCTCTGTTGCAAAGAAGCCCACGGCCTTATTTGCAAGGGTATGCAACACCACCACAAGCTTTTCATGGGCTGCTGGAGTGAGTGCTGAGTCCCCAGGGTCGAGATTTAACCACTCTGACTTTGCCAGAAGAGATTTAGATGGTGCCCAAGGACTGTTACCCGTTTTGGGTGATACATTGGGGGCCTGGTGATAGGATAAGAGACGAGTCGATAGACAGAAACTGCTAGCCTGTGCGATTCGCCAAGCCTCGATGGGTGCTGGAGATTCGGGGTTTGTGGGATACACGGATAGGGGAAATTCCCCTGGTAGTGGCATCCTGCAGTCAAAATCTGCTTGCTCGGGATTATAATTTGTTGGACTGGAAAATGGATAGAGGGTGTGTGGGTCGGCAGCTGAGACAACTCGATCTAGTTACAAGACGTTATTGAATATCTTCATATATATAAAGGAGCAAAGGGCCTTACGGTGGAGTGCCATTAGCTGAGGCATCCAACTCGTAAAGTGACTTCGGCCATCAACTTGTCCTGCTTTTATATCTGCCATGGCATATCTTTTCCACATGTGACGATTTGTCTCTCCAGCACTGTTGATCCCGGAAGGGAAGCTCGAACTGTTCTCGATAATAGTTCGCCACACTGTCCAGTAATCGCAAGAATTGCAGGTCTTCTTGCAAGCTAGGAGAAGATTTAAGGCTGATGTAGGAGGAAGACAAGAAGCAATGTGTTGGAGAATGCTTGTTGGAAGGGCAACTATGGATTGGTTGGCCATGATTTTCGAGTTAAACAAAGTATATCTTAGGTGGGAAGTAGATTTGCAGCTGTTCTTAGATTCAGAGAACGAGAGAATGAGCGAGGTGAGATACCAAGTCTAAACCTTTGATTATGAGGTTTGGATCGAAATCGCATAGGTTGTGAACACCTTAATTATGCGGTATGCACAGTTGTTGGAACTGTCTGGCGCGTGTGGGTGTCCGGTGGGTTATTAACCGTCGGATACCCTTTCACAGTACCCCGTAGAGTGGTATCTAGTATATTTCCGAACTAGAAGTTCAAACAAACCAACAATTGCTCCGTGGAATGGGGCCAAGTCTTGGCAATGACCACAACACAGCCCAAATACAGCCTCACAGGCTCACAAAGTGTGTAACCGAGTTATCGCCGGCCCCCTGCTCTTGGCAACTACATACTCTGTAGAAATCAGAAGTCAGTTCTTATTAGATTGGCTGAACAACTGATCACCAACTTTTCAAAGCCCCGTAATCCCTTGGATTCGCCAAGCTGTCCTGTCGTCAAGAGCCAAGACAACTATGCTTGTATATTAAGCCTTGGCCAAGGCACACTAGATATTTCGGGAGACGTTGGAAAGGAACAAGGACTGAAAGTCTTTCGGTCCTGGTAGTGCAAGCTGCTAACTTAGGAATCCTCAGGTCATTACAACGTGGCCGCTGTAGCCCAGGACCAACAAAACTTGGCGGCGGCATTGGCTGATGCAGTGATGCAGAGTGATGCCTTCATGTGCAGGGCCACAGGTCCTCAAGCGTTGATCGCTGTATGAGTTGGAACTTCCAACGCCCCTGGATATCAAAGGAACTGTGTCGTACCGAAGGCTCCTACAAAGGCTGTTGCTGGCAGGTAAATAAGCCCAATTCCGACCCCCAGGCCCCTCCAGAAACGACGTGTGCCAAGTCTTTAATATTTCGTCCCTCTATTAGTAGCCATCTCAACTGACATCTCACTGCCCTGTCTGCCCAAAATTTGTTGTCTTTTCGCTACTGAAAGAAGTTTTAATTCAAATGATGACTAGTTTCAACCTCCGCTTCCACCGCACAACTATTGTATCTATAGGTGCAATAGTTTTCCTTCTTCTATTACATACTGTCATAGTACTGCAGCCTTCAAATAGCTACCGCAACCCAAATGACTTGCTGGCATTAAAGAGCTCCACCACCACTCGTCCACTTTTTTGGGCAGATGAGGATAACCAGACAACGATCGCGGACAGCTGTGGAGTGAAAACCAGTCCTCCAGAAGTACACGAAGTGGCTGTATCAGGACCAGCGCCAGCTCAGGCAGAGTTACCAGCGGCTAATATCGTCCCCCAATGGAGCTTCACCACTGCTCGAGATGAGAGAGCGTACGGGCTCACCGCTGAGCAGTGCGAGACTGCGTTTCCCGGAATATTCATAGATATTGACCGAGCTGTTAAATATAGAAAGAAGATTGGGAATATTACTCCAGAAGACGTGGATATATCATGGAAGGATGATGCTGCGGTCAGGGCAGTGATAATCGACCAGCAGGTGCGGCACATCTCGTATATATTTTTCCACCTCTAGCAAACTTATGCTAAACACTTTATATTACGTAGCTTTACGTTATAGAAGCGAAATTCTCGGGCAGCGGTTACGCAAGTGTGCGTGGGTTGGGTATTCTCCACGCCATCCACCGAGCCATTATTACGTCGCCTACCCCAATTCCTAATGTCGAGTTCTCATTCACCACCTCCGACATCGCGGATCCGACGCATCTTCAGCACTCTATCTGGGCACTCTCTCGTACCGAAGGCGAAGAGGAGAAATGGCTGATGTCCGACTTCGGATACTGGAGCTGGCCTAACTATCTGATTGGCGGGTACGAGCAGGTTCGACGAGAGATTGCTAATACCGAAGTCGACTTTGCCGCCAAAAAGAAACAAATTGTATGGAGAGGCGCATTGAAGACTAACGCGCATAGAAAAGACCTGTTGAGGGCTACAGCAGACAAGGAATGGGCTGATGTGCAGGCCATGGGGTGGACCAACTCAACTAGTGTTACGGACCAGGACATGTCTAAGGCACTGCCAATACCAGAGCACTGCCAGTATCAATTTGTGGTCCAAACAGAAGTATGTAAAGCGGCCAAAATCAGTGCACCAGAATCGAAACTTCGAAACCGAACCGTAAGGGTGGTGACACGTTTAACCCACAGGCCACAGCTACTCCGGCCGAGGAAAATACCTCCAAAACTGCAACTCTGTCGTAATAATGCATAAAAGGACTTGGCTTGAGCCTCACCACCCTCTCCTGATCTCCTCAGGCCCCTCCCAAAACATCGTCGAAGTCGAGACAGACTTCTCAGACCAAGAAGAAAAAGTGCTGTCGCTCTTGCAAAATCCAGAAAAAGCACAACGCATCGCGAGGAATAATGTTGAGACGTTCCGTGATCGGTATTTGACGCCTGCGGCCCAGGCGTGCTACTGGAGGCGGATGTTAAGGAGTTGGGCAGATGTGAGTTTTAAGCCAAGGGAGTGGGATATGGAGGAGGGGACTGAGGCGAGGCGGACGAGAGGAATGCCGTTTGAGAGTTTTGTGTAAGTGGTTCAAGTTGCCAGATATATCGCCTTGAAATCGATTGCTGACAGAATGTTAAAGAATACAAGCAGTAATCCCCAGGAAAGGGCCATGTACTTGGTTGTCGCAGATCCTCCTCAGATGTTGAAGCAAACTTGAAGAGGCTGGCGGCATTGTCAGCCCCTTCTTAGCGCCCTCGTTATCATACACAGACCACGTAAGCAAGCTCGACGTTGATAGAACTTGAGAGCGGTGGCTGCGGTACGAAGTATTTAGATAATAAACAACATTCTCCTTAGTACTACTATTAATTAAAGTTATACAGTACTCAGGTAACGTCAAACTACTTTATAAGTGTTTTTACTCTTAAGCCAGTGTTAAATATATGTCCTTTATTCTTTTATTTTCCCCCGTATCCTTTTAACTCTACTAGGCTAAGTCTAAGAGTCTACTAGCAACTACGATTTTATAAGGAATTATTTTCATTAAATTAACAAATCAATATTTTAGCGTATACCTATCTACCTATCTATTAGAATAAAGTTGTATTAAATATATATTCTTATAAGCGACGCCTATTTATTAATGCCCCCGCCCTCTTATACAAAGCTATATTAAATCTATACAAGGTACTTATAACTAAGTGCGTCTGCAGTTCACATGATAGACAGCGCAGCCTTGCCACCAGGAGGCAATCTCCGGTAGCCTTGAGGTGATGGATCTTGGATCTTGGATGGATTTGTAGCCTCAAGAGAAGCGAGTAAAGCGGTCGTCCCACTTCCTCTGGAAGCGTCTCTCTCCTGCATCCCCAAGCAAATGCCTGTGCCATTGCCATTGCCATTGCCACTGCCACGGCGGAGTTCGAGCCTTTGCCTTTGAGTCTGAAGATGCACAACTCAACGACACCAGACTCCGTCCTCCGTCTTCTGTCCGCAACTCGCAACCCGCCAATCGCCCTCTATGGCGGCTTGCGGGTGTTCACGTCGTTCGCGGTTTAGCGTCGCGCCCGACCGGGCATCAATCCGTCGCCGGTCCAGCCGTCAATCGAATTACGGAGCCAGCGCCAGAACCATCACCATCCTCAACGCCAAACTGTCAGCCTCGACAGTCGCCCACGATACACTCCATCGCAAAAAGTCGTTTTGTCGCGATCCCACAGCCTGCCGCTCCTCGACCCGTACACTTGGATACAGAGAATTACAGAGAATCTGCGCCAGATCTCCAAACCCCCCCCCCCCACCCTTCTCAGCAGAGATCCCTCCGGTGGATGCAGACCCATCGATCGCTGAGCCTGAGTCCTCGCTCTCCGTCCTAGTTGGCTTCAAGCCTCACTCTGCAAGGTTTGCCACCCACCCCCACATCCACACCCTCAGCCTCTGGAGCACGTTTCTCATTCTCCTTTGCCACTGAAGGGAAACGAGACAAAAGCGAACGACCTCGTCTTCATTCTCCCCCTTGAACGTCTGCCAAACACGTACGGTTCCAGAGCACCAAGCCAACCAAGACTTGCTGACAGCCACAGCTCGGTAGAACTCCCAGCTCCAAGAGCCTCCCCATCCTCCTCCACCCGTCGACGCTGCGCACCACCACATCTTGACCGACTACTCGCCGATCTCGAGAGTCACTGTGCTGGCCGATCGAGAATATACCAATTGCGCTGTCGCTCTCTTCGTCGCCCTGGACCCACTCGGAGCAACTCGAATCCCATAGCTACCAATCCACCGCCGGCAGCAGCGGCATTATTTCGAAAGCTGCGCACCTTATACCCTCTTGTCGAGGACCACTCATCCGTACGGCGCCCATTGGATCCGCCGAGCAGAACATCACCGTCGTCCCTGCGAGACCCAGAGGGAAGTGAAGTATCGTGGCATGGGTAATCAGAACTCGAAAGGCTCCGGGCCAAATGCGCCGAAGGGGAACGCGTCACAGACGTCCTTGGATAAAGGCCCCGAAGGACCTCTCCAATCATTGCCGTCGTTCAGCAAAGTAGATACCAAGGAATCCACCAGATCCATCCGGGGGACTTTGAGATCCAAGATACCCGGAAAGACCGATAGTCCGCGGAATTCGATATCCGGGTCAAATGGAGATACAGCTGGAGACAAGTCAGACGGAGCATCTGTACGATCCGGAAGAAGCTCTCGATCTGCCTTGTCGAGGAGTAGTCGGGTGGAGCCGGATTCTCCCCAGTCAGGGCAATCAGCCGTCTCGCCAGGTTCGTCGGACGAGGTGACCTCGCCACTGCAAGACCCTCAACCACCCCCTTCTCCAATCCACTCTGGAACTACATGGCAAGGCCACCATGATGTCGATGCCGCTCAACGTAGTGGGGAAGTTGACCATGTCTCTGATCAACCCCCTTCGGGAACAATCAACCCCCACACACATCTCCAACGTGCTGGACAGTCCATCCTCGTCAAAAGGGCCAACATGATCAATCCTATCACCAAAGGTGCCATTTCAAAGTCCCCCACAGCAGAAGAAACCGCTGCATTGAGCTCACCCGCAGTAGCAATGGGCGAGCTGAAAGAATCTGATGTGGACGACTATATCAAACGACTCCTCGATGCTGGATATGCAGGTAAAAGCACTAAGGGGGTCTGTCTGAGGAATGCGGAGATCAACTCCATATGCTCTCGAGTCAGGGAGATATTTCTCGAACAGCCGCCGTTGATCGAGTTGGACGCCCCAGTGAAGATTGTGGGCGACATCCATGGCCAATACTCAGACCTCATCCGTATGTTTGAGATGTGCGGTTTTCCGCCAACCTCGAATTTCCTATTTCTCGGAGACTACGTTGACCGGGGCAAGAACTCTCTGGAGACCATACTCCTCCTCATGTGCTATAAGATCAAGTATCCCGAGAACTTCTTTTTGCTAAGAGGTAATCACGAATGCGCAAATGTAACCCGCGTTTATGGGTTCTATGATGAATGTAAGCGAAGATGTAATGTCAAAGTATGGAAGACATTCGTTGATACCTTCAATTGTGTAAGTTTTCTGTACCTCTATTATTACCCAAGCATAGTACTGATGCCACCAAAGTTGCCCATTGCTGCGATTGTAGCTGGAAAGATATTCTGTGTTCATGGCGGTTTGTCTCCCGCCCTTAGCCACATGGACGATATTAGAAACATTGCTCGGCCAACAGATGTGCCCGATTTCGGCCTATTGAACGATCTTCTATGGGCAGACCCCGCAGACCAAGAAAAGGATTGGGAATCCAGCGAACGTGGCGTTAGCTACTCATTCGGAAAGAGAGTTATTACAGATTTCCTAGCTAAACACGACTTCGACTTGGTATGTCGGGCGCATATGGTTGTCGAAGACGGATACGAATTTTTCGAGGATCGAATCCTCGTGACCGTTTTTTCTGCGCCTAATTACTGCGGAGAATTCGATAATTATGGTGCGGTCATGAGCGTCTCTACGGAGCTATTATGTAGCTTTGAGCTTCTGAAACCTCTCGATTCGAGTGCGCTCAAGAGCCAGATGAAGAAAAGCCGAAATAAGCGCAATAGTATGGTTAACAGCCCCCCTCCTGGTGGCGCGTACCCTCAGAGCGTTTGATCTCCCCTGGGATTTGGTTCTGGAGAAGCACCTTTTGCATAGCTGGAAATGCTTACGGAAGGAAGATGCTGGCTATGAACGGGTTTCAAATTTCGAGAGATATGTTGATGAGGAATGCTATTCATGGGAATTTGAATGGTCTCGTTATGCCGATAATGGCACACTTCGGTCAGAAGCGATGATTGATGGTTACGATACGAAGCGGACAATATAGACTGGACGAGATCACCAAAGCACGCGCGTTCTGCGTTTTGCGCTTGAATGAAACTTGGACGATAAAACAAAAAGGATCAGAAGAGTAGATTGCTTCAGGGGCCCCAACCTTGACAAGGGATATGGGCTTGGAGCAAGCCTAGCCGTTTCTCCTTAGGTATTTTACATGCTATAAATGTCATTGTGGGAGATCCCTCTGCTGCTCTCTTTCTTGCTTGCCTGCGTTTTTGTTCTGGCGTTGTGAGGGTATGCATGCGGGCAGGGTGTTTAGGTTGGGATCATGGGAATCATAGGGAAGAATGTCAGTTTTGTGCGGATGCAAGAGACGCTGGGGAGGGGAGATGTGTGGAGATGTGTGGAGATGTGTATCCTTATTTGTATTTATATTAATAGCGAGGGTTGGACTGGCCTGCGCTATGAATCGCTGGGCCTGGCTGCCTTGGGGATGGCATGAGATAGGATGAGATGAGGATGCATGAGAACTAATGGAGTTGACTTTTTTCGAATCCTGTGCTCTATGTGTGGTGCTGTATAATACATGGCTTTCGTGAAGTGAATGTCGTTAATCTCTGTAGGAGTTGGATCTTGTAGAATACGCCTGTGTTACTGCCACTTCTCTAATTTGATAAGACTGGTTCTAAGGGGTTTATATTTATATCGAATGATTATGGGATTCGATGAGTGATCAGGGCTAGTTTAACGTCATAGTAAGTAGTGTGTAATATCTCCGTTTTGCTAATGATGCAGATACTTTGCAGAAGTGACAAGTATACCTAGGTATGTATAGCTGTATATATATTTCTTTGTAGATGAAGGTAGATTGGGCATGGATCACCCGATGTTGAGCTCGCCAATTGCGTATTTTTTCGCGCCCATCTTCCCCCCTTTAATGCGCAGCGCCAAGACACCTCACACGTGACACCTAGCAGGCACCTAGGTACTATTAGAATATAAATACGAACGGGTATTGATGAGTTAGGCTTAGTAATAGGATAGCCCATAAACACTATACTCTTGTAATTGGATTAAAGTCCTAATCTATTACTTAGGTTACTATACACTTTGACTTTATCAACTTAAAGCTGCTATTTTAGCTTTTTCATAGCTTATGAAATTCTACCCAAATAGGAGGACGCTTAGAGATTAGCCGTTAGAACATGGTACCTCTTGCTATATACTCTATTATGTCGTGACTTTCTATCTACAACCCTTATGCTAAGGTATATGCTACTTCTCAAGGCTTGCGATGCCACCATGGGTTAAGTCGTCGTTGATCCAGCCTATTATTCGTAAATCCTAATAGTTCTTTCAAGCTCGATGCATGAAGGATATCTGCCATGGTGATATGAATGCTTTGCTCTCGAGCTTTGATGATTAGATGCATAGCAGTTAACGAGTCGCCGCCCAAGGTAAAGAAGTTGATATCATTGTTGAGAGAGGATTCTTCTAGTCGAAGAACACTAGCGACTAGAGATCGTAGCGTCGGTAGTGCTGACATAGTACTGTTCGTATCCATTGAGAGCGGCTTGGGGTTTATCGCCTGGATGTCATTGAATTCATCCAGGACAACTGTGCTGGATAGGAACACCCGGTTGCATTTTGCATCCAGGTACTGGGACACGTCTTGCACAGTGCTCGTCGCACTATCGACCAAGTAGCTAAGTGTTTCCCCGAAGGAGTGAGATACTTCTGATGCCATTTGCTCAGTCATAGCCCCATTCCAATAGCTCAGTAAGACATCAAGATCATCTTCATACACCTCAATTCGTACCGTGATATCGTACTATACAGAGTTAGCTTGCAGGCTAATAGAGCGTACTGGGATCAATGCACATACCTCGGCGGGGTCCGCAAGCGAAATGTAGTCATAAGTGAAGCTCTCGTAGCGGAGAGCATCACGGGAAACATGAACAAGGGACATGTTCGTGTTAAACAGAGCTACACCAGAAAGCCCTAAAGTGTGTTGAATCTCTAGAAGAGGGGCGTTTTGGTGGGCCATACAGTCGAAAGATTCCGATTGCATTGTGCTCATTATGTGCGACATTTTAGCAGAGCCGTCAAACTTGGATCGGCAGATTAATTGTTTGATATATGGCCCAACACCTTCGCCAATGCCATCAATAGGAGTGTCTCTCCCGGATGCCACGAAACCGAAGCAAACGTCGTCCGAATGAGTATATCTCCGGAGGACCAGGCTCCATGCTGTCTTAATTAGACTAGCCACCGTTAACCCCTGCTTTCGAGCGCGATTAAGAAGGTGCTTCACATCCGGAAGGATGACTGGTATAGTGCTGAGGGTATTATATGGTTTATTGCACTCCTTCGTAAGTTTGAGATGGCAAGGTCGTACTCCATTGAGATATCCGGCCCAAAACTCGAGATCCTCAGTAGTGGAAACATTCTGTAAATGACTGACATATCTGGAGTAGGGGAACTCCGAAGTAGCCGTGAGCGTATTCCCATATGCGGCGCTAAGGTCTCTCAAGATAATTTGCGTTGAGTGACCGTCGTAACATGTGTGCAAAAGTTCAAGCTTTATGAACGTTCGACCACTTGGAGTTTGACATATGGTCATTTTGTGGTTTGATTGTGTGTTATTTTCATGGTACACTCCAGGTTTCTGTAGCACTGCCAGTACCTCATCGTCCGAGCAGGCAATTCTGGTTGTATTGTCGCCAGCGGATTTGAGAACTGCTTGGTCGAAGAAGTGCGTGTTGGAAAGACTCTCAAAGAAAACGGTACGCAACACTGGATGGTGTTGCATAACGCGACGCCATGCACTTTGCAACAAGTCAAGATCAACTATACCCGTCTTTGACGTTTTCCTGACTTCCAAAATTGATGCTGCTTCGTAGAACCTCGACGAAGACATACTGCGGGTGATCAACATTCCTTCTTGAACAGGCGAGCAAGGGAAGATGTCTTCAACGTCCTCGACAGATCTTACCCCAAAATGTGGCAAAGTGTCTGAGTAAAGCTTCTCGAGGTCGTTATATGTATATGTTAGAGCCAATAGCGGATAACTGACTAATGTGGGTCTGGGAGATAGGTTGGGCATTTCGAGTGACATGGACGTCAATAGTTCCTTGTATTTGGTGACGCACTCACTGACATTTTCGAAACCATCCATCCCAGAGTCTATCTTAAAGTTAAACTCAAGGTTTTGATCTTTCCAGGAAACACTGGCGTTGAAAGGGGTATAACTACTCTCCCATTGGCTGTTGCGGTGTTGTCGGCCAGGATGAGCTCGGGTGCGAGATAAAATCTCTGAGTGAAAGCTTAGGTCGCATTTCCCAGAGGATGTAGCTGAGAAGATTGTTGACCGACGGCTGAGCTGAAGACACTGACAGCGGGTATCTTTGATCCTTCGCACGGTTTCCAAGTACGAAGAACCGGACTCGATCGTGGGACTAAATACCATTGGGATCGTAAAGCGACCAATTGTTTTAGACATGTCTAACCCAAGCGCTGATATTCTCCTTCCATCAAACCCGCTCAGCAAGGCTGGGGAATTGCTGCTCCCACGCCTTGAAGCGAAGCTGTGCAGCAACCCACCAATCAATAGATCGTCAGGTTCTGTGCTAAACAATCTGTTACAATCACCAGCGAGTGCGGCTGACACTTGAGGGTCCAGAATAAAAGAATGCATAGACCACTCTGATACGGAACTGTATAGTTCCGGAACTTCCCAGTAGTTGAATAGATACCTTTTGTAGTTCGAATAGGCAGTGGAAAGAACCCTCGGCCCTAGCCTGGCCGTAAATTCAGCCCAACTCTGATATTGAGGAATCAAGTGTTTCTCCATCTTTCTCTCGCGTAGAAAGACACCTAAGTCATCAACAAGAATATCCCAAGACCCCTGGTCTACTACCAGATCATGCGCGGTGAAGTGAAGATATTTGTCTCCGGAATTAGTTCTGAGCACATTGACAATAAAGACTGGTCCTTTTATAATGTCCAGTTTTGCGGTGTATTCTTGTAGCCAATGTTCCACTGCTAAGCGATCCTCAAGGTGCTGTTCACTAAAGCGATATGCGTTCTGGTGGCTTTTATCGATAGTTTGTAATAGTTGACCATCACGCCCGATTTCAAAACGTGAGCGTAACACTGGATGTCTCTTGACAAGTTTATCCAGGCCGGTGCGTAGATCTGTAGTTGATTCCTCTTGGGAGAGGTGGACTAGAAGTGATTGAGAAGAAGAGCCTGAATTCGCAAGGTCAGACGAATTTCGACACGATCCGTGGAGCAACTCCTGGCCTATACTGGTGACAAATGCATTGCCACCATGGGATGCCCCGTCTTGCACAATATTTTCCTCTTGTGCCACATCAACGTTGGTTGCATAGGCACATAAATCGAGAATGCTTGGGCTCGTTATAATATCTTTAACCTTCAATTCAATTCCTGCAGTTCGGGCAAGCATCACCAATCGTATTGCGGAAATGGAATCTCCACCAATACTAATGAAATCTTGGTTCATGGAAATCTGCTCTACTCCCATCCTTAACACCTCTGCACAAAGTTGCTGCAACTTCCGCTCAGTGACCGTTAAGGGAGTGTTGGTGGTTTTCGTGGCCGCCTGTGATATTATGATTTGCCGGGTCTCGTCATCTGCATTTTCTAACCAGATTCGGAGCTTGTTCTTGTCAATCTTCCCCGAGGAGTTATGTGGCATTGCCTTCACAACTACAAAGAAAGAAGGAACCATGTAAGGCGTTAGGGTTGATGATAAATGCTTGCGGAGACGTGAGATCGTATTTGGCAGCTCGTTGTTGTGTAAGATTGATGAGAGTTGTAAAGATGTGGTGATCTCTTCCGGCGTAGGCCCGTTCAAAACCGCCATGGCTATAAGCTTGGATTTGAACAAACCTGTCTCGGGGAGTAGCACTGCTGCGCTCTTGACATCCTTGAACGTGAAAAGACTGTGTTCGACTTCCGCAAGCTCCACTCGCTGCCCACTAACTTTAACTTGGGTGTCTTTTCTAGCAACAAATATGACCGACCCATCTGAATCATAACGGACGAGGTCCCCGGTCCGGTAAAATCTGCGTGGGCTACTCTCTGTTCCTCCTTTTGCCCATGGCGGGTTTTTAATAAAGGAAGCCACCGTCTTAATAGGATCGTTCAGATACTCTTTGGCAAGAATTGGGCCTTCAATACAGAGTTCACCAACACAACCAACAGGAGCTAACCGATCAATGTCGATAACATCCACAATCCAGTACCGGCAACCAAAAGGTTTTCCGATACTTGCAGGGTTACTTTCTTTCGATAGCGGGAGAGTTGCACTTGAGTATATGCAAGTTTCGGCCGGTCCATAACAAGCGATGAGGTCAACCGAGTCTGCCCATTTCTCAACTAGTCCATATGTTACTCTCTCCCCACCAAGTATCAATTTTTTTAACGGAGTTTCTTTAGGATCCAGGAGAGTAGCCACACTGGGTGTCAGAAAACTCATATTAGCATCCAACTCCCTAATTGCCTTGCTAGCATTGTTGTATCTGTCTTCATCTCTTGGAATGCATACGCAACCTCCGTGCATCAAAGTTGTCCATATATCTGCAACGCTAACATCAAAAGCGAAAGCCGCAAAGTTGAACATACGAGTATTTCGCCCAACACCGTAAAACGATGCATGAGCAGATGAGCTTGAGCAGAGGGCGGCATGCTGGATAACAATCCCTTTGGGAATTCCAGTAGAGCCCGAAGTAAACTGTATCAGGACGGGGGATGAAGGAGACACTTCCGGAAAGGATATCTCATCACTTATCCGGTTTTGAGGTAGTTCATCATTCTCAAAGGTAATCACGGTGGCTGCTAGATCTTCCACGTGGCTCCGATGTTGTCCGCTTGTGATGATGATTGTAGCCTCAACATCCTTTACAATACTTTGTAGCCGCAGGATGGGGTAGCTTGGATCCAAGACAACGTATGCAGCTCCACATTTTATAAGGGCCAACATAGCAACAACTGCCCATCTAGACTTTTCAAAACATATCGGCACATAAGTCCCAGATTTGAGTCCGAGGGCTAATAAACGCTTCGCAAATAGGTCGGACCATTTCTCAACTTCACTATATGTGAAGGTCCCATCCCAGGCGCATATAGCCTCCGAGTCTGGACTTTCAAGGGAACGCTCTCCGATAACAGCATGAACACATTCGTTAACCTGCTGGGGCACCGGTTCTGTTTGCATCCAAGTAGAGATCTGGGTTTCGTCACGAGGCGAGAACATCTCAATATCTTTTACTCTGCGTGATTGATCCGAAACGAGCTGTTGGGTTATATAGGACATGTGATGGACCATACCCTGGATATAATCATTTGACAGAGCAGAACTATCAAACTGGGCCCTAAACTTCACACTCCCGGCCCTGAGCTGGCATTCCATTATCAAAGGGTAATTATAGGACATATGTTGTAAATCGGGTAAAAGGGTTATCCCTTGTAGAGTTGCAACGTCGGTGGCCGTAGGTTGTATCACGAGAAGATTTTGAAATTGGCATAGTTGAGCGTAATTTTCTCCCAATTTTGCAATGTTCTGGAGCCCAAAATGCTCCTGCGCCATTAAAGAAGCATGTTGAATTTGTAGTTGGCTGAGGAACATTGAAACCGTGAGATTGTTTTCAAGACGAACGTGGAGTGGTATAGTGGCAATAGTTGGTCCAATGATGTCTAGTATTCCGAGAATAGGAGCATGGCGGCCAGCACTCACGGCCCCAAATATTACGTCATTCGTGCCCGAGTACGCTGATACCACCATAGCCCATGCTGCTTGTAGAACAGTAGACATTGTGAAGTCGCCTTGGGCTTGAAAGTCGTTGCGAGACAGATGTTCTATGATCGAATCCGTACGCGCTTGGGATCTCTCAGATGATTGAAGAGGCTGTGGAAATTGATTGAAACGCGCTTCTGCAAGCTCCGAATGCCAGAAATTGCGGGCGATATCTTTATCGCACTGTAACAAATAACGTGAAAAGCGAGTGAAAGAGGGCGATTGTCGAAGTGGGTTGCCATTATATGCGTCCATGACCCGTGATAGCACTTGATATAAAGCCCAACCGTCCAATATGGCATGATGCCAGGTCCAAACTAAATAATGTTCGCCGTTGTTTGACTCGATGAATGCAAATCGACTTAGATTATCTCCATATAGCATATAGGCATTTTTATCCGCTATCAGATACCCGTGGAGATCGGAACTAGTGTTCCAAACAAGTTCTCGTGCAAGAATCATGACCAAGGTCCCATGTTCGTTGTCAACCAATATCGCTCGAAGAATTGGCGTTTCCTGATAAATCAACTCCCATGCTTTCTGAAAACGTTGAGCATCAATTTCCGCCGGCAACGAAATAACGTTCTGGCAGACGTAGGTATGAGGATTTTGCATGGTAAGTGCCATCAAACTCTCCTGCATAGGAGTGCAAGGATAGAGATCATCGATCTGCTTCTCGTCGATACTGTAAAGCCTCGAAAAGTGAGCTTTGATACCTGAAAAGTCAGATGTTGCGCTTTGTGGTAATAGAGTGAAGGGCTCGGGGTCTTCTGGTGCTTGCGAGCCAATAATCTGTTGCTGCTCCATGATTGAGGCCATTGATGACAGTTGTGGGTACCGAAAACACCCAGCTACGGTAAGAGAGAAACCAACTCGTTGCATTCTTGCAACCAAATGCATGGCAGTAACAGAATCCCCGCCCAGCTGGAAAAAGTTTCCATTTCCAATAATATTGGCAGGTATCTTTAATACTTCAGCCCAAGCATCTTGTAAAAGTTGTTCCGTAACTAGTAAAGGACCAGACTCTTTCGCTACTGACAAACCGTACTTTGCAATCAGTGCCGGTGAGAAGGTAGATCCGAGGCTCCTTAGTGACTTCCTGTCAGTTTTACCACTTATATTCGTTGGCATTGTTCCGACTTGGACGTATAATTGAGGAACCATGTAATGAGGTACCTTTTTTTGAAGTTGGATCTTTGCGTCTACCATTTCTGCTTGAAACTCCGAAGTTGTTGGTAGCAGAAGCTTTTCGACTGGAAAAGCAGTTTGTGCGCCAATGGCAGTTTCCTCCAAGGAGACAAAAGCGGTCAGAAAGGTTCTGCCCTGTAGTTGTTCTGGGGAAATCATCTCAGCTACCACCGCCCGCGAGCCCTTAAGTGACAACTTAAAACAATGTGCAACCTCAGATAAGTCGATTCTTATCCCATTCCATTTTGCTTGGGTGTCCTTTCGACCGATGTAGATAATGCTTCCGGCGCCGGAATATCGTACCAGATCACCAGTTTTCAACAATCGACGCGGATGACCTGAATCATTTATGTCGCCAGATAGAAACTTTGGATTTGCGATAAATGATTTTGCGGTTCTTTCTGGATCATTCAAATATCCGGCAGACAAGCCTGGTCCCTCGACAAGCAGTTCGCCTACACATCCCACCGGCAAGAGCTGGTCATGATCCTGTGGATCTGCAATCCAATATCGGACGTTTATGCCTTTGCCAACATCCTGTGGAACTTTGTCGTCCTCGAAGATCTGGCGGCCAGTACAGCCAAAAGTCGCCTCAGATGAGCCATAGCCTACGAAAAGTGCGACTTTACCTGCCCAGCAACTGGAAATCGCCTTCGTCACAGCCTCGCCACCTAAGAGTAATGTCCTCAATCCTGGAACTTTGTCTGGATGCATCAGACTAGCACCAGTGGGAGTCATAAGTGCAGTGTTGATATCCCAGTCCTGAATGCATTGAGGTAGACGATCCTTCTGACTTTCAGCCAATGGTATGCATATACATCCGCCATAATACAAAGTGCTGAATATTTCTACAACACTTGCAGCAAAGACGTATGACGCGAATTGAAGAAATCGAGTGCCAGGACCAAGCTTCCAATAAGCATGGGCCCCGCAAACCGAGCACAATGAACGGTGTTCGATTATTACGCCCTTGGGTTCTCCTGTGCTTCCAGACGTGAATTGGATATAGGCGGTGGCCGATGGGGAGACCAACGGAAGAGTAGTTATGGTCTGCGGTAGCTGGTCCAGGAAAGGGAGGTCAAGCGTGATTACAGTTGACACTAACTGACCGATGTGCTTGGATTGCTTTTGAGATGAAATGACTGTGGTCGCCTGGGTCAAAGACACAATACCTGCCAACCTATCGGCTGGGTGGCTTGGGTCAAGAACCACGTAAGCAGCCCCTGCCTTTTGTATAGCTATCATTGCAATGACCGCAAAGGCTGATTTCTCGAAGCATATTGCAATGTATTTCCTTGGATCACCTGGAACTTCTGATTGAATTAGGTAGCGGGCGAATTTGTCGGACAGCTGGTCCAGTTCGAGGTATGTGAAGCTGCCATCCCAGCCATTGATGGCTAGTGCCTGTGGTTGGGCAAGCACATGGCGCCTCAAAACGGCGTCGAAAGAATCATTTTGTCTTCTTGGTGGGACCTGATTCCACGAATTGATCTCCAATTTGTCATCGTCATTCAGTATCCGAAAATGTGCAATCTGAGCAGCATCATCTTGTACTTGAAGCTGTAGAAGAGTATGAGATAACTGGCGATGGATTCGTCTAATCTGCACGGCAGAGAAAACATCTTCATTAAAGGTGTATGATACCGAGACTACTTCCTCAAGCTTTATATCGACTATAAGATCAAAAGATTCCGAGGCCCATTGATTGATGGACGCTTCTCTGCATATGCACAGAAGATTCCGCGGCGCAACTTGAGTATTTGAATCTTCGCGACGTTGAATATCTATTTCCTGGTCAATTTTACCTCCCGTCTCAGAGAGGAACTGGCTTTTTGTAATTGTGTAGTCGATTGGGATGCTCATGGCAACTGCTCGCTCGCCGCATGATGCATCGTTGTAGGCAAAGACAGCATCATCTGTATCCATATATCTTGAACCCACAAGCAACCAGGCGCATCGGATGAAGTTTAGCTGTTCTTCAACATGGCAAACTCCACGTAGCACATCGAGGGTGTACGAATGCGGCATTTGCAGGGAAAATTCTTGGGATTCTTGACTGGTAAATTCACTACTGCACTTTTTAGGGCAGGCTTCGCTGGCGGTAGCTTCAGAGGGATCAGTCGATGGAAACACAGCCATAGTTAATGTGTCAGAGACACGGATTTACTCTATTGGAAGGCGTTTAGAGGTCCGATTGCTTGTATAAGTGAGGAGATATTGAACTTGATGCTAATAATTAGTAATAAGAACGAGTTTCCGATGGAGGAAGTGCTTCATACCGCCTATTGAATACTCTCGCTGACTTCAGCCCTAGGAACGATTGCTGACTAAAGCGGCCCCCTTTCATCTAGCGTTTTCTGGACGACAAGATAATGTCCTGGTATACGTGACGCCAAGCAGAGTTATTTCGGGTGGCTTATCTTATTCCAGATAAGCCGCTTTAATGCTTGTAAGCATAGAGCGTCGTATCCTGGAGAGATCCTCCGCTGCACGTCAGTTTTATCCCGTTGGTGTATGAAATACTTCGCAAAGGATACTACTCGTATGTGATAATGAGAGTGGGCGGCCCTAAAGAAGGGCTGTAACCAATCACTTACAAACCAGTGAAATTTCCACAGTAGCTGCTGCTTGTAATTCGCGACTTGTACCAGCTGATATTTTGAAGTCTTTCAAACTCACCGCCGGTGATACGGATCCAAATCTAGGCCCTACATGCGTAGGGTTGTGGGATTCAAAAGCGGTATCACCTAGGATATACTACCCTAGTTCAATATTAACCCACTTGCTACATGGCATATTCTGCTCAACTAGCTCCTGGATAAGCAAACCTGTAGATCCCATACTTGCAGCCCTAACATTCTTGCATCTCCGGCGCCCTTGTGTTCCCGATGTCCCTGTATTCCCGATGTCCTTGCATCCCCGATATTCCCTCCACGCGGTCTTTTGCACGCCATACACCCTATGGTTAACGCTGACTATGCGGCTGAGAAGTCAATCCGATATTGTTACCCTGCACGTTGCTTTACCAACGATAAAATTTCTGTAAACCTTGATTCAATTAGGGCGACTTAATCTCATAAATTGATAGTTTTCAAACTGTTGAGTACTAATTTGTAAATGCTTGTAGTTGTGCTCTAAATATCGAGTTTCCACTCTGCCCCTTGATCCGAGAATCCGAATTTGTTGAACAGCTAGAAAAGCGCCACCGTAATAAGCTCGCATTAGCGTTTGTCAAATGGCACCAAGATCTACAAATGTCTCAAGACTCGGGCATCAAAAGGTCAGGGAGTTTATACACCTTCTCTATTTGGGGCTAGTAAGCGTCCCGGGGAATTTGTCTCAATGATCTGCATGTGGCATATTAACAGGCTTTGAACAGACACGGACGCCATGGCGCGGAGAGTAAGAGCCCGCCGGCCACCGGCTCAATTATTGTTAGCCTTGCCAAATATCCCCCTGTTAGATCACTTGCGGAAAATATCCGGATATCGATGAGTGAGACTCAGCTAGCTTAGTCGTAGAGTAGCATACTAGAAAGTTACAAATCATATAACACGGCTTTAAGACTTCATACAACACAAAAATTGTCTTTATCACTTATCAGGCTTCACAATATATATCTCCGAGCCTAAGCTTTCAACATTCTGGCACTTTAATCAGACCCAGATTATCTCGGCAGAATGACGGCCGGAAGCCTTAACGAACCGATTGCCATTATTGGAATCGGCTGCAGATTTTCAGGAGGTGCCACAGATCCAGACAAGTTCTGGGAGCTTCTCAGGAATTCACGCAGCACTTGGTCCGAAATTCCAACTTCACGATTCAACGCAGATGGAGCTTACCATCCAGATCCGGAGAAGAAAGGCACTGTATGTACTTATCTAACCATGCTGTCATGGCTAATTTGAGTATTCAAAGTCAAACGTGATGGGTGGCCATTTTCTATCTCAGGATATAGGAGCTTTCGACGCTTCCTTTTTTAATTTCTCGAGTGAGTTTGCTGCTGTAAGGAGTCACTATAAACTCTATGACCGTCCTAGAGAGCCCAAGCTCACTCTTATAGACACTAGATCCTCAGTACCGCATGGAACTTGAAGTGGTCTATGAGGCCTTGGAGAGCGGTGTGTCCCCCTTCGTTCGCTTAATATTTTGATTCTAAACAAAGTAACTTCACAGCTGGCGTTCCTCTCAGTGCGGTGAAAGGCTCCAATACATCAGTATACGCTGGAGCATGCTTCCGGGACTACCATGATAGTCTCATCAGAGATCCGGATACCTTACCAAGATCTTTCATGACTGGAAATGGTGTTGCGATGGCATCTAACCGCGTTTCGCATTTCTATGACCTCCGAGGACCGAGTATAAGCATTGACACGGGATGCTCAACCACTCTTACAGCATTACACTTAGCAGTTCAGGGCCTCCGGTCGTTTGAATCTGATCTAGCAGTAGTTTCGGGCGCGAGTTTGAACATCAACCCGGATATGTACATCACATTATCTAATCTAGGGTAAGCTGAAATCCGCCCGGCCCGAAAGTCATCGGCTTACACTGACTTATAGTGTTCTTTCCCCTGATGGTTTGTCCTACAGCTTCGATGATAGAGCAAATGGATATGGTCGTGGGGAAGGCGTTGCAGCGATCATCGTCAAAAGACTCGAAGATGCTGTGAAAGACGGCGATCCGATACGAGCTATCATTCGGGAAACCGGACTCAATCAAGATGGGAAAACGACGACAATCACATCGCCGAGCCAGCTGGCCCAGCAGGAGCTAATTCAGATGTGTTATCATAAAGCCGGGCTTGATCCTTATGAAACGGCATTTATTGAGGCTCACGGTACCGGTACGGCGACAGGTGATCCTATTGAAGCCGGTGCAATTGCGGAAGTCTTTTGCAAAAGCAGAACTCCCGAGAACAAAATGTTCATGGGTTCTGTGAAAAGCAACATTGGCCACACTGAAGCAACAAGTGGTCTCGCAAGCATTATTAAGATTGTCTTAGCGTTTGAAAAGAATGTTATTCCTCCAAATGTTCACTTTAAGGAAAAGAACCCCAAACTACGTTTCGAAGACTGGAACTTGAAGGTGCGAATATATTCAGTAACAGAAATAAAGATGCTAATTCCCGCCTTCAGATTCCGCTGACACTTCAGCCATGGCCCTCCACCAACGGCGTTCGAAGGGCATCAGTCAATAATTTCGGATACGGCGGGGCCAACGCCCACGTTATCCTGGAGGCAAATGACTTCTTGCCAACGATCAACAGTTTGGATAATGGTTTAAAAATGAGACTTCCTAGCGCTGTGAATGGTCTGAATAGCAGGCACAACCTCAACGGCATCGATAGCAGAAATGGTAACGAAACGCGGGACGAACCCATATCTCGAATCTTTCTCCTAAGCGCAAAAGATCAAAATGCGTGTGAAACTATGGCAGCACGTCTGAAGGACTACGTTTTGAACCATCACAGCATAGACGAAACAAATTTTCTAGACAATCTTGCTTACACGCTAGGATCACGCCGCTCGGTGTTTAACTGGGCAGCGGCGTATCCAGCCAGTACCTCATCCGCATTAGCAAACGCTCTTATCAGCAACCGTTTCAAACCTACTCGTTCCTCCGATTCGACTAGGATAGGGTTCGTCTTTACTGGACAAGGTGCTCAGTGGTATGCGATGGGCCGGGAGTTGATAAATGCTTACCCTGTCTTCAAAACCGTAATACTACAGGCCGATGCATGTATTAAAAAGCTAGGATCTCATTGGTCAATACTTGGTACTGCGGCCCCTTCCTCCCCAATTCTTCATAGCTAATATTGCACCAGAGGAACTCCAACGTGACCCAGAGAATAGCAGAGTAAATGAGATTTCTTTCAGTTTACCTCTTTGTACAGCCATCCAACTTGCACTAGTCGAACTTCTCCGATCATGGGGAATTACACCAACTGCAGTTACGGGCCATTCTAGCGGAGAAATCGCCGCAGCCTACGCTGCTGGAGCCTTGAGCCTTGAGTCTGCAATTGCAATCCCTTATCTGCGGGGCCAACTTATCCTTAACAGCGATGCCAACATCGTTGGAAAAGGAGGTATGCTTGCAGTGGGTCTCGGAAGAGAAGCCGCGGAAAGCTACATCAGCCGATTGAATGCGGGCATGGCTGTCGTAGCTTGCGTCAACAGCCAGCTTAGCGTCACGGTCTCTGGTGATGTTGCGGCACTCTCGCAACTTGAGGAGATGCTTTTAGCGGATAAGGTGTTTGCAAGACGTGTTAAAGTAAACACTGCATTTCACTCCCGTAAGGACAGTCGTTCTTTACTTTCCACCTTTCAAGCTTTTTACACTAAGAGAGAGCTAACAATTAAATCATCTAGCCCAAATGGAGCCAATGTCAAAAGCCTATTCTGGAATACTTGCCCGGGAGTTAAGACAAGGACACGGCTTTGGTGGAGTTATTTTCTCGTCATCGACCACTGCAACTCGGCTTAATAGTCCCGAGCAATTAGCTAGCCCGGAACACTGGGTGCTAAATATGCTCCAAGCTGTGGAATTCGAGAAGTCCTTTCACAACATGTGTTTTAACGAATCCTCAAAGCAGGATGTTGATATCGTTGTCGAGGTCGGCCCGCATGGAGCACTTGGAGGCCCGGTAAAGCAACTGCTATCCTTGCCAGCGTTCGAAGGTCGTGGAATCTCGTACTTCAGTTGCTTGCTACGAGGAAAAAACGCTGATGAAACCATACATGATCTTGCATGCGATCTTCTCCGTCGAGGATTACCGGTGAACATGGATGCGGTTAACTTTCCTCATGGTAGAGGTGAAGTGCAAGCCCTTCATGACCTGCCTCCATACCCGTGGAACCATCAGATTCGACATTGGATAGAACCAAGAGTAAATAATGCCCTTCGATACCGACCGCATCGACACCACGATCTATTGGGATCGTTGCAACCTGGGTCCAACACTCTTACTCCAACATGGAAACATATAATTCGGACATCAGACCTGCCGTGGGTACGAGAGCATGTCGTGCAATCTCAATTTGTTTACCCTGGTGCTGGTTTTCTCTGCATGGCTATCGAGGGCATCAATCAAATACATGAGAATGACACTAACCATGTTGCCGGTTATCAACTGCGGGACGTTGAGATTTCCAAAGCTTTGGTAATCCCCGACAATGAAGACGGGGCGGAAGTGCAAATGACAATTCTCCCCTCGAATGATAGAGTCCTTGGCGATAGAGACTGGCAGGAGTTCCATATCTACTCTGTCACAAGCCAAAATCAATGGACGGAACATTGCAAAGGGCACATTAAGGTGGATCATGATCTACTGGATGGAAAGCCCCGTACCCAATTGAATGGAAGTGGACTTGCAAAACTCTCCAAGGCTGGAAACGCGACAGATTATAGAACAAAGGTTGACCCCAATGACATCTTCAAATCTTTGAGAGACACCGGGATTTTCCATGGAACCCCCTTCCAGAACATACACGCCATTCAAGTAAATGGCAGAGCTCAAGCAGAAGTTATCTTCTCTATTACAGATACAACTCCAAGTATGCCAATGAACTACCAGCATGAGCATATTATACATCCAACGACATTGGATTCGGTCTTCTTGGCGGCATACAGCGCACTTTCTGGATCCGACAAAGTCCTTCGCTCCGGGTTCGTCCCTAGGTCAATCAAGCGATTGAGAATATCGCGGGGAATAAGCAATGTTGCTGGCCACCATTTCAAAGCAAATTCCGCAATTCACCATCTCGATTCACTTACTTTTCTGGCTGGAGTCTCAGTCAGTAATGACTGCGATGCCTCTGGCGCCATCTTAGAACTCGAGGGTCTCAGCTGTCGGTCCCTAGGGCTTGGGTCTAATCAAAATACAGACTCACACCAACAAGAAATTTGCAGTGCTATGACTTGGGACCTAGATGTTTCATTTAGAAAATTACAGATTCTGAAAGAGGGGCTGGAATTTCCATTCGACGAAGTGGAAGCCGCTGCAATGATGGACCTTAGACGTGCCTGTCTGCATTACATGCGTGAGGCAACAACCTTATTGACGGCTCACGACGTCGAAAGACTAGAACCACATCTCAAGAAATTTTACGCTTGGATGAATATGCAGTTGGACGCCGAGGAAAAGTCGAGTATGAAAATCAAAAGCTCCGGTATTGAAGATCTATTGCGAACGGTCTCCACGGCGAACGTGAACGGACAAATGGTGACTCGACTAGGTTCAAGTTTGATTCCGGTTCTCAAGGGAGAAGTGACCACCTTGGAGTTGATGAGGGGCGACAACCTTTTGACAAAATATTACATTGACGCTTTGAAATGGGACCGATCAATCTGGCAAGCTAGCCAGTTGGTGAAACTCTGTGCGCACAAGTTTCCTCAGGCCAAAATCTTAGAGATAGGAGCAGGTACTGGTGGCGCTACACAAGCCATCCTAGATGGCATGGGAGGCGCACCGTTTGGCCATTATGAATTCACAGACATATCTCCTGGATTTTTTGAAGCAGCCAAAGATCGATTCAGCAGTTGGGAAAATATTATGAACTTCCGCAAACTCGACATCGAATTTGACCCTATAGACCAAGGTTTTGAGGCTGGGACATATGATGTGGTTATTGCTGCTCAAGTCTTGCATGCGACAAAGAACATGGAAAACACCATGGCCAATGTTCGCAAACTACTGAAGCCCGGTGGGAAACTAATTTTACTAGAGACAACGCAGGATCAGATGGATGTGTTCTTCGCATTTGGGCTCCTGCCTGGGTGGTGGCTAAGTAGGCACCCCGCACCCCACATCCGGCATTCCTTTTTTTACTAACAATTTAAAAGGCGACGAAAAGGAACGAGAATTCACACCTTCTCTATCCAAGGACCATTGGAGCCAAGTTCTTAAAAAGAGTGGGTTTAATGGAGTAGAGCTGGAAGTTTCTGACTGTGAGAATGAGGAATTTTATATGATGAGCACCATGATGTCCACTGCAAGCCAGCCTCTTCCACGTTACTCCTCGAGCTTTACGCTCGTTTATTCGACTACTTGCCCACCAGGATACTGGCTAGAAGATGCCAAAAATGCCATTTCCGCAATTACAGGATCGGTGCCTAGTGTCGAAAAGCTTGAGGATGTTATCGCTGCTGGTAAAGTTATCATATTCCTAGACATAGCTGACAACATTCTGCGCGACATTAATTCCGATCAATTCAAGACAATCACTTCTCTCCTTGCAGACAGCAAGGGCCTTCTTTGGGTCTCCAGCGGTGGTGCTATGGACTGCGAGCAACCTGACGCCAGTCTACAAATTGGCTTCCTACGAACGATGAGAAATGAATCTGGGGGAAGGCAATATGTTTCCTTGGATCTCGATCCTAACCAGCAGCCATGGTCTGTGGATAATGTTTTCACTATCTGTGAAATTCTTCGAGCCACATTTGATGACACATGCCAACAAGCCGTTAGAGATTTCGAATATGCAGAACGGCACGGCGCAATTTACACTCCTCGGATATACAAGGAAAACTCTTTGAACAAGTTTGTAGACACACATAGGAACGAAACCGACGTTCACATGGAACCGTTTTATCAGCCAAATAGCCCACTAAGAATGGCGATTGGAACTCCAGGTTTACTTGACACTCTTTATTTTCACGAAGATCCAAACGTTGATAAAGACCTCGATCCAGAGCAGATTGAAATTGACTCCAAAGCTATTGGTATCAATTTCAGGGACGTCATGGTCGCAATGGGTCAGCTAGAGGCCAATGCTTTCATGGGATTTGAATGCTCCGGAACTATAGCTCGTCTCGGCGCTAAAGCAGCGTCTCAAGGCTTCAAAGTTGGCGATCGAGTTTGCTCTATTTTGCGGGGTCATTGGGCTACACTCCCGAGGACATCTTGGAAATATACGGCACTCATACCGGATGAAATGAGCCATCCCACTGCGGCAGCTATTCCTCTGGTGTTCACAACTGCGTATGTCTCACTCTACGAAACTGCGCGTCTCCAAAAGGGTGAAAAGGTGTTGGTACATGCTGCTTCTGGTGGGGTGGGTCAGGCTGCAATTATATTTTCAAAACTAGTCGGTGCTGAGATATTTGTTACCGTGGGATCAAATGCAAAGAGGCAGCTCATCGCAGACACATACGGAATTCCAAACGACCACATCTTCTCAAGCAGAGATATCTCATTTGCGGAACAGATCCTTGCCATGACGAATGGGAAGGGAGTAGATGTGATCCTGAACTCTCTTGCGGGAAGCCTGTTGCAAGAATCTTTCAACTGCCTTTGTGACTTTGGTAGATTTGTGGAGATTGGCAAGCGCGACTTAGAACAGAATAGCAGCCTCGACATGCTTCCATTCACTCGCAACGTCTCGTTCTCATCCGTTGATCTCATGAAGTGGGCTGTGCATAAGCCTGATGATGTTTTCCGGGTCTTGAATGCAACCATCGAGCTTCTCAGGCAGAATACTATAAACCCCATGAGCCCGATCACGACCTATCCAATCACAGATATTGAGAAAGCATTTCGTACCATGCAAGCAGGTAATCATGTGGGGAAAATTGTCATTACTATTAGTCAAGAGGACATGGTGCCAGTAAGCAACCTTTCTTTTAAATGTCAGCTGTACTAACTCATACTCTAGGTAAAACGTTCCTCTCCTATAGTCAAATTTGCCCCTAACTCATCCTACTTGATTGTGGGTGGCATGGGTGGAATTGGACGATCCTTATGCCAATGGATGGTAGAACATGGCGCAAAACATTTGGTTATCATGTCTCGAAAAGCTGAAAAGAGCCCATTCCTGGCTGAATTAGAAGAAACCGGCTGCAATATCCGCTGCATATCTTGCGATGTCTCAAGTAGCTCCGAGCTATCAAGGGCCATGCAAAATTGTGCTGGAATGCCGCCCGTAAAGGGTGTTATCCAGGGTGCTATGGTTCTGAAGGTAACGATAAAAATCCATTCTTTTGTGAGCACCCGCTAACGAAGCAGGATTCCGTTATCGAAACAATGAGTCTCGCGGATTTCAACACGGCAGTTCTTCCAAAAGTTCAAGGGAGCTGGAACCTTCATCAACAGCTGCCCAATCTCGACTTTTTCATCATGCTTTCTTCCTTATCTGGCATTCTCGGCAACAAAGGTCAAGCTAATTATGCCTCTGGAGGAGCATTCCAAGATGCGCTTTGCCAATACAGACAAGCAAGGGGCCTTCCAGCAGTCACGATCGACCTTGGCCAGGTCAAGGGGGTTGGGTACGTCGCCGAATCCCAGAACATTGGGAACACGTTAGAACGCATTGGGATGAGACCCGTCAGCGAGAAGGAACTTCACCGGATTATCGAGGCGTGTATTGTTTCACCCTCGCCGGCGCAAATAATCACTGGAATCAACACTGGACCAGGCCCTCACTGGGAGGACCAAGTTTGGGCTAAGGACGCAAGATTTGCACCACTCAAGTATAGCGATTCGTCAGCCCAGCAGGGTCGCACCCGGGATAGTAGCACTGGAAATATCCTGGACACACTTTCAACACTCTCTACACTTGAGGAGGTTGCGGACGTGGTTCTCCAAGCGCTGGTCAAGAAGTTGTCGAATATGTTCATGGTATCTAAGGAATCGATAACTCCTTCCCAGCAGCTCGACGACTTGGGTGTGGACTCGTTGGTCGCCGTCGAGCTCAAAAATTGGTTGGCATCGCACGCTGCAGCTAATGTGTCTATATTTGAGTTATTAAACAGCTCATCCCTCAAGGAATTGTCCACGACAATTGCTTCTAGAAGCACTCGAGTTGATCCTAGTCTCTTATCTTGAAAGGGTAGTATAGACGTTGATTCAAGGCTAGTGCTTATGAAAAGCGACTAGACGAGTCTATCTACTACAGCCGATGATGGGGATTGCTAAAGCACTCTAGACTACAAATAATTGTAGCTATAAATCTACGGCGATTGAGTCATGGGGTGCATATTTGATGGTAAGGAGATTCACCGTCTCAAGTATTTCGAGAAGCTGCCGTGGGTAATTTCCCCTACTACTTAGTATTTGGAGTTTGTGTGTCTCTCAGTTCAAAAGCAGGCCAGCAATACTTACCAATAGACCTCAATTATTAGAGTGTCCAATCAAGGCCATAAGCTGTAAGTAATGAGCAAATCCCACTCCCAGTAAGCGCGCTATTTGAATAAAAACTCCTCGGCAGTCCTCCAACCATCCTGGTAGCCAAGTTCCCGCTCGAGTTCGCTATGTATGCTGTGCACCACAAGATTTCAAGATGCGCTTCGTTGGGTAAAATCCCGTGCCAGAAGCCGGAAGATTAAGCGTGTATGGTGAGCCATTGGCAATGGGAGCTTTCAAGTCTAAGAACAATCAGGGAGATCCGTTTCTGTTGTGGTAGCACACAAATTTAGGAAATGGTAAGAGAGAGGCTCAACATGCCACTATAAACCCCATTTCTAGATCTGTTATTTAAACCGGTCAGTAACCATAGTTTAGGAATTACGTTTTCTCACATTAGTACCAGAACAAAATCACTTCTTCTCCCCGAAACTGCAACCGCTTCTACCTGTCATCCTGTCTCATCTTAATCTCGGCTATCCTAAGCAAAAGTAATAACAGGGGTTGCCACGAGAATCAAGAAAACCTAAGGCTCACATAATTTAACTTCTCAACAATTATTTTCCATGTCCGTCCACCATATACCCTGGTTCCGGTATCACAGCTCGCGGTGGTCGAGCCCTCAGTTCTCGCCAATCGATCAGTGACCACTTAATAAATAGGTTGGTTGCGCCACAGCGCTAGCGAGAGGGCATCCACCATGGTGGTAGTAATACCAAAATCGACAGAAAGAAATTGCAATTTCACGATAGAGCATGGTAATATACAAGCCAGGCAGGTGAGGTGAGAAATGGCGCACTTGCTAAAGCACTCGGAAGGATGAAGTTGCAAAATTCAACTCGGAACATAATTCAAAGATATAGAAATAGAAAGGGCTATAGAAAGGGAAAATAAGACCTGCCACGCATGCCTCGGCGCAGAAGAAATCGGTCCTATTCCAGCAGCTGCTCGCCCTGTAGTCTATCACAAAAATGGGCGGCATAATCGTGATTTAAGCGTAATACCACTCCTAATCTCCTCACCGTGCGCACCTCGTCCGGAGGGCCATTTGCGTGAGCGTGAGCCTACGCACGCGGTGGTGAAGTGGCGAGTCGGTGCTTCAACCATCCCGTTGACGAGAGACGAAGGAAGAATAAATAAAAGGGGGCGGTGGCTGCCGGTGCGTTGTTGTTGCTAGGGCTACGTAAGCGAGCGGGACCTTCAGGGGATACTCGGCAAATTTCAGGGGCTTCGTGAGCGCTCTGCTTTGGTTTTTGGCTTACCGCCTCCAGTAGACCAGGCCGTAGAAATAATATCAAACTCTCTACGTCGATTCAAGTGGCTGCATATATTACGATAATTTTGTTGCTTGCGAAATTCTTTTACAATTATTAAACGCAATATATTTGACGTAGAAGTTCACCGAAACTGCTGGTCTTGGGCGGCGAATAGACGCCTTGAGTAAACTTTGAAAAGGCTTGAATCATAGAAATCAAGTCGATCTTGTTGTGGAGATGAAGCGAGTTCTTGGTTACTCTACACTCTGATGCGATGTTTACATTTCGTCCGCTTAGTCTGTTTCAAGAGCAGTGTAATCGAAAACGTATGATGAGAAAGCTTGAGCAGTGAGAGTGCCTCAGCCCCCCTTTTAAACGTACGACTTAGCGAGACTACTAGACCAAGCTTGGGATTCATCGAATCAATCGGAAGCTCTCAACAGCACGATGCAGTTATCAATATTGGTAGACCAGCATGTTTCAATCATATATCATATGGTGCTAGCTTCGGTGAAGCGTCAATAATACGAAGTGTGGGAACTCATAGATTCTGGTTCCAATATTGCTACATGCCCCTCGAGCATCAAGCTGCCTTATCTTCCGCTCAAACTTAGATATCCGCCTATAGCTGTAACCTCTCTCCGGCTTTTCTCCTCTTCATAAGCAAGACCCCCTCAGGATTCGGAAAAATATACTCATACGCAGTCAAATTCTCCGGCCTTCCCTGACCTTCCGGGAATTTAAAATCATAATCCATAATAAGCCTTATAAGAATAATCTTAATCTCCAACGACGCAAAGAACCGGCCCGGACACGCATAAATACCATGTCCAAAATGCAAACTCTTAGGATCCGTAGTCGCAAACTGGTGTAGGTGTTCTTCGTTTTCGCGCTTACGCATGGTGTAATAGCGATATCCATCGAAGACCTCAGGGTCGCTTGTATTCTCCGGATCGTTTTGGATTGAGTTTATAGCCATGCATGTGTGGCTTCCTGAACGCAGGACCGTGCCGTCGCTGAGCTTGAGGTCCTTCCTCATCATTCGATGGTATGCGAGTATGTTGGGCGGGTTCAGCCGCTGGCTCTCTTTCATCAAGGAATCAAGGAGTCGGAGCTTGACGAACGCCGTTTTTTTCCATTGCATCCACGGCCCGTTTTCTTTGATCACTTGCAAAATTTCCTCGCGCAGTGGTTGTATGTATTCGGGGTGCGCGCCCAAGTCGTAGAGGGTTTGTACCACATTCGTTTCTAGGGCGTGGATGGAAACCATAGAGAGAATGACTTCCAGGTGAGCTAGGTCGGAAGGACTCGTCTCGTCCTCTTTGCCGATTTCAATCATCCACGATAGAATGTTCTGGTGGTCTGAGCCTTTCTCTTCTCCTGCCTGGATCTTTTGTCCGCGTCGCTCTACTTCGGGAACAAGTAGCTGTTTGGCCTGTCGAACGTACGAGGCTGCTTTCCATGCATTGGGATTTATCAAACTGAGGAATTTGTGAAGCCCAAATGGAAGAAGTCGCATAGTAATAGCGTAGAGGAATACTAGATCCAGTTTAGAGGCGAACTTTGGAAATTTGGGTTTAACCTACTAGATTCTGTGAACTTGATAGAGATCTCGAGCCATTGCTTATTCCGACACATAGGCAGACCGACGAATATCCTTGCGCTGATTCTCGCGACAACATCAAGGATCATATGAGAAGGCTTAACAGGCATCCACTCATCTACCGTGCCGTCAGTAACTGTCAAATATAGCCACTCGGAATCCATCACCTTCGCTCATCGGAAACTCCTTATCATTCGCCATAGCATAATTAAGCTCATCCTGCATCGGAGCCGTCAAATTATTAAGATTCGGCGTGACTTTCTCTTGGAGAACCCTGAAATATAGCTTGTTACGTATTATGACTTCCAGATTGAGCTGATGGCCCATGAAATTGTGTAGCTGTGCCCTGGTCTGGTCGGCAGTTGACCTTGGCACGTTCCGTAGATCGTTGACATAGCGGGCGGGGAGGACGAGAATTTCTCCATCTGCGCGGTTGTATTTGAATGTTCTGTTTTTGAACTGATGAAGGACTTTGTTAGCAGTGTTTGAAAATGTGGAAGTTACAACTTACCTTGGCATAACCGTCCCCTACTATCTTCTGCGCATTATTCAAGAATCGAAAATTCGAGATGAAAAGTGGTTCGAATACGGAAGCTCGGCCGACCAATGGTACTTTAGTCCCAGTGACATACTCCCTCAGAGCTGATAACACATAAAGTGTGCCTACAAGTACTACGATTCCAGAACGCCACGGTATATCATCTTTCTGTGCTATTTCATTGAACTTGTTCACCACAATAGAATTTAGGGAGGAATACGAATTCTGCGATGCCATGGCCGTGTGGCGGGGAGGTATGCTCCGAATATGGAAAGGAAGGGGCTTCGCTACTTTCGGTGACTTGTTCCCCGATTCGATTTCAATATTTCATCGAGGGGTTTCGCTTTGTACCCAAGGATTTTAGGACAACCTGAGGTCAAATACCATATTATCATTCCGTTCACTAGATATACAGGGGATAATGCATGTTCTCGGTTTCCGACTTTCTCACCTCACTCAATCCTGCAACTCGGTTACTTACCCCATGCTCCAAAGTCATGCTCTCGGTCCCCGAGCGTCTTACTGCAGTAAAGGCGTCCCAAAAGCATCTCTAATATAAGGGTAACCTGAGTTCTTTGGGTAATTTGTTACTCCGACGTTGTTTTTGTGTAAATTGAGGAAAGACTTATAATTACGAATGTCTTTATATTCTACGGTCCCGATATTCGTTTGCTAGGGGGTATACTTAGTAGTTTAGAGATAAATATCCGGTAGTGAGGCAGGTTTATGCCAAAATCGAACAGAAATCGTACAGATATGAGCATAAACTACGGGGTTTTATATAAATATACGCTTATATAGTCCTTATTTTAAGAATATTTTAGGTATCCTTAATTAAAAGCCGGCCCGCCGTACTTCCTGATGGCTAGGTTTTGCTGTGCAATGCGAAAAAGGCATAACTCCTACACTTACGACTTGTAGATGGGTTTTAACGTTGTTCTTAGTTTGTTTCTAAATCACGCGGTTTAGAACCGGAATTTTCTGTGTTTATTTCGTTCTTTTGGTCTCCGACTACTCGTACGGCTTCCGATGTTTACAAATACAACTAATCTAGGTGGTATACACAGCCTTGGCGACTACTAGCTACGAAATAGTGCGATACCGTAGTCTTTGGAATAATAATTTTATTCTATAAAGTTATACAGATTTTGGGATAAAGCGTCTGCTGTCAAACTCTTTTGCGAATACTGTTACTCCAGCTTTGAAGATATCCCGTGAGGATGAGCGACGACGGTGGTGGGAGTGTATTCAATACCGACCAGGAAATGAGACCAACAATAGACAGTAGACAGTAGATTGGAAAAGGGAGCAAGTCATATGGTTATATTATTCTATCACTGGGAATCGTATGTCTAGAATTAGCTAAGTATTTGTTTTTAAAGTCGTTTCTCTTGTGTCAACCCTGTACTCATTATAACACACGAAATTCCACCTCATCGTCACCTATCTCACCTTTCATCACATCTTATTTATTAGAATTTCCTCCGGAAGCCTCATTACTATAAATATTAACGTTTTAATAAGTAGGCGGTCCTAAAAACGGAGTAACCGGCGTACCCTAAACCCTCCAAGCATCCAACTATGCGAATGGCAGCCCAAAAGCTGACAGCATAGTAGCAACCAACTACGTGATTTTGACCTCCAACGAATGATTGGCAGCACTTAAAGTCGGGTTACAAACACGGCGGGGACCTTCGAATCAGTAGGAAGTCATGCACCGTCAATTGTTGTCTGCTTGTTGGTCAATTAGACCATTCGGTCGTTGGCGTAGATGGCAAAGTCTCGGGCACGGGAATCCTGGCGAAGGTTTCCGAATCTCAATCCCTAGACATCGTCGCTGGCGAGCACCTACTTGATGTTAAGCTCAGTGGCTTTGGCCAGTAAGTTTGCATTGGCGGACGGGGCGTCGCTGCCGTTGCTTTTAAGCCAGGTTAGGACTGCGTTGTCTCCCAATAGGAAGGAGACCTTGAACCTGATGGCATTGATAATGGGTTGAGAGTCGGCGTGCTTGACAGTTGACTCGTGGAATAGCGATTGACCTTGTTTGAGGCCGACGATGAGGGACGTGGACTTAAATTTTCCTGCGGCCTTGAGTCGAGTGATAAACTCGCCTTGTGGCACGCCGTTTCTCTGGAGTAGCGCTGGTGTTGGCGCCAAAGATGGGGTTGACGAAGGTAGAGCCAGCGGCATATCTCCCACCGTTCGATTGCGCCTAAATCAGGGCCTCGAAGATAGTCCTGATGAGAGATAGATCGATAAATCCAGTGCCATTGACACAGTAGTCTGCTGCGACATCTGCAAGAGTATCCCAGTGATGATCTTCCTATGCTTGCTAGGGTTCTAGGGTAGAGGCCGCTGAGCCGATTTCAGGGAAGTAGCCTTGGGTAAATCCAAGATCTAAAGGGCCATTTAGGAACTCGTAGGTTGGGTGCTTGTCAAAATAAACCGTGCTAGGTTCGTTGCCGCGTGCAACATCGAAGATCGTGTTGCTATCACAGGGAAATGTTAGTTAACAGAACTCCCCAGCTGTAAGCTTCATTGGGCCGGTAGAGAGATTGAAGCCGCTTACTCTAGTGATGGAGCTAAAGTTGAGATCGGAAGATATGTAGAAGTCAAGCGCGGCAGGTGGATTCAATAGGCGCCGTTCGTGCCAGCAGACTAGCCGTCTCTGCATAAATGGGACCTTTACAGTCAGGAGAAGCTGGGTAAAGGTATTTTGCCCTCGTATCGTCCCATTAAATTCTTGACAATCTTGGTGAGCCACTGGTGAAATGACAGATGTTGCTGGGAATGAGTCTGATGGAGTTGAATCTCTAGCATTATCGAAGACAGCATAATTCAGCATGGTGTTTGCATAGGTAGGTTGAGTTGGGATACCATTCTATCATTTTTATGTACTTGACAAGGTCGGAGTAGAGCATTACATCTAGAGACATGCATACAACCTGTTTGAGCTGACCATGTGGGTATATATGGCTGTGGAAGGTCCAGAAACCTCTATTTGGTGCTGGCGTTTCGACGCCAATAGGCCCTTGGGGCTTGATATCCGGGAACGCAAGGGCTACGCTTGTGGATGTGAGAGAAAGAAGTTTGGAGTCAATCTTAAAATTGAGCTTAAGTTAGTAGAGGGGTCGAATGCCGGTTCCTTGGCTGGCCTCTAAAATGAAGACTGGGAGACTTCGATTGGGTTTTATATCCTGGCATCATTCATTCCTGAAATGTCACCAGAAAATTGAAGATTTTTCACATCCATAAGATCATCATGTTGGTTGTGTGGATGTTATGACCAGCAAAAGGAGCAGCGGAGAGGACTTGGTTGAAAGAATATAAACCTGGTGCTTGATTTTACCCCATTGAGAACTCATCAGCCAGGCTCAGAGCGGCATTCATAAACAGTCGCTTAAGAAATCAACAGGCCATTCGATATTACTGGAGCATTCTCAGTGAGTATCTGACTGCCAAGAAACACAACAGCTTGTCTAGAGCTGTAAGTCTCGGCCCGAATAAAATATATGAGAAAAGGCGTGGGATTCAAGTCATTTGCGTTGAGGTTTCTGCGACTTACAAAGCCAAGGTATACAGGCCGGACTTGGAATTATAAAAGGCAAGCAGTGGATCTCTTAAGATACTACTAGGAAGCATTCAGGTGTTTCCCGTCGCTGAGCTTCATGAGGGATAATATTAAATCCGCCTAGGTTCTTTTCACTGCCAAGACGAGTAGTAACAATTTAAGCTTAACAGCTAACGCTTGGGGAGGTGAACTATCATTAAATTTAATGAAACTTCAGTTTTTTGGAACGATTATAATGGAGAAAGGTATAAAAAAAAGGAGAGATGAAATAAATAGTGGCATTTCTGCGAGGATCCGGGTAAATATCACCGCCACCCCACCTAGAAGTGTAACGATCAACTCCACGCAATGCGAACGGACACCCATCGTAGCACGTTGGCCGTTTACTGGTTAGAGATTGAAAATATCGCCATCAAATATAAGGAAAGTGCCTCACTTAGGTCAATGTAATAGAGCGGATGGGTTTCAAGCTACTATTCTTGCAACCTGCGAGAAAGTTTTGGCCCCGCCGTTCTCTGGAACGCGTCGCATCGAGAGGTCCTCGAAGCCCGATATTCTGTCTAGCAGCAGTGATACAAGGCTGCTAATGGATAAATAGGCGTCCGCTCAATGGATGATAGTATTAACGGACCTGTTGCAGTTGCGAAGTCGAGATGTTGCGATTCGAGGAGAGAGGACGGACCCATAGCGTGAGACGAGATTCTGAAGGGTGCTAACACCGCCATTTTCTGCCACCTGTCCCCTTTAAAGTTCTGTGGAAATACATCACCTGTGCATAAACATTTCCTCCTCTACTCCTCCACGTTCTTTCCCATTTACATATCCACTTCCACCATACTGCATCCCAGACTGAAATACTGAAATAAGCCCAAGGATTCCGCTAGCAAACTTGCCCGATGGTTCGTTTGTGTACAATTAAAGAGCTAATCCCCGCCGCCGCCGCCAAACCGTGAATTCTATGCCCACTGGTACTCCCTCGACCGCGTGGTATTGGCTTTGCCACTAGAAACAGGAGTTTCTAAGGACGAACGAAATCCAAGGCTCTAAAATCAGCAACATACTCGGTACTGCTCCTTGCTTCCCTTTAGTTCCTAGTCTGTTATCGACCAGAAGCTCCAAAGCTCGCACAATGATGATTTTTCTCCAACCTCTCCGAGTGCTGAGAACATCCTTCTACTGTTGACAAGCCCTGACCCTTTAAGCGTGAAAAAATCACATTGCCAACTAGGGCATACATATGCGTATTTGTCAATGGTTTTTAATACGTATATACATATAATTTTAAGGAGCGGTTTGGTCAGTCCACCATTGTTTCGACACGCTCCAATTATGCGCACTCTCTCAGGTTATATTCTTTTCTTATTGCCCCAGGTATTGCATGGCTACAGGGTAGGCTGGCTCTGGGTTGAACGATGCGTCGAACAATAATGGGTTGTTACTTGCCCTCCAGGAGTCTGGATCGCGGACACCCCACACGGTGACACCAACACACTTGGCCTGCTCAACGCAAGCTTTGACAGTCTACGGAGGAAGGAGTTAGCAAGTGCGCGAAAATAAGACTGTTGTCTATATGATGTACTTACATTGACGTAATCGGTGGAACAACCGTTGACGATGTCAAGTTCTGTGATGGCAACTTCAGAAACCCCACTGCTCGTAAGCGTGCGCAAGGCGCCGGCAACACCAGAACCTTGATTAGCTTGGAGATGGGATTGCGATCCTATGGGTGAATTAGACCCTATATCTTGATCATCATTGAAGAAATGTCCTTACCAATTCCATCGATGGAAATCCCTGGCCAATCCACTTCTTAACAAGGTTTTCCATGCCAGTAGTCTTGGCATAGCTTGTCTGGTCGAGATTGTAGTCGTTGATGTGGACCTTCGCATCGGGATCGACGGATCTGGCGGTCGAGAAAGCAACTTTGATGAAGTTCTCCCCCATAGTTTTCATGAATAGCTAGCTGCCATCCAGTGGTCCCTGCTCACTGAGGACTCGTTTACCACATCCCAGGCATAGATTTTCCCCTTGTACTGTGTCATTTCTGTGGTAATGTTGTTTTTCAGTTCCACTGCAACGCAGATACGTACGTTCAGTTCAGTCCCACTTCATACTATTCTCCGGAGCAAAGTTGTCTTAGATAATTTTGGCATTGCTCCCGGCGGTAAGGCGGTTTTTGTCAGTAGCTATACCGAAGTCTTTCTTCCCCTTTGCCTTGATAGCCGCATTAAGAGCTGAAGCTGCATGCTCTGCAATAGGAGCAGCGAGCACAGTTAAGGGCGCCGCAACTAGGGCGAGTAAGACTGATGAATGCATCGTACGTCCAAGAACAGGATGAAATTTCCAAGTCAATGTACTGATGAACATAAGCTGGACATCCATAAAGAGAGAGGAACCTCACTAAACTTTATTCAAAAGTCTGGATAATATAACTTCGTTTAAGAGATTTTTACCTGACGGCTGCTGCTGTTGTTGCTGCAGACGGGGCTTGCGACCGCCCACTGTGTCTAATTCTAAGGACGCCTATCCTCAATATACACATTTTGAGACTCTCCTCATTCCACCAGTTGATCCCCTGATACCATTCAACCCCCCTGGAATATCCTGCCAGGGTTCCCCAGATCTTTCCCCTGCACCCACTTTGCCGCCGAGCCACCCCACAGATGCCCCCCATGATGGATCATTGGAAAGGCCCCAACGACGTTCTATGGCTGCAAATAGGACTCAGGATATTTGCGACAAATAGGTGGCTGCGGATGATTCGCAAGTTACGCGTCTTATCCGCCAACACTGATCAATTCCCTCATCCTCGGAAAAATAGCTATAGCCTTGGACTGTGGGGTAGAAACATCCACGATCATCCCTTCACTCAAAATCGAGGCTGACTCGGTCTCGGCGCAATTTATAAAGCTTGATCGATATGAACAGCCTGATCGTTGGATATTGGGGCCACGAGTTTCGACTTGACGAACATGTGCTTGAGCCCAGACGTGACAAGACAAGCTTTGCATCCCCTTGCTGGTCCAACTATGGCCGGCTACCGCTCCGGTGCTAAGATGAGGGAAGCTGCACGTAGGTGCATACATGTCCGCGATTAATATTTTTCTTTTACGGCGCGATGTGATCTACTCCTACCTACCTAGGTAGATGATGCTCCTTTCTATTCTCTCACCGAATGACACAGTGCACTTATTCCTTCCTTCCCTATAGACAGTCGAGAGATTAACTTAACAGTGGATCTTGAATTCCCTCAGATATAGTATATTATCCGCCCCACTCAGAACGACTCAAGCGCAGCTTCGGTACTTCAGCCCTAACAGCACTCAAGCGTATCAAACACGCATATTGACCCTATTATAACCTTTCGCTTTCTCACTACTAACTAGAATAATGGAACAAACAAATCCGACCTCGAAATCTGATTTTCTACCTCCCTCCTCCATCGGCCGCGCGGTCAATTGGTGGCAAATAGTGCAACCGAGTATTTTGAAACACACCACAATAATACGGTAGCTGCGGGCATCAGTCAGGCTGTATCTGGGGATGTTCCACCACGATTTGATTTGGTTATGGATGCGAGAGGGTGAAAGTTAGCGTGATGGTTGGTTAATTTTCTGTGCTCGCCTCATAGCAATGGAATAACTGGTAGTTGTGAGCTGCGACGCTGATACGAGCGCCTCTCTTGTCTGGAGCCATATTCATTGCACGACTTGCAATTGCAACGTTCTACTGCCTCGGTATTGGGGCGCATACCATACATTACCGAAATGTGCATTCCCGTATATAAAGTATGGAGATCTTAAGTACATGTAACGTTGGTTGACGTTCAGTGCAGATTATTGTTTGAGAAGGGCTGCAGTAAATATTGAGGTATTCGAGTCATGAGTATTTTGTAGGTAGATCAAGAATTTCTGTTTTAGACGTAGTATTAGGTTATTAGGTTTACCTACATCAAACGTTATTTGCAAGTCAGGATTTTAACAGCTTTTGGCTTGGGATATAGGTATGAGATCTAATAGCATTAACATTATAGTATTATAAAAGTATTTCAATATCAAGAGGTAAGAATAAAGCCCGGTAGTACTTAGGCCGTGTTCGAAATTAAGACATCATACTTTGACTCCGGCCTTCAACCTAATTAGTCCTACATTCGCAAGCAAATGCACTCTTCCAGGTGCCCGCCATTACAACGCCACCCAAGATAAACCACCACTCTTTTCTTCATTATGTTGCAGTCCTGCAAGTATCCATGGGATTGATAAAGTGTGGTTGCCTCGCAGAATCACGTCCATTCGTGTCTGTCTTCCAAGATAAATGTTCGTCTTTAGTCGCTTCTCCAATGATGGGGGGGAGGCTTCTGCTACGAACATCAAACTGCTCAAGGTCCCCTACCAAAAGCGGAGTCTTCTCATATCATAAGAGCCTATCAAGATATCCATGAAATCATGACGTCGTGATGGATCGTGCCGTGCTGTTCATTTTGTAAATGGATTGCCTGCCAATAGTACATCCGTAATGGAAATATCCGTCAGAATAAAGCAAAGCGATGAATAAGAGATTCAAACGTCGACCAAAAAGAACAATTTTTCCGAATACGATAGAGACAATTGAGGCCCGGGGCCCAGCTCCTCGTTCGTTCAGCGAAGGGGTTTTGCCCACGAATCGATTCGCTTGTGGATTCTACCACTTATACCATTGCTCGTTGCCCCTAGACGAGGGGTTATCTCAATTGCTGTATCATTCCCACCTAATCCACATAGGTCATATCAGAGTCCACTGAGCGACGGCTTGGCCAATATTCTTCGTCTTTTATATCATGAACGATCCTACTGCAAAATGTCTTCTGCTGGGAGCGGTCGTAAACTGCATAGAGCGCGCCCAACCATTGCTCCAAGATCTTCTCAGCATTTAGTACATGATAGTCCACGGCGTCCCCTCTCACGCGAGATTCATCGAGTTGTTGTCGAATTTGTTGCTGTATCGCTTCGTATGCTTCAATCATGAGAAGAATTTGAAGTTCAGAGCCGCGATCTTTCATCCCCCCTGGGGATTGTTTGGAAAGTGTCGTGGTTAATTCATTGCTTAGAAGATTCATGCAGATCTGAAGCCCGATTCCGTCGTCGATATCAAAGGTATGGTTCACAGATGAGTCTTCCGTAGGAGTGATTGGGTGCATTGGCAGTGCGTTATCCGAAGGAGGGTTGCGGATTTGAGAAAATTCCTGCCTTGGTGGACTTGAAGAAGTTGGTGATTCGGGGCCCAAAAGCGTCTCGCAGTCTGAGCTGTTGGTGGGCTCTAGCTCTTCTTTAACGGTGAGCTCTGAATGTTCCTTAACAAGATCTCGCAAACATTGTTGACACTTGATTCTCCGAAGACATCGTTGGGTAGGTGAGGTCGGCTCATCTATTACCGATGGAGTGTAGGACCGCAGTGGTAAGATATCTTGGTATTGTTGAGCCAGAGACTGCGCAAATTCGGGCGAAAATGTTTTCAATTCCAATTGCCCGACGAAGAACACAGGAGTTTTGGCTCTTCTAGCTGTAGTCGCGCCCATCCCGACTTCTTGGTAGTCACTTGGTGACTACTACGTTGTAGTTCGATTGAACGCGGTAGATATCTCCGGAATGTCGACTGAGATGGAGATGGGAGGCTCTTTGACTGGGTTTGAGTCCGGGGGAGCCTTGGGTGGTTACTCTCCCTGCCTTATACCTCGTCGATTTCGTGATTGTGTAGCCCTGGGAATCTATTGTTTGATATACACGTGGCGCATCACTGGTAAGTCAATGGTAAACGTTCCCTATTCACAACTCCCGCGGTAGCTTGATGATGAGGATGCGAATGTGGTTGCATATAGCAGCGCAAACGCAAGCGGTTTAAGAAGTCGGATACGTAGAAGTAATGAGATGTGGTGTAAGAAATGGGCGTCGATTCAGCTCGTGTCATCGCCCCACCTGGTGACCCGCTGCATCTCAGGTTCCCAAGTCCCTTCACTTCAATACGAAGCAGAGGCAGGCTGAAGGCCCCAAGTGGGACATTGTATGGGATTTCCAGGTTTGTGTTGCCGCACCTTTCTTCAATAACTGGGCGGTACGCAGCTATGATGATGCTAGTTAGAATTCAGCGCCCCAGTAGCAGGTTGTTGAGTATGACGTCGTTGAGGCAGTCACGGAATTGGATGGAGCCATCTGATTTATCACGTGATACCGCACAAGTTGTGCCTAGATTACCCGACAGAAGGATAGAAAAGCAAAGGAAGTTGGACTATGTTTTCCGATACACAGAGTATGTAATAGTAATTCTCAGATCTGAGTTCTTTGTTGCCTACTTACCTAAGTGATACATAATCTAGGGATGCTTGACATCTGACCATCGCCTGACATTTGCGCTAAACCTAAGATAGGTAGGTACCTAGGTACCTACCTTGGTGTACCCGACCGTACTCGTACTCGTACCGGGTGGTTTGCGACTCCATCTCCAGCCCGACTTCAGTCTCCCTAAAAGCCACTGGATTCGAGTCTTCCACTCTTTTGACGCTCTTTTCGTCTGCGACGTATATATCGCCCGGCGGAGAGCTGGGAGATGCACTTATCTCCAGCTCATGTGTCGTTCGTCGCAACCTTTATCCCAGGTGCATTTGCTACCCCTGGAGCCCTCCATGCCCCTTCTGCCATAACCGCTGGCACCGATGTCCAAGTAGTCCTTGAGCCAAACGTCGCATATGCGAAAGCTTCAAAAGCCGTCGATTACAGGTTATATCTGAGCGCAGGTGCCGCGCACTACGTCCTCTCCCCACTCTGTAAGTACCGCTGGGCCAACAACGCTCACTATCTTTCTTATAACCCAATTTCTAATAAATGATAAGGTTTCCTGAGTCCCCACCTCCCCATAAACGAGACCACAACCACGATCAACATTCCAAAGGACGTCGGCCCCGATGGCTCCACATATAGAATCCAAGCGTGGTATGCCCAGACTTTCGAATGGTCCGACTACATCACGTTGACCGGCTCGACGCTTGCCAACTGGTCGGCTGTCGAACCCATCGGAATGAAACTTTGGGATGCCGTTCCGTGCTCGGCAATGAACTGCTTCCGGCAGTGTAATGAGAAGAATCACGCCGCACACAAAGAAGGGACCTGGTGGACCAATACTATCCTTTGCAGCTGCCTACGGAAGTGTCCTGGCGTGGACACCACCAACCCATACTATGGGGGTGGCGATGGCTGTGGATGGGAATGGAGAATCGAGGACGAGGAGGCTACCCAAACATTAATCTCCACCAGCGCAAAGCCTACCGGGACGGCCACCTTCATATCTTCCAGTATTTCGCCGCATTCTTCATCGTCACATACGACAGCTCCTGCCCCGGAAGTGCTAGAAACAGCAACCCCCGGTAGTGCCACAGTTGGTACTGTCGCTACCCCATTGCCCTCAAAAGCCCAGGCAGCGAAGAAACAGCTACATACCTCTCTGGTTTTGATATTTGGAATTGCATTATTGATGTTCTAAGATTTTCTCCGCGAGGAGTACACATGTGCATAATAGATACCCACCTAGACTAATAATATAATGAAAACCTGCTTGCTTTTCCTGTGTTTTGGTTGAGCAAGGTTCGAAATACTGTTGCAGGGAAGAGCCGGCAGACATGGCTGCGCGCTCCAAGTGGACGATAGACATTTTAACTGGGCTCGGGGCCCGAGGTGAGGACTCTACCTCCGTAGGTGATGGATCAGTATACAATTTTCTTCCAGAGTGGATAGTTCTCGAGGAAGCAAGTTTCAATACCTAGAAGTTGGAATGATCGCAAGACAATCAACAAGATGTCCGTAGCTTGAATGTAGATTGGAAAATCTAGCATGGTCGGCCTAAACGTGCTATGCTGGACTTTTACCACAAGAAGCGGTGGCATTCATTTGCCCTTGAATGGCATTTGACAAACTTAGGAAGTCTAAGTCTTCGCCATCGAATGTCTTCTTTCCTAAAACGCACAAGTTGTCGTTTTGTGGCTATAATAGTTATAGCCATGGGCTTTGTTACCAGGAGCTTCACAGCAACACGGCCCCTATTTGTCGTCCAACTGAACCGCACGATTCCTAGCTACTTCCAGTTTGACCTCGGTCTTTGACAAAAGGCTGTTGCGTCCACTATAACTACCTGTCGACGTGGTTTGATCGATCCATGCTCGTTTCTTGTCCGTTCCTATCAGACCAAGCCTCGATTGAATTGAGAGGAAGCGCCTTAGCATGCTAGTCACTAGTAGGTATCAAAGCTCGTATCAGCGCCCGACAAATCACACTTGCTTTAGTCAACCGCAACGTAACGAACAAATTCCAAAAGTCAAAAGTAATTCGGAGATAAATGCGTGCGTGTAAGGATAAGAAAAGGGGGGGCTGATCACGTGCAACCTGTACTTGTGCCAACCGGGACCCTTCCCGCTAAGATCCACGCACATTAAACTGTACAGAACCCTCTCATGCCTGTTAACCAACCCTTATATGATAACTTGGAAGTTATTCTAATATAAAAACCCATCATGCTTATCTGCAGATATGTTCTTTCCATGCTGACAGTCGTACGCACTCGACGTACGTCTACTTCGCATATCTGCGGCACAAACTGTATTTGGACTCGCACTCGTACGCACCTGGTACCAAGCCCAAGCCCAAGCCACGACGCGGGGACGGGTCAATTGTTGCTGGTGGCGCTCCTCCTGACAACGCCACAAGCCTCAACACCACACAACTCCTCCCGACCACCATCATAGCGTCCTGCCTAAAGGTTATATATATGGCATGGGCAACCGTCATTGATGATGGCCCAAGACTTGAAGCCGCGACTGTTTTTACCACTATATTATTTCAACGTTTCACGACTTAAGCCCTCCCCTCCCCTTATCCCTTAAATCAGCACGCGAGTATCCAAAGGCAACGGAAGACTACTTTTCTGAATCTCTACAATTAAAATAGGAGTCGCAAAATGCTCCCTATAATAGGCTTCTTTGGCGCCACTGGCGGCTGTGCAGCAGCTTGTCTCGCCTATTGTCTACGCGAAGGTTATACCTGCACAGCGCGTTAGTGATCGCTCCGTTCTCTTTTCGTGGGGACTACTAATCTAATCCTTCCCCATAGTTGTCCGCAACGCCGACAAACTCACAAAATTACTCTCGGCGCACGATATCAGCGCCTCCACAATCGCCGCGCAGCTCACGGTCATCGTAGGGAATGTGAAGAACGCAGAAGACGTTCGCAAAACGCTCTTCTCCAATTCTGGCTCATGCGTCGATATAGTCATATCGGGCCTTGGCGCCGCGCCCACCTGGAAAGCCGGCGCCTTGGTCCCGTCCATTGATGATCCTACCGTTTGCACAGAAGCCACAACACTTATCCTTTCTACATTAAGAGCCGGACTCGGGGATACACCTAAACAGAAACCTTTTATCGCCGTCATTAGTACGACAGGTATGAGCGAGCATGGCCGCGATATACCGCTACTATACGTCCCGCTGTACCATTGGTTGTTGAAGGTTCCGCATAAGGACAAGAAGGCTATGGAGGAGTTGATTATTGGCGCTAAGGATGAGGGTCTAATTAGGGACTATTGCTCTGTAAGGGCAACTCTATTGACAGATGGGGAGGAACTAGGAATGGGGAAGATTAGGGCGGCCGTTGAAGGGGAGGATAACTTGGGAGAAGGTGCTATTGGGTACACGATTTCGAGGAGGGATGTTGGGCTGTGGATTTTTGAGGAAATTGTCAAGAAGTACCAAGTGGGTGAAACAACGGAAGAAGGGAGACCGGTCCGCGGCATTGCCAGGATTACCTACTAAGTCCTGAGATTCGAGGATAGGAGGATGGTATTTGTTGATGCATACGGGTTCGGTCATTTTGTTAATTTTTTGGGATTGTTAAGACTTATGATTCCCCAGTAGCACTCTACTCCTTATTGATATATTAGATATAGGCATTAACTAGACCGTTATATTGCTATGATCCCCTTCCTGCAATACAGGGGGCCGTTAATCAAGTACTCGGGTTGTCAGAAAGCTATAAATCGAGCATCAATGAAAGTATTGCTCATGATGTTCATTCTCATATCGCCATATATAGACCCTATAGTACCGTGATAGAGATATACAATAGTCCTCGCTGCTAGTAAGAAGAGTCACTTGAGTAGCTTAGTCTTCGAAGATAACATGAAACGTTGCTAGGTTCCTAATATAATTGAGCCATGCGTTATAGGTACCAAAAGCTCTAACTTGTAGAAATTATACAAGGCTAGTCAAATGACAGTCCCTTGTCGCGGTTGCCCTATATAGATCCAAATAAGCGATTTTAGTATTAAGGAAGACAAAAGGCGGCCACTTGGCTAAGTGGTTCAGGTCAAATTGTCTTCTGGAGAGGATCGATTGGGGCAAAGCGACAAACCGGCAAGAGATGTAGGCATTCGACACCGGGCCGAACTCTTTTTGCCGCTTAAGTACATAATAATACTTTTGTTGTATAGTATTATTTTTACCTCTATCTCTTTTCCTTGCAATATAAATTGAGAGTTTTCTTTACTTCGCCTATTGTAGGTCGCGAGTTGGCGAGAGAACCTCCTCCGCCCTCATCTAAGAAGACTATATTGCCAATAGAACCAAGCAATGGTGGCATGGACACACTTAAGAATTAGATGTATTTTTTAAAAACTTTGCAATCATATCAACCATGTACCAGATCAACCTCTAGTGAACTCAAATACTGGTTTTCCTCACCCAGTATTCCTTTTTTCCCCTACAGCGGGTGACACAGGACCCTTCATCTCCTTATTCGTCCCAAACCCCTCTCCAAAGCTACCAAACCTCATTTTCTTAACATCTCTATCCCTACCTAAACCTTCAACGCCAACCAACCTAGAAAATGCTCCGGCCCTACTCGCCAACTCCTTAATCGGCCCCTTTTCCACCAATCTGCCGTTTTCAATCACGACCACCTCCTCGGCAACACGCATCATCTCCATGCTATGGCTAATAACTAACACCGCCATACCTCCACCTTTTCTCTTCCTACCTCTATCGACCATTCTCCTAATCGTCTCCCTAATAGCTTCCGCATTCACAGCATCAAGAGCACTTGTTGCTTCGTCAAGAATGAGTAGTTTGGGTCTTCGGACGAGAGCGCGAGCGATGCATATACGTTGTGCTTGGCCTCCACTGATGCCCATTCCACCTTCACCGATGAGGGTTCGATACCCTTGTTCCAACCCCATTATGAAGTCGTGGATTCCTGCTTCCGCTGCGGCTTCCATGGCAGCTTCGAGGTTTGAGAAGGGAAATCCTTCCGGTAGACCGTAAGTTATGTTGGATAGGATGGTGGTGGGGAATAGCAGAGCAGTTTGTGGGACGATTGATATATAGCCGCGGAGACTGGCTATATTGCAGTCGGATATGGGTTTCCCTGCGATGGTCAAAGGAGGATATTCGTTAGGTTGAGCTGGGTCTGGCGGGTAGAGAGCTAGAAGGAGGGAGGCGATTGTGCTCTTTCCGCTGCCTGATGGACCGACTATTGCCGTGCAGCTACCGGCCGCAATTGTGAATGAGACCTTGGACAACGCTTCCACGGAAGAGCGATTGGGATAGGTGAAAGAGAGGTTGTTGAATTGAACTGGAAATGGAGTGAGGATCCGTTTTGTCCCACAGGATTCGTGGGACCTGCCATAGGGAAGATTCGCAAGATACAGCATATGCGTTGCAGTTGTGCGCGAGGAGTTGATCTGTGGGACAATGGAAATCATTGCGTTGGCGTTGGCGATGCTGAATAGGAGGAGGTTGACGACCTGGATAACTCGTGCGACGGTTTGCTCGCCATTGGTGATGGTGACGGCACCATAATAGAAGACCAGGGCAGTAACGAAGATGCTCACCCCATCCGTGAGGCCATATAGAAGACCAGAATAAATTGCTCTTGATAACCCAGTTTTGCATATATGGGCAGCGCCTTGGTGATGTTTGCGCCTAAAGTGGTGTTCCAACGTCAGCGCTCGTACAACTCGAATGTTGGAGAATGTTTCAGTGAAGGTACTACTCGTCATCTCAGTGGCCTGGTTGCACTTTTCTTCCCAAATGCTACTAATCCAATGGAAAACTCGAGTCACAACGACCATAACTGGGGCGCACGCCAACGCAACCAGCGTGAGCTTCCATGATAGAAGTAAAGACCACACCACTGATATCCCAAGCATCCAGAAAACTGTAAAGACAGCTCCTGCAAAACGGCCAATGAGATTGCGCATCTCCTCAGCATTTCGATCCAAGCACTCATTGAGCCAACTAGCAGAATTACCGGGCTTATCAAACCAAGATTTTGGTTGAGCTAGGATCCGCTTTAATGCTTCAACACGAAGTACATTAACCCATATCTGGCCACAGTGTTCAAGAGCATAATGTGTAGTAAATGCCGCGAGCCCGTCCACAATTGCAACGCCTAAAAGGATCAATGCCCATTTCTTGGCCTCCGCGGACTGGTTTACAGTGAGGTAGAATGTACTGAGCAGTTTGGCGAAGGAGAATGCAAACCCCGGAGTACAAACTGCAACAACGAAGGCAGCGAAAAAGCCAACAATCAGGATGAGCCTGTGTTTCCATACCAGCGTTGGCCAAATAGTGCCAAAGATTCTGAATAAGGAAGCGGGACCTCCCTGTTTTTCTCCTTCTCGGCCTTCTACCCGTGAAGATATTGTAGTAGGTAGATCTTTGATAGTGCGGCCGCCGTGATGCTGTATGGGAGTATCGAAAGCTGGAAGGTCGTATTTCGGCGCTTCTATCTTTGGTAGGCCAGCAGCGGTAAATGAGTACTGCCGTTGTTGGAAAGCTGGTGTATCTATCACCACCGGACGGGACCAAAACTCATCTTCCCGCAACAAAATTGCCTGAGTAGTTCCAGCACCGAAAGAAAACTGGCCGGTTCCTCGAAGATTCGGGCTCGCTAGGAAAGCGGTGGGAGTTCGTTCTGTCATTCCAAAGAGCTGAGAGATGTGATGCCGGTAATTATGCTGTTCCTCGTCAGGATCACCGTGAACCACTATTATGGGTGCTGGTGGTTCGGAATGGCGTCTCATTTTGGGCGAAGGAGGTATCTTATCATCCACAGCAGCTGTCAAGGTCTGTTCTGTCAAGATGAAGGATGAGAAGGGGCCACGAAGATCCCTCGCCAGCTTTCTTCGATAGCCTTCTTGTACAACTATGCCTCCTTCCATAACATAAACGTAGTCATCATCTAAGATCTGCGTCGTATCGTGGGTGATGATAATCGTAGTCTTGCCTTCCCGCCATTTCCTCAGCTCCTTCATCACCTTGTCTCGACTCGCATAATCTAGAGCACTCGTAGCCTCGTCAAGGATAAGTATCGGTGAGTCTCGAAGGCGAGATCTTGCAATGGCGACCTTTTGTTGTTGTCCACCGCTTAATGACTTGCCATTCGAGCCAACAATAGTGTCAAGACCTTGGGGAAGCTTGATAATGGTCTGTTCAAGATCGGCGGTCTCAGATGCCTTCATTATATCTTCTCTCGTAGAACCATCTCGCTTCCCGAGAGCGATATTCTGAAAAATCGTCTCATTGAATAGCAAGGTTTCTTGTTGAACCAAAGTAATGTTGCGGCGAAGCCATTCTATATCGAGAGTTTCAATAAGGTGCCCATCCACCATAATCTCGCCTTGACTTGGTTCATAATATCTCATGAGAATATTTCCTAGCGTGCTTTTGCCACAACCGCTTTTTCCTACCATGAAGGTCGTCTCCCCCGCTGGGAAAAAGAAGTATGCTCCGCTCAATGCCTGTTGTTGGGGATTGGACGGATATGCAAAAGTAACCTATGATAATTAGTAATACTCGTGCATATGAACGGCAGTTCTTACATCAGTTATTTCAATATCACCGGCGCATGCCTCTGGCTTGATACAGCCAGCAATTTTGAAGTCTCTTCGCGAATTCTGCATCTGATCCATGATTGACTTCAAAGTCTGTCCCGCTGACATACCTTTTGTCAATACTAACCATTGAGGCAGAACGGTTTCAACAGCTTGTATCACGAACAAGCATGCATAGAAAGTCGTGAGGATATGGCCTGGATCCGTACCCTTACGGACCAAGACAAGGCCGTACCAGAATCCCTGTACGAAAATAGCCATGGTCAAGAATTTCGTGATGCCGAATTGCAAAGCATTCGCTCGGGCTTGGATCAGATATTTGGCAGCAACATCCTGGAGGGTCGAGTGGTATTGCCATACCTCCTGCTCTTGTCCGTTAAATGCTTTTACGACATTGACAGCTGTAATTGCGGTGTTGGTATATTTTGACGCTCTTGTAAGCTCTCTCTTCTGCGCTTCAATAGCCGGTCCTAGATTCGCAGAGGCCCAATATAAAACAACGGTTGCAACAGGGACTGTGGCAAAGATGACAAGAGTAAGTTTCCATGAATAGGAAAAGGCGATACCCATTGCTACGCAACAACCCGAGACTTCTGTGAAGAGGAACCCAAGGGGTTGGGAGACGGCCAATTGTAACTCTCGAATTTGCCTGTTTACAAGTCAGCAAAGCGTTTCGCTCAAGCATAAAGAGGCTCACGTTTGGATTCGGATTAGCAGCGATCCAATACCCTCTTTGCGCAGATCGTACCATCCAATATCTTTATCCAGCATGCCCTCGAACATCTGATTTCGTACGCTCTGCGCCTGAAGCTCTCCAAATACCATCCAGGAAGACAGAGATGCACCCTGCAGAACCCATGCCGCCACTCCTAGGGCGGTCAATGCAATGCACCACAATGAGATGCTCTTGAGCGTCTCTTGGCTACTCGAATTCCCTCCGCCGTAACTCGTCAAGGCGAAGAAGATGCGTCCGTAGAAGATAGCGGCGAGTGGTTGAGGGACCCCGGCTGCAACTGATGAGGCGATTGCGAACACAGCAGAAAGGGTGTGATGTCGTTGCGTAAATCCAAACAATGAACGCCAGGAGACTTGATCCCCGGTGTCGCATTTTGTTGATTCGAGAGATTTTAGCTCGTAAGTATTCTGGGAGGGGTTGTTGGAGGTTATGGGAATAGATAGAAATGAATTTTCTAAGCCTGGAGGGCTTTCATTAGATAGCGGCGTCATTATCTCAAATGGAAACAGCACTAGAGAATCTTGTCTCACAACTAGAGAGCAACCTAGAAACGCGTAGAGGAAGACATCTCGCATGTATGATGGAGCAAACTCAGAATATCCACGGAAAGAGGATAATACTAAGAGAACAATGGCTTAAATTTCCGCTAATTGGGGTGTTTGATTGTGTTGTCCCGTGGCGGTATCTTCGTATTGTTCTCCTAGGCGAAGAATGAGCCGATTGCTGGACAATGGAAATCAACGGCGCCACGTCAAACGAGATCGAAATTAAAAGACTCAAAAGGAGAAAAATAACCTCATAGACAAGAAAGATCCACTCGGATAGAGAAAAAGCGGACGAAATTTGCAACGGTTGATTGAATATGCGAGGTCGCATGGGCGTAACGATATCGAATGGGCAATGCAAACTACGGTTTCTCACACGATAGTCAACATGAGACAAGAGCGTTATTTCTTCAAATGATTCGAAAGCATCATGACGTCGACGCAGACTCCTCCTTCGCCTTTGCCAGTGCTTCCGCCTTCCCCTTCTCGCTATTATCATATACCCAGTCATTTAGCCCGGCTTTATTCCTTGCGATTTCGATGGCATAGAATTGCATTCGAGGCACTTGTTCGCAGGTCAGCGTTATCACCACCACGGCAGCATATCTACATGCACCTACCAAATATTGTCTCATCCTCTCCATATTCCCATTTGGGATTTGCCCTCATCACTGTACCAAAGTTATAATCGTCAATCTTCTTCTCGTACGCCATCATGAAGTTTCGCCATCGCTCTTTGCCGATCTTGCTCTTCATCTCATCCTCGTCGATTGTCTTGGAGGGGTCGAACTCGGGGAAATCCTTCCTAAGATGTAGGTATATCTCGTCGTCCAACTTTGTAAGTCTCAGAGTCGAGCCGCGAACTTTTTCTAGGATTGCCCAGTACGTGGACATGTGCTGGACGACTTGTGGTGGGGTCAGTGGCGGGGTAAAATGGGATTTGCACGGAAAGAGGTTTCGAACCTTTGACGGCGAACTGCTTCTCGATCTGAAACATACATTAGCATACATTATATCAAGAAGTATACATTGCGGGCAGGATGAGAATGCCTACATCTTCGAGGTTATCCGCTTCCTCTGCGTTGAAAGCAGGTGCAGGTGCCGCGGACATGGTGAAGATTGTGGTAGTTGATAAAAAGGATTTCTGGTAGATTCAGGGGTAGCGATTTGTTAGACTCCAATAATAGGAAGATATTCGACAGCATTCAGCGTAGATAACCTGGATGTTGCCTGGGTTTTTATAAGTTGGAGGGGCGAAGGTTTGCCAAGGAGGTATGACTTGGCCAGCATCTCGGATCATCTATCTCCCGCTCCGACGCACATCAAAAAGTCAAAACGTCACGACGTCACTGCGAGAATCTTCCAGGTTCTTCCAGACATCGACATCGCCTCAATTGCCACTTCTTACCTTAACCCTTTCAATAATTGGAACGTGTAACAGATGCCAGCTCCTGGGCTCCTGGATACCCTTTGGACCGGCATCTAATGCAATAATGAGTGCTTGTCCTATGCAGGATACAGATCAGCGGCCTCAAACACTGCGCTGCTGATCGATCCGTACACTAATATCCGTCCGCTCTACTGCATATGGACTGTATAAACCGTCTATTCAAGATATGTCAATCTTTATTTCCAAGTACTACGAAGGTGTGAAAGCAGCCGCCTTCTATAAAATCCTCCATTAAATCAAAATAATCAAGCATCGAATATTTCATTGGCTTTTCAATGGCATTTAATGCAACGAGTCAACTCCTAATACGCTCCATATTATCCCTTCATTTGCTATAGATATATTCCTAGCTGCTGCCCAACCGTTAAATTGTGAACGTCGATTGTCCTTGTGGATGTGGGTGAGATCATTCTTGGTCTACCCGTGTCCCTCTACTGTTGCACGGCTTAGCTTCATGCTCTATAAAGATCTTCAATGGCTTCAGTTCACGTTCATGCAGATCATTTTATTTCTCTTTTAGTCATTAGGGCCACCTAGTCAGCTGTAACGCACTCATCCTCTCATATCCTCTACTTGGCTATCAAGATAACTGTGCAGCCATGGCCATCTCATACTCGGCGTGGATGCCATGCGGCTCAAGTATAGTTAACCAAGTGGAATTCGTGGTTATATGTCCGCAGCCTGCTGTGCAACTATTAACTGAAAGAGATATGTTGCGGGCTGAGCCCGTCTTAGCTTTGTCACTATTACGAAAATCCAAGTGGTGTTGAAGCTAAAGGGGTTTGTTCCCTAAGGTATTTTGCACGCCTTCAATCGTGATTGCCTTGGGCAATTAATAGGCGGTCAGTGATGAATGGAAGTCTCCAAGTAACGCCCAAGCGAGCACAACAAACTTTGGTCGCGACCTAGATCGAGCACACTATCTCCTCTGCGCCCACCAATTGACAAAACCAAAACCAAACCTCAGAACCCCAATTCTATTGTGGTAGTCCTGTCAGAGCAAGAGTCGCTTTCATCATGTCACTTGACGCCGCTGAAGATGACCTGGTGCCTCCAAGTCACTCGCCGATCAAGTCGCCGCGACCCTCCTTTCGATTTAGCACCCCGAGCATCTCCTCGTCGTTCGTCCCACCGTCGCACGCCAGCATTGATTCACGTCGATGTGAAAATGGTTACGCTGACCAAGACGATGCTTCATGTCAGACCCCCGGTTCTCTCACACGTAGGCGTGATGAAGCCAAGATTCGCAGGGCTCTCAGGCGTATGAACAGGCGATGGATTATCCCACCACCACCACTTCCTCCTCTTGATAGAGACGTTGACCTCTTGGCCATTTCAAATCTTCCAGCACGTCCAACGTTGTATCCCGAAAGAGCCGCACATACATTAATCAACAACCAGCCGCTCTCCAGCTTGCCAGCGGCTATTCGGCGGACAATCTACCGCTACTGTTTCCCAAATGAAGCCCGACGGGTCACACTCTCTCCGCGATTTGCAACTAAGATTATCTTTCAGGAAAACGATCTAGTTTCCCCTTGGGCTGTCCTCGAACATGTCCAAGGGGGTCTTGAGGCTTGCCGTGCCCTTCGTAATGACCTTATGGTCTATTTCTGGACTGAATTCCACTTTCTCATCACTTTGAACACACTTTGCGGCCCGATATTTTCTCCGCTATCACACGTCTGGGTTAAAAGCCGCCTCGATATTATTCAGCATCTCACAGTGGAAATCGATTGCACTATATTTGGTGGATGCTACATGGAGTCGGCTCCGGAGTCTAACTACAACATGAAGAAGATCGAGTTATTGCTGGTCGACATTATCAAAGGCATTGCTCAGCGTAAGGACAATTCGACAATCAGCGAATTCAATGTTCTGTGCAGACGCTATGATAACTCCTACCCATATATTCAGCAATCGTTTGTTTATGAGTTTGGCCCAGATGCTGGTATGTACTTCATGTGGTGAATATATTGATGGTTGCTGACCTTTTATTTCTTGCATTCAGACCCTGTTTGTTCCGATACAGTCGTGCATATTGGTTACCTTCTCTGTAGTCTCCGAGGCATTCTCCAGAAGTGTCGACTGGCTGGATTCGCGCCGACATACACCAGGGTGCTGCTCTCGGCTCTATTCTCAGACGGCGAAGATGAGCCTGAGTATATCGTTCCCGAAAAGCCTGCCTGGCCTCCATTACCTGTTCAGTCATCCTCCTCAAGCTTCTCGTCTAATTCTGGATCGACATGGACACGGTCGACTCAGTCGACTCAATCCGCCTCCTCGAAACTAAAATTGGAGGAAAGACCACCCCGTAACCATGCCAGATCGTCTTCAGACTCTTCCAGCTCGTCGAGCTATGGCGCAACGGTAGCTGTTAGATTTGATGAAGAAGACGGCCTCGATTTGGATGACCTCCCGCCTTGTGAAGTTGGAGCTCTAATCCCCACATGGGCCTGGCAATACCACAACTCAATTGCTCCATTCCCTAATGAAGAGTCTCTTGCCCCTCTTAGTGAGCATTCTCGTGTCTTTCGAGATTACTCCTACCACGACTTGAGAACTCCAGGCTTAGGTCCGGGCATTCATCGCTTTAAAAAATCACCTATTCCGATGGTTGTAGATCCGGACGAAATGAATAAAATCAATGGACAAGATCCAGCGTTCCTGCGCGCGTTGAATTCTCTAGTGGGCTCTCCAGCCATGGCGCCCGAACCTGAACCACCTGGAACAAGCTCGACCTACCCAATTCAAGGACAAAGTACGGAGAGCCAGAACCCTGATTCCACTAGTGCGAGCACCAGCAATCGTGGGATCGTGAAACGGAAGTCTATGATGTTCCTAGAGAGACTCAGAGGAAAGTCTACTTCTGGGAATGTCTCTCCTAGATCCTAGAGCTGAAGTTTGGGACTTGGCTAAATCCGTTACGAGAGATAAAAGAGGTCTTAATTTTAACTTTGAAGGTTTACGAGCAATAGCTAGATCCTCATATAGCGATTCATGGAATGTTCGATTGTGGGCCACGGTGTATTGAATATTATGTAGACTGTAACCGCAGACTTTACATCAACTCAGATATCATGAATGAAATATGGATTCTGCGAAATTTGGGAGAATGCTTCAGGAGTTCTTGGAACAACTATTAGTTCTTTGAAGCTGCTTCCATGATAAATTAGAAGTAAATAAAAGGGCGAAGTCCCTAGGCGCCTACTTGATTCGATCGTTGAGCGTCCAGAACAACTCGTTATGTACGACATCTTAACACAATGATGAAGCCTAACTTGCCAAGCTCCTTGGCCGAACAGAAAATTCTTTACACAGCCGTGGACCACTCAGTAAGGGCGAAGATCGAATACAATGACATCACTGGGCTGAATGACCAAGGCACAGTTTTGAGGAGAGCAACTGAATTGAGATACTCTTTGAATTAATTTATTTACTGCTTTTGACGTTTCTTCCTTGAAGGCGGACGTTTTTCGGTTTTGTCCTCCACATCCTCACGTAGCTCACCCAGCAATTGCTCCTCAGCAGCATGGGCAGAATCTTCCTCGTCGTCTTCCTCATCGTCTTCAGCCTCGGAACCAGCTTCACTATTCTCATCTTCAGAGTCTAGTCCAAAAGCAGCATCTACATCACCGGCAACATCATCTAATGCCACACCACCATCATCGCTACCAAAGCCCTCGAACTCGTCATTTTCATCGCCAGTTGAGGTTGGTTCGGCGATTGATGTACCAGCAGTGGATGTATCCGCGACTGATTCATCATCACGTTTCCTCTTCTTACCCATTTCTCCCAACCTTCCCTGTCGACCTTCGACGCCGGTCTCCCCGGCCTCCCCGGCCGCCCCTTCCAGCAATGGTGGAGGAGTGAACCACGGAATTTTCCCGCGGAGAAAGTCGTTCAATACCATCTTCGCTACGCCATCAACATCTGGTTCACCACCGTGGAGTAACCTTCCTGCTTTTCTTGCCAGGAGCTCCAGGAATTCAATGTGGTTTTTATACCCCTTGATTTGGTATGTTCTTTCGATGTGCTGTGGCTTTGTTTTATCCAGTACAGCTGGGATGTACTGTTCTGGATTTTCAACGTTCTCTACCCTTACTACTCCTCGCAATAAAATATCTTGAGGGGTATCTGTAGTACTAGGAGGAACAACACCCGGACAATCAATCAGATATATCCGCTTCATGAGCGTAATGTATTGCCAGATTTTGGTTTCGCCTGGAATTGGTGCGACTGTGCAGACCTTCTTTTTGCGAAGTGTATTTATGATGGAGGATTTTCCGGTGTTTGGATATCCGATGAAGCCAACAGAGATCTGTTTGCGGTCTGAATGAAGGGAGGAGAATTGACGAAGGAGTTGGATTAGGGATCCTTTGCCAAAGGAGTTGGTGATTGATGCATGAAATGCTAGTGTTGGGTAGTCTTTCGACAGATACCTGACCCAGGAAGCCTGCACTTATTAGTACATGAGCACAAGAAGTGAATTGTTCAATTGGTATGTATGAATCATTACTAAGAAAACTACCACAAGCCACCTGAAGGCGGAAGTAGCATTCAACTCAAACGAAACATGACCAGACTCTATGCGATAGACTTGCCAAGACGGCTAGCTGTCTACTCACGATCCGAAGATCGAGAGCGGCGAGAATGGAGTCAATCTACCAAAGTTGTAACAGACAGCCTTCCATTGTGACGAGCACGTTAATGCAGAAGGAGCCTTGACTTAACGATGGAACGGGGGAAACCAGAAAAAGAGAAGAGGGGACTTACGGCAACACGAGTAGGCACCAAATCACACTTGTTCAACACGAATATCAAGTGCTTATGCGGGGCCTCCTCCTTGATATATTTCTCGACACTCCGACATCGTGTGCCCAATGGGTCTCTGGCGTCCAGCACATGGATAACGACGTCTGAAGAATCAATGACCTTGTAAAGCTCGTTCCAGATCCGCTTGCTTTGCCCTTTGTTGAAAATAGCTTCTCGAGCGCTTGTGACATAGCCATCGTCCGGAACTACTGCTTCGCCGATTGCTTCAGCATCCGCGCCTGAATTTCCGCTTAAGAGTCTAGATTGCTCCAGACGATCCAAGTATGTGTCGTGAGACTTCACACTGTCCTCAGCAAGATCTTCTACCGAGCTAACACCAAGCCGTACTCTCTTCCTCTGAGCCTTGGGACCAAATACTTCTCCAAATGGAGACGTCTCCACAGTCATTTTGGCTTGATGCTGTTTAAGCCCATTCTTTCCCTGGCCGTCGCGGATTAAGCTTAAGGGTAGTTTGTTACTCTTTAACAGCACCGAATATGGATCAGACGCTCGTTCAGCCATGGCTTCTCGAAATGAATTGAGGGCATCTTGGCCAATGACTCTAGTATTGGTGAACCACTTGCGATTCGGTTCAACTCGTGCTTGAGGAACCTGCCGACTTTGAAAAGATGCAGCTTTTGTGATATCACCAGCAGCGTTTCTTTGGGCTTTGCCCTCCTTGAACATGTTCAGGGTCTTAGCCTGCTTTGCAGTGCTGCAATAATATCCCCAGTCAGCCTCCACCCCATCTATTAGCAGTAGCAGGGTCGACATACCGATAGAAATTCTCGCCCTTGACCTTGACATTTGCCATGCCATCGCCAACCTTCCCCTGGCGGATCTTTCGCTGGGCCTCTTTCTTACCGGAACCCATATTGAACTAGGGGTGCGCACAGCGCTGTTGTGTTGGGGTTGGGTGGTGGACTATTTGTTATTTCAGAAGAGTCGGCAAATAATTTTTCTGAATGGAAGAGGATGGGGAGAAAATATGGATGTGGCTTGACTGTGGCTGGACCGCGCTAAAGAAAGCGCGCTAAAGTTTTCATGTGGCTCCCCTATCAACAATATCGACAACCTCAAACCAAAAACACTCAGTACGCAAGGTGCATCCTCACCCTCACATCCCGAGCCGGCGCAAGCTACATCTGAAATGGCTTCGTCATTACCCAAGAGCTCAATTGGAGCTCTGGCTCGGCTCAGATGTCCCAATGGCCACGTCCAACTACGATCCTTCTCGACAACCGCCTCGGTCTGCCTGATCGGACCAGAGAGCCCCAAATTTATCGAGATCCCCGCCTCAGTTCAACCACAAGTTCGGTCCAAACCGGTCATAAAAGGCGTTCTGCCTAGGCCCCGAGATTTGTTTCCAAAACGTGCCGGCAACAAGACCTCTGCCGAATATTTTGGTGCGACGATTCCTACACCGACAGCACAGTCCGAACCAGCGAATGATTATGTGGCATGGAAACGCGAAATGGCTGAAATGAGGCGGAAAAATCTGCGCGAGGGCCTTGTGGCATTGCGTGCGAGAAAGACACGTCAGGATCAAAGGGTTGCCCATCGGAGTTTGACGAAGAGCAGGGAAAGGGAAGCGCGGCTTCATGCGCCTCAGCGGGAAGACGAAAGATTGACAAGCCCGACAATCACAGAAGCAATGCGCACCCTTCAAGTTGGTCCTGTTCCGGATCCATACCGGAAGGTCCGGGTTGCCAAGAAGGCAGCGAGAGTGGCAGCGAACGAAGCTGCGAGGGAAGACGCCCGGAAAAACGCACTTCATACTCTGTACATGAATGCTCGGTCATTCATCACGACGGAAGAGCAGCTCGATGCAAAGATTGAGGAGATATTTGTCAAGTTCCCATTCCAGGGATCAAGTTCCAACAACATTTGGGACGCTAAGGGACCTCCTCCAACTGTTCGGAATATGCTGTCGACGATCAACCACTCACAGAAGAGGGTCATTGATTACCACAGTGGCCCTGCTGTCATTACTGGGGAAAGGATCAAGAAGATTGCTGAGGAGTTGACAGGTGGCAAGATGGATTAGATATTGTACTAGAAATTGCGCTGTATACTAGTTGGGATTATGCTGGAAAGCTTCACTGGTGTACAAATGATCATATACGATGAGGCATTCCTATATCTATGAGTTACTTCTAATTTATCGTTGACACTGTTGGTTTTGTTACCGATAGAGGCATGGCCCTAACCTTGGGTGAAGAGATCTTCAATATGTCCTGCTATGAGGAGCTCATATTAGTAAACACCCGGCAAGTGCCGAATATTATGGGCGTAGCACCGATATTAAGTGCAAAGTCCAGACGCTCATACTCTTATTTGTCAATCTCGAAGCTCAAAATTGTCTCTTTGAAGGTCAACGACCAGTTACCGTTGGCTTTTCCCACTATCGCTTCCGCATATGAACGCCTTTTATTTGATAATGCCCCAACAATGGAATGGTATAGTCGCCTTCCATTGGTCTGTTCAACGTTATACTATAGTTCGATGCCAAAATTGGCTGCTGGAAACGATGAACTGCATCCGTGCTTCAGCCCTGGGGAAGCTCAACTCCTATCCGAATTCGACCTCTTGCTAGCCACGCGCGTTAGCCGTCATAGTTCATGAGGATAACCAATGTCAATTTAGCCACACGAGATCAAACAGCATGCATTGGTATATTGAATTATACCCGTGACAAAGCCGCCTCCAATGCGACAATGGAAATTGGATATCTTCCGAAATCCTCCAAGTCTTTCTCTGCTGCTCTCCGGCCTGAAATTCGTGATTAAATCAACGGCGCTTGCTATTAGAGCTTATACCATTTCGCCCCAAACTACCTATTAGGCAGTGCTTGCTGATGGTCTGCAATTCTACAAAAAGTCGTCACGGGTATTTTATATGGCTGTGTGTGCGGCGTTATCTACGATTTCATTGCAACTTATCAAACATTCCCGACTCTTCTAAATAACCAATACCCAGATGTATTACGGCAGCACGTACCACGCAATGCTTTTTATCCATTGCCATTCGTGCACTAATTGCGCGCGCTATTCATTCTCACTCCGGTTCCTTCTCCTTCCCCATTCGACTAAACATCGTTGAGTTTCTAGAACTGGGTTGAAGTATAACTCCAAGCTTGAGACGATCCGACTCCTCATTGACGACGTACTTGGCCCTTCCTGTTTAGTTTCACAGTGGCCAGCAAATCAAAGATTCCGGTACTACTTAATTGGGAATGTTCACTTGCCTAGTCCTAGAGGTGGACAATTATCATAGGCGGTCTCCCAGTGGCCCTTCGGTACATGATATGTCTCGTGCATGATCCCCATATACGGAAATTTGTTTCTAACAAAACCACTCTAGCCAAGGCTATGGACAGGTGAAGATGCGAATTTCCGAAGGCCATTGAGATCTTTCCAATATGAAATCCAAAATGCGGTAATCCCTTCTTTGTCCGAAATATCGAGAAGGGTTTCCGATCTCCCGAGATTTAATAAATACCTAGATTAGAATAAACCGAGGAAGAACAGAAAGCGGTGGAAGATGCAATTGACAACTCCATTTTATTCGATTCTTCTCCGCTTCCTTCCACATGTCTTTAAATGCTTTATCGATGTCGGCAACACCAGGCGCCAGTTTGCCAAGAGGATCGCACAACGCAACGCAGTCAATCTACACTTAGCCTTCGCGGCGAGAATGGGGCTACAAACTAATTAATCCGCGCCCCCAAAAAGAACAAAACAACGCCATCCGAACTTTCAGTCACCAGGGGAGAGATTCCTGGGCTAACAGCTGCAAACTGGCCCCGAACGCCAGCCATGTAATAATCGAAAAATCTGGAGTCTCGAGCAGGCTGCCGAACTAACCTTTGAAATTCAGATGAACGGAATGAAGGGAAGCCATACTGAAGTCCGCTTATGCTTTGCGCCGAGTAGTTGAGTTGGAGAGAAAAGATAATGGTATGGGAACCATTTCAGTATAAGTAAGACGAGCTAAATAAATTAAGGTGGGAACGTTGCTGGTTATTAGCTGTTAGTTATTCCCAACATCAAGTACCGTATACAAAGTATCGTTGCTCCAGTCAGGGGGGAGGGTTCGCAGATTTTAACCGGGGTATTATTATTGATATTGTACGTCGCAGCACCTACTTCGTACACCTACCGCAAGGCAGAAACAAGTCGATAATATACGTGCCAAACCACCTCATTTTCTCAGAAGGATGGTATTTTCTAAAGGGCCGCAAAAAGTTTCGAATAAATTTGAGGGTATCCGGATCGGGATCGGGACTTAGCACGTGCAGTTCAGGATAAAAAGTGCCAGGGCGTCCTAAAGCCAGCCCCAACTACAAGACACAGAAGAGGATACCGACACGTCCCATGTGTTTCATGAGTCGTGAATGATAGGCTAAGCAGTCCGGAATACATAGTAAGTTTCTCGTTGTTGTAAAATTAGAACAGTGTCTACCATAAAAAGTATGCAGAACATCATACCTCGCTGACAGATCGGACAAGTAGCGGGGTTAATACCTAGGCATAAATCATAGAATTTGATTAATTTCCAAGGTGTACCCCAGATTTCCTCGGCCGCCTGCATGATATAGACAAGCTCATGAGGCCAATGGAAACAAACTAGCTGAGGATGAATTGAGATTGGACAAAGGCAAAGGGCAACTCCAAAATGACAGTATCTCGAGTAACGCACGAATAGAGATTTCACAGAATGGACTTGGCCGTATAATACCATGATTTACTGACAGGAACGATTGTAATTACATAACCAATCGGATTCTCTTACTATAATTATGCACCTTATTAATACTAATATTTGTTGGAGTTAAGAACTGCCCAAGAAATAAACTAATAAAGGGACGGAATCGTGGGAGCACTGTACCGTACCCTACCTTGAGGGATTGTAGGTTGTCCGCGAATTTCTACAACTTCGAGAAGTCAATTAGCAAAGGCCAAGCAAGGAGAGGCTATAGAAACATTGAGGGGCGTACGCAACAATTGAGTTTTTTTATTAATTACAAAAGTACAGCAACTACATCGGGACCATAAAGCTCAGGCGTTATCAATATCGAAAGCCAGTGAAGTTAATACGAGACTGGTGCGTGTGCAATCGAAGGTACATGTATAGGGGTGGATGTGGGCGTGGGCGTGGGCATTTGAGACGCCGAGGTGCATAGTGTATTGGTACAAGTAGAACAAGTACAAGTACCTAATACGGTGCCTGGGTAGGTTTGAGACGTTTTCCCCTTAACTGCAACCCACCCGCGCTATCTCCGATCTGAAAACAGGGGGCGATACGGAGTCTCCTTCGCAGTATTAATAATACGCAAAGGACGAAGTACTCGAGTACTACCAGTAGTACTGGGGGGACTTTGCTGGTGAGAATCCACAATAGGGTGCTGGAGTGGCTGATACTGTACTCCGCCACTAATAATTACGAAGTACTCTCCTCGTCCCATCCCAAGCCCGCGCACCGATCCGTTCACGGACAACTCCAGATGGGCGCCGCAGCAGACGCTTCGTGCTAGAAGCATAGTGGTCCAGCTACGAATGCGCTACGGGGCGACCGCGCTACTGTCAAACCACGATCCCAAGCTACAAACACATGGCGGTGGAACTGGAACTGGAACTGGAACTGGACCTGGACCTGGACCTGGAACTGTGAGACGAGACAACGTTACTGCAATCTTATTCTTATTATTCCTTCTTACTCTTGAGACTGCTGCTGGTGTACGAAGTATCTGCCTGGAACATCCCAACCTGGGTGTCGTAGAGCCGCGGCACCAGTTCAGCCCTACCAACGTCCGTCTCGTCTTCTTCCCTTCCCTGCTCCCACCATCATCGCCAGTTAACGCGCGTATCATATCGACCAGTATTTGATCACACCGTCGAGCAAGATCTGGTATAGCCATCCAGGAATGTCCGATTGACTGCCACTGCCTGGTACCGCCTCGGACTATCATATCGTACGGTTATGATCTCTGGACACCAGCCCTCGCTTTGACGCAGCCATTGAACGTCAACGCCCCTTTCATTACTTGAATTGAGCGCAATAATGTATCTGTCGGGAGCAACAGTTGATCGGCGACAGCAACCAGACATCGCCACCACGAGTCCAACGACGGCCAGCACCAGCAATAGCGACAGCAGTCCCACACCGTCTAGCGGCGCCCCATCAAGCCCATCCATATCCATATCCATCACCACAACTCCGACTCCCACTCAAACACCAACATCTACCGCTACCTTTACCTCCCGTCCTTCTCGCACCCCGACCCCCGCTGCCTCGAGCTCTCAGAAATCTAACCCTTCTCCAACTCTCGCTGTATGTGCTGATAGCTTATTCCTCTGCGTGCTGTACGTGAACGAACATTGACTTGTCATACCCAGATCACGATTGGAGTCTTAACACTCGTCCTCGGCATCACCATTTTCCTCTGTCTCTTCCTCCGTCGACTGCGCATAAAGCACAAGAATCCGAAGTATGTGCCGACACCCTTCCTGCAGAGAGCTTGGGAAAACTGGGAGCCCGCCCCTAGCCACCACCGTCTTCCCGACACAGGCGACCATCTTGAGCCAATATCTGACAGGCGAACCGCAAATTCGCCAAGACCGAGTCAATCATCATTTGGCGGAGGTGCGGGGGGAAATGGTGAAACGGGAAGTAACTCGCGGACAACGGCAGCGGCAACGGCATCTGCTGCATCAAATGCGGCCCGTGTTGACAGGAATACATCGGTCAGATCGGTCATGACATTACCAGCTTATAATCAGAATCCATTGCAGCATGAACAAGTATTAGCAAGAGAAGGGGAAAGAGGGGGTATCGATATCGTGATAGAGTTCCCTGAGTCGGGAGATCAGGAGGAAGAACGCAGACAGCAGGAGATGGAAGCACTATACCAAGTCCGAATGGCCAGAAGACGAGAGAATGAGGAGAGGGAGGAGCGCAGGACGTTGAGGAGGGAAGCAAGGGAGAGGGGAGATTATGTGGCGCTGAGAGAGCTCCAAGCAAGGGCGAGAGCGTCCTCTGCGGCGAGCGCCGGGGCAAGCGTAGAAGAACTGCGAGCAGAACATGAGCGGCTCAAGACGGAGCGCCAAAGAGCCGTATCTTCAGTCTCTTATGCTGATCTTGGAGTTGCGCGCCATGATGGGACGAGAATAAGGGCGAGCAGCATGGAGAGTGAAAGAGAAGGTCTCCTTGGCGATGCAGCAAGCATTGCAGCCAGCAGTCTCTACCACCGAAGAGATCGAAGCGTTAGTTCCGTCGTCAGTATTGATACAACCACCGATCTGCCGTCTCCTGGACTAACCCGTCCCCGCACCCATTCTCGCCCAGATAGCCCTCTACGACGAGTGGGCGGAGCCAGCCATGATGAAGGTGCCGGCGAAGGGAGAGCGGGCAGCAGTCCGGAAATGATTGACCACGATGAATTTCCTCCGAATAGTCCTCCAGGATACGAGAATATACCTTTAGAGACGTCACATGTTGAGCCCATAAACGAACCACCGCCAGATTACTCAAGCCCAGTCCTTGCAAGAGGAGAGCAGCAAGAGATGTTTCCAGCCGCTCATGGTAGTGAGAGAAGAGCTAGCGGAACCATATCATCTGCCACGCGACCAGTTTCTGATGAGCGGAGAACGTCGAGGGGCGTAGGCGGCGTACCCCAGCTACCAAGTTTAAGGATAGGAAATCTACCGTCTATCGAGATCGATCCGGGGAGTCCAAGAGGTGGGAGGCTTGATGAAGAGAATCATCATCCGCGGTGACCAGGAAGGTGACAGGCAATGGGACACGACGATTCATGATCATGGGTCGGTAAAAGGAGGATACCATGGTATAAGCTATCATTATGAATATACACGGGACGGACATATGCGGAGATCTAATACCCTCATTTGCAGCATGGCGCTTTTGGTCTGCAATTTTTCCGAAAGCGGCACTCGGCTTTTGTAATATATACATTGGAGCGCACTTCTGGTATACATAATATAATGGAGTATATGATCACCATGACGAAGATTTTGGGAAGGATTGCAAAATTAAAGTTAAGGATATTTCACATGAAAGACATGACTGTGTGCCCAGCATGGCTAATGATAGTCATTCGGGGGTCTCACGATGCCTGGATGACCTTCCTTGGTCAAAAGAGGAAGTACCTAAATGCTAATACTATGGCCTAGAATACATGATACCGTGGACATGGAAACCATACGATTCCAATAACCAGCCTCCTCAATCTGCCAATATTCCTTGTCTAGCCTACAGGGAGCCGTGGAAGAAGCCGCCAATGGGCAAGTAATACGAAGTATTATCTATTATCCACCTTCCTTACCTTCCTCAGCCAGCATCCTCGTCTACCTCTTCTCACGCAATTCAAACCACAAATTGGAGACTACTCGTCCAAATCCCACAACAAGCCCCTCGGACAATGCTCGCAAACGTTTCGAAATTTTGTCCTTCCGCAGCACCATCAATCCAATATTATAGCATAGACTGGTGATCCACGTCGTGGGAATCTGTGACTCTACGACAGATCTCCACATATAATACTAATGGCTGGCTCTCCAGCTGTCGATCAGGAAGTTGATCTCGCATATAGCTTCCTATTGGCGAGTATCGGAGCACTTAGCCATAGCCCCGTTGCCATCCAGGGAATCTCAGAGCTAGAAATTCGCAAGGTCAATTCCTACTGTGTCGTTGCGCAAATGTGAGTTCCTCCTGTGCATCACCAATACCTTCTAATGTGGAATCACATATCTAATACCATATCTTATATAGTTCAAGCCCTAGATTTCATCCAATCTGATTCTGGCGGAGATGGCGAGGCAAGGGAATTCCAAGTCGTATCCTAATTACTTGCTTCGGTTGTTGTGATACTTAAAACGAGGTTGGATGGTTGGCGGTCTACTATGCCTTTGTAATGCTAGATCTTACGGAAACCCCTGGCCTGTATGTCAGATACTAGCAAATACCTTTTTATAGCTACTTAGTGCTACTAAATACTGAAGACTTACCTAGGTAGAAGGGTGAGGTGAAATCACGTGCAAAACTCATCTGATGTAACATACAAGCCTTGTAAGTGACCTGCAAGCAGCTACCTGATGCAAGGTAAGACCTAACTACAACAGGAATATTCCACGTCCTTCAATTCATCGGCTTTACGTCTTGTACCACCTACGGGGTCAAATCAATTTGTAAGCGATGATATGTTACCTTCTTTCACCGCAACTTCTAACCTGTGACACTTGACGAATTAAACAACGCAGCCCAACACAGTGTTTGTCTCTCCTCAGCTCGCTACCGCTCCCGGTACTCTGATCGTTTAACTTACGGTCGAATCTAGGTCGCTCTAGCACGACGAATAAGTAAGGCTCGTCTTATTTGAAAATTTATAAGGCCTCTGGTTCGAATTCAGAGACAATGGAAGATCTCATCAGAGCTATCCGGACAACGCCAATAATCGACAATCATGCCCATCCTCTACTCACATCAGCAGCACAGAAGCAATACCCGCTCCTTGCAATAACAACTGAAGCTCATGGAGATGCTATGAAAGCCACGCCGTCGTCACTATCTCACATCCGCGCTGTAACCCAATTGTCTAAGATTCTAGGGTGCCCGACCAGCTGGGAAGCCGTTGTGCAGTCGATCGAGGTCCAAAGACTGAAACCAGATAATACCTGGGCAAAGCGATGTTTGGAGGGCGTTGAGACAATCCTGGTTGACGATGGCCTGGATGGCAAGGAGGATGTTTTTGATTACTCGTGGCACAATCAGTTGACGAGGAACAATTGCAAGCGGATCGTGAGGATTGAGAAAGTGGCTGAGGAGATTATTGAGCACCTTCTTAACAAACACACCGTGACGCTTGGAGTTGCATTCCAGATATTCAAGAACCACTTTGTTAATAGTATCAAAGAGGCTATTGCGGATCCGGAAGTTGTCGGTTTCAAATCTGTTATATGTTATCGAACTGGTCTTGACATCTCGGACTGTCCAGAGGAAGAGTTTATTCTGGAATTCAAGAGTCTCTTCTCCGATTTGAAGGCTCAAAGTGCCACCGAGTTCAAGAGAATTGACCGCCAATTTATCAACTCGTCACTGGTAAACTTGACGGCTGAGTTAATCCAGGCAGCTCCGGGCCATAAAAAGCCGCTTCAGTTCCACACTGGCCTGGGCGATAACGACATTACACTCTCTCGGTCATCTCCATCTCACCTGCAACCCTTCATCAGGAAGTATCCGAATGTTCCAATTGTGTTGCTCCATGCAAGCTACCCTTGGACCAAGGAAGCCGGATATCTTGCAAGTGTTTATGACAATGTCTATGCGGATATAGGTGAGGTATTTCCAATGGTCAGTAAAGATGGGCAAGAACGATTAGTTCGTGAGATCTTGGAGCTATGCCCAACCGAAAAGGTCCTTTGGAGCACGGATGGGCATTGGTTCCCAGAAACGTATTTGCTCGCAGTAATCCAAGTCAGAGAAGTGCTAGAAGTGGTAAGACATTGAGAACGCGTCGGCTATTTCTTAGGCAAAAGGCTAATTTATAGGTACTCTCCGATTACGTGCGCAAGAACATATTAAGCGTCCCGCAGGCAGTCAAGGCCGTGGAGCATATTCTCTTTAGGACGTCTAATGATCTATATGACCTCGGCCTGCCACTAAAACCACTTCCTTTAAAATTGTTACCTCCTTCTCAGCCCAAGACTTCTGATTTTCAGCTCCTTACAGCATTCCTAGAAGAATATCCAGATACCAAATTTCTTCGTCTTCAATACTTAGACTACACAGCAACTCCCCGACTGAGGGTAATTCCTATCAGGCGAGCGCTCGCCGTTCTTCAGAGCCACGACCACCTCTCGATTGGCATCACCAAAGCTTCTCTTGGAATTCTACAAAATGATACGATGGTACCAGGAGTTACTGCGACTGGAGAGTACAAGCTCCAGGCGGTGCTCTCTTCTATACGACCGGGCCCATGTAAAGACTATGCTTCCGTACAGGGCGAATTCTGTGAATACGATGGCTCAGGGGCGGAGCTTTGTCCAAGATCGAAACTCCGCTCCGTCCTCGAAAATTCCAAATCCCGCGGGCTAGAATTCCTTATCGGTTTTGAGATCGAGGTCGTTTTCCTATCCCGGATTACCCCTGAAAGCTCTTATACCAAGCTCTCTGATTCTGATGGCCACGCCTGGAGCTCGGCACGCGCTCTCCGTGGGGCCAAGATTCTAGACATGCTCAACGAGATCTACGACAGTTTGTGTGATGCTGGCATATATCTCGAGCAATGGCATCCTGAAAGCGCAACAGGGCAATATGAATTCGTACTCCCATCGCTCCCTCCGCTCCCAGCGGTAGACTCGCTGCTCCATGCCCGTGAGATCATCAACACAGTAGCGGCAAAGCACTCCCTACGAGCGACTCTTCACCCCAAGCCTTTCGAGAACCAGGCCGGTACCGCATCTCATGTGCATATATCTATCTCATCACCTAACGGTAATGCGCCGGAGACATTCGAGCCTTTCTACGCAGGGATTTTAGCCCATCTTCCAGCCATCGTGGCATTTACATATAGTAATCCTGCTAGCTATGACCGCATTGTGGATGGGTATTGGGCTGGTGGAAGTTGGGTTTCATGGGGGACACAGAACCGTGAGACGGTGCTCAGAAAGATTTCTGGCTCCCACTGGGAGGTTAAATGTCTAGATGGGCTGGCGAATATATATCTTGCTATGGCAGCACTTTTGGCTGCTGGAACACAGGGTGTTGTTAAGCGCGAACAGTTGGCATGGGTGGATTGCGAGAAAGATCCCGCCGACTTGGAATACGAGGAGAGGGAGAAATTGGGCGTGCATACTATGTTACCTAGGAACCTCGATGATGCACTAGCTGAGTTGGAAAGCGACGAGGAGTTTATAGGTATTCTGGGGAGGCGGCTCGTGGGGAGGTACCAGGCTGTTAAGCTGGCAGAAATGAAGTTGCTTAGCGATATAGATGTCTCTAAGAGATGGGGATGGATTGTTGAGCGTTATTAAATACATTAGACCCCGAAATATGAGGCTGCCTCCTCGTGCCATGCGCCGAGACGAGCAGCGTGCCCGTATGCTCCATGCCCATTCTTCCTTTCTTGTCCCAGTTTTGTCTCGGTTCTCCTGTTTCCATTTCTTTGGACCTCCTGTTCTTTAGAGATAAACACCTTTAGCTTCTCTCATCTCATCCATTTAGCAGCATAAATGCATTGATGAAACAAATATAAGGGTAGAAGAAATCCATCAAGCTGTCCAACAAAACAGGTGACATATTACTCAACCCAAAAACGGCGAAACAGAGCTGGCCTTGGCTAGGTGAAAACTCTCCAGCCAATATGAAATCGTATAGACAGAGATCTATCAATGCTGTAAATAGCCCTCGCAAATAAATGCCTTCAACATAATGCAGAAGTCCGTGATTGCATACCGCATGCTTCGCAGTAACCAAATGAGTCGCTTTTTCAAACCAGCCCAAGCGGGAAGTGGTTACAAATTCTTCATCTCAAATCTCGTCCTAATCACCTCGCCCCATCGACCCAGCACCCAAGGTATGGGGAGGAATGCAATTGCCACAAAAGCCAGAAGACTATTTCCCCATCCCAAGCCAAGTGTAAGATACATTTTCTCACCCGCAAGCGGCAGAACTGCGCCCATCAGACTTCGGATGACAGTATTAGCCGCTAGCGCGCTAGCGGCATATATGGTAAACGCATCCACAAGGTACGTGGTGATGCACATGAAGACAGAGAGGTTGCCGATGCCAATAAGCGCCGTTGACATAATGGGCACAATCCAGTGGACGTGATATCTAGCGGTCCAGCCGTAGAGAAATAAGCCGACGGGAATGAGGGCATAGGTTGGTACCATCATGTCGAGTCTGTATTCGGGTTTCATCCCTCCAGACTCTTTGCCTTCAGCCAAAGCAATTGTATCTGCTGCTGCCGTACGCTTTTTGAGGGTCCGGTCTGAGGACCAGGCAAAAAATATGAGACCAATAAAAGAACCGACCCCAATTCCGAGGAATGACAACCCGACGGACCCGGAAGAGAAGCCGTAGTTTCGCTGAAAGACAAGGGTGAAGGTTGTGAATAGTAGGTAGAGATATCCATATACGAGGCCGACGAAAAGACTCGCCATAAGCACCACTGGGGAGCGGACGAGCATTTTTGCGGGGCGGATGATGGATCTCATGAAGAAATCCCTGGGGGAGAGTCCCGCATCTAGCTTCGAGCGAAATGCTTGGTTTCCTGTTTCTTTGCGGAGCCGTGCGGCTTTTCTAGCTAGAATTACGGGAGCATAGGTTTCTCGCATAAATACTATGCTGAGGATGAAGCAGGTTCCCGAGACTATAGTGAGGATCCAGAAGACCCAGCGCCAGCCCTTGGCTTCGCTGAGATAGCCACCTGCTATAGGACCAACTGATTGATTTCCACCTTAGCATTGATGGGTCTCAAAGATATTGAGGCAAAAACTTACTGATAGGTCCTATCATTGGGCCCATGACCCATGCTGACATTGCTCTTCCTCGGTCTTTTTGCTGGATTAGATCGGCAATAGTTCCTCCACCTAAATTGCCCGTTAGCCGCGAAGTCCTAACTTAGACAAATGAAAAGCGTACCGTTTGTCAACGGGCCACTCCCAAATATGCCCGCCATAAATCGAAACCCAACAAGCATATTTAGATTGGTTGCTAGTGCACATGCAACGGTAAAAGCAACGAATCCAACATTGCAAACATGATATATCGGAAGCCGTCCGTATATCTCGCTCAATGGTGCCAGAACCAGCGGGCCAAGAGCAAAACCGAGAATGTAGACCGACACCACGAAGCCAGCCAGCTCTGCATTTGTGCTTCCAAATTCACGCATCAACAGTGGAACTCCTGGCGCAAACATGGAAGACGCGAGAGGCGTTACAAAACATACGGCAGAAACCAATGTGATATTCAGCGTCTTTATCCACGAGCTGAAATTCATGGGGTTGTGGGGATCGTTAGGTCCATCCCACCAGACCACATTAGAATCCTCATCTTCTGTTGATACCGTCGCCGCACTCCCTTCTATGTCTTCCTTGGCGTCACGACGGGGGGTATGAGGACCCGGAATATCCACGCCGTTACTTTTATCTGGGCTGCTCAATGGCTTGCGATGCGACCGTATCGATTCTTGTCTTTTCAATTCTCCGCGTTCATTTAACACAAAACCTTCGTTTGAGGGTATATCCGCATCATGACCTTCGAACACTGCCAGCGCCTCCTTCTCCAAGTCGGAGGAACGATGGTTTAGGCTTGAGCTCGAGAGTGTTGGTGGCGTCTGGGCAACAGAGCCAGATTGGCCTTCGATGTTAGGCGGTACCGATGGACTGTTTGAGACGGTGCCCATAGTCTCGGGTTAAACTTTCTTTCTTCATGTCAGCACATCGACGACGCATGATTGGCTTTCTTGGCATGGACATGGATAGGAATAATCTTTGACTTCGAAAGACGGTGCAAGACTCTACTCGAGTAGATCGTGGAAGAGAAGGGTTCCCCCACTATTGTGGGGTACCTAGGACAGCCGTGGTGTTGTGTAAAGAGCAACTCACTAGTGGTAGTATGGGGCATGCAGTACCAGTATACTACTTAAGCTATGCCTCTCCTTTAGTGGTCTTTGGCTGGATAGCATGCGTTCTGCGATTCAATATGCGATGTCCATAAACTCCTACAACTGGATACGAAGGCCAAGCTCCAAAGGACTGAATATAAGCTGGAGCTTGAGGCGCTTGGCCTCTACATAACCATTCCATCGGAACTTCGGCTTCGACTGTGCCGCAGCAGGAGGCCAATCCCACGAACCAGCAGCCTGGTTGATGATCAGCATCCTCAGGGGGTTTCGGGGTTTATTGTCTTTTACCTCCGTGGGCCGAAAAGTCGGTCGAATAATGCTGGAGAAGAGTGTACAGAGTACAGAGGATGAGGCTGGGCCCCACCATATCAGTCAACTAGTCCTGTTTCGGGGGGATATCTGCAAGCTTTCAGCAAACCACACACAAACGACGAAATACGGAGCATTGTGCTATCATATGTATGGGCGGGGGATTAACTCTTCACCTACGCCCAACGAAGGCCGAGTGAGGTAAACTAGTAATTCCTACTACTCGTACAGCACATCAGACACTACAGCTTGTTGCTTGTTCTAAGCAGCGCCCATTCAATTGAGAACGCTCTGGCGCGGCATAAATACAACATAATAATGATTGGATATTGCCGCCAGTGCATCTAATTAAAGTTGGCAATTAACTGAAAATTTCAGTAGTTTACGATATGATTGTAGCGAAACAAGTTTTTTCTCGACCTTCCCCTATCCACTCGGTCACTGCAATTGACCACTACTTTAACCAGTCGCTCAAGTGCACCCAGACCCAGACCTGGACGAAAGAGACGCCAAAACAAGGCGAGGAAGGGCAGCTCTTGGCCTTCATATCAGATCTAGACCCCGCGGTAGGGCTTGCCCCATGGAGATTATGATGTGCAGAACCCGAAGCTTAGGTTGAATCGCCCCGGTTGGACCTTCGAGACAGTTTGGCGGCAACAATGTGATAAGCTTTCCCTCCCAGAGTCGTGGCATGCAGCCTGCAGGGCCCTCAGACTGCCGGTACGGTGACATCGCTCCTGATTTATTTAGCCTTGTGGTATGAGAGTTTGAGCTGGTGTGCCAGTGTTCTATTGCCTTTATTTGGAGACTAACGCCTAACTCGATAGAGCTTCATATTGCTTTCACGAGTACGCCTCTAACCCGAGCCTAGATAATCTACCTCGCAGACTTGATATAAAATCAGGTCTGTCCCTCGGATCGATTGAAATATTTATGCACCCACCATCCTCACACATATTAGTCTTCTTGCCAAGTTGCCAAGGAGCAATCCATGGCCATCAACATGAAATTCCCCGCCTCTTTTCTCGTCCTTGCCTCAACGGCGGGTGTCTTCAAGTTTTGTGCAACAACGTGAATGCAATGGCAATAACTACAATCGCGCTATGATAAGCACTACCGGCCTCCTTGCAGCCCTCCTCTCCATTAATGTGCCCCTCACTCAGGACGACCACCATGACTCTAGGTATGACCTATACACCCAAGAAGGGTCAATCTCTTGAAAGCCCATGACCATGTGGAACGTCTAGTCACCATGTCGTCCATAAATCCCCCTCCTATCATCCTATGAAACCGCTTACAGTAAGTAAGCCCCACGAATATGCCAGGTTAGAAGTCCTCCGCAAATGATTTCTATGACGAAACTAACGAAGCTCAGCACCTGCTCATGCTGGGGAACCGCGAGAATAATGATCACGGTTCCTATTCCGACCATAACGGTTACTGTGCCTGGGGAAGCGGCCTGCTCGGCTCCCCCAGCCTGTGGTACCACTTATAACGGCATCAACACCTGCTACAAAAGTTCAGATACAGAATATGTGTCTTGGCAGGGGGTTTGCGTAGTTACATGCTCCTCGGCCTCAGATTGCGCAAGCGGCATCTGTATAGTCGTCACTTGCTGTGGCAACTCTTGCTATAATCCTGGAAATGTCCAACTCTGCTATACACGGACCATTCCCGCGATACGGATACGGAGCGGGGGAATAGTTTTCCGGGGATTGATCCTCCTATCGACGGGATGATGTAAACGAATTTTGCATTGCTGGTGCACGATATGCGTCTATTTGCAGCATTATCAACAAGAATACGAGAATGGGAATGCATTCATAAAAGAGAATGGTAAAACAAGAATGGATACAGAAAAGCACAGCTCTATCTGATTTGAGAGTCACTGTTTCCCCAGGGGGCAACTGCTATGTTATATAGTTGATTGATTTTCCGGGCTGAGCAGTTTGAAAGCTCTGAGAAGAGTTCTCACAAGTCATAGATTAGTCCTCATCACAGCTTAGAGCTCCATTTCATTACCTGATTGTTGATTTAGTTTCCTTCAACTTCTTAAGCTATTCGCTATCAAATCTCCACGGATGATCTTTGAAGTTGAAATTCATTTTTAATTTGAGACACCACCTGACTCTTCCTTTGTATCCCACCTCCGCTTCCTCCAAAACCCCTCATTAGTCTCTCTCCATCTCTGGTCATTGACGAGACAAAACATTCAAATCCTAGGAAAGGCGGAATATCCCAAGTCTTCATATCCTGCAAAACCGCTGGAAAATGCAGTTTGCAGTTACCACAGCCAAAATATTCCTAGTGTCTTTAGTAGCTAGATACTTCTTGCTCAAGTTCTCGTTTATTTTCCATAAAATCTGCCACAGTGGGTGGGAACAATCAACCCCCTTTTGGCAAAACACGTGATCGGTTAACTGGCTGTTTTGGTTTACAAGGCGGCATCGCGTACTCCAACTTTTTGTTTCCTCAATAAACTTTCGTGCCGGTTTTCGATCTCCGCAGCAAATTTCATTCCCACTTCTCACTAATAATGGAGTGTTGCGCCAGGTCATTATTCAAGTCTACACGCCTGCCTGGGAGAGTCGAGATGCAGATTCGACCTAGAATGCTCCAACCCCTTATTCGTGGCAGGCGCCTCCCATGGTGTCTAGAGGTCAGTAGCTTTTTTCTTACGGGCCTTCCGCACTGGTTGTCATTTTGCACCATTGTTCTTTTTCTGTACAGTTTTGACAGCGCCAGGGGAATTGACAGCAGTCAATCAAATTCTTGAGAAGCATAATGGTACATAGTCAGCGAAAGATGCTGCGGGTTTGGGATGTGTGTTGATTATTGGATCCTAATGATGGCTCGATCACTGCTGTCTTTGCCTTCCAAAGTTTATACTCCGTGAGGCTTTCCATTACAGGCTTTTCCCCATCTTCCCCCTCCGGGCTCGTGGCCCGGTCGTTCTTTCTCCCTCCAAACCCTTCACGTACGAGTCTGCGGTGGATTTGGCGGAGACATATCTTCAACCGTATTCTTCCTTCTCTACATAGAATTATCAACTCTCTACCTCCCTCTCTGTGGTAGATCGACTATAGCATTAACTAACAGCGTTCCAGTGGCAAAGAGCCAACTCCCTCGGGAGTATTCAAGATGTCCGACAAGAAGAACAGCGGCGTGGGCTGCCTAGCTCAAACTTTTGAGCAATGGATATTGAAGCAAGATTCCGGTTGGAAGGAGGTGAGCACTACCCTAGGCGCATTTCTCGATTGCGTTTCTGTGATATAGTAGCACGTCTAATTATCAGCAGAAGTATAAGAGAAGAGGGACGATGACAGTCAACATTACGCCTGCTCCTGAGAGTAGGGTCGGCCCGAGCGCCATCAACACTCAGCTCCTAACTCCCGACCCCTCACCTTCATCCTCACCTTCCTCATCTCCTTCTCCAGTTCGACGATGCCGACCTATCGACGGGGCATTCTCTCCGATCTGGAAACTGGCGCAGCTTTCGACACCTCCCGTATCCCCAAACTCATCTCCGAAGCCAACTTCCTCCTCAACCTCTTCGACCGAGCCACCCGTCCCAGCTCCCGGAGGGCCACTCTTTGCCACGATGTATTTCGAGGTACGGGAGTCTCCGAAAGGAGGGCTCGGGGCGTTTGCTGTGCAGGATATAGAGGAGGACACCGTTATTATGGCGGAGGAGCCGCTCTTTAAGGCAACCTTTGTCGAAGTGTTCTACGAATTCGAAAAACTGTCAAAAGAGAAGAGGGGTGAATACCTCAGTCTATACGCGTGGTCCGGCATCGAACGCCATAAAGTTCTTGCGATTTTCTCAACTAATCGGTAAGTAAAGCAGGCCCACAATCCCGGACATCAACTCATAGGAAACTCTTTTGCAAGCTTTGAGATATTGATTGGTCTGACCGTCCCGCAGTTTCACTATTTCCAACGCCCAATGTGGAATATTCCTGAAATCTTCTCGCTTTAACCACGCTTGCCACCCCTACGCAACCTGTAGTTATCGTTGGGATGAGGAGAAGAACCAAATGGTTACACGTTCCGTTATGTCCATCAAAAAGGGACAGGAGATAACCATTGCCTATTCTCGGAATCCTTCGGCGCTGCACTTTAATTACGGATTCTGGTGCGACTGCCCAGGTTGTCCAGAGCCAAAGAAAGCCAAGGCTGCGGCCCAAAGAATCTCTGGTGAATGGATTTATTAACAGCTAACTTGGTATTGTGGGAAGTGGAATAGCAAAGCACCATATCATTATCGAAGGGCGGGTTGGGGAATTGGGAAGGGGGGTGTTATGGAGTGGGTTAGACGGAAATACAGCCTGGGGATATAACACTACTCCATAACTTGACCGTCGCTACTACCGATTGAATTGCTGGTTAGGGAACTGGCGATGATTGAGCTACGGCTGCGCTATCCATTATAGGAGTCAGGGGAGGTAATTTAGATCTCCCAATATGCCTTAAGCATAATATTGGCTGCCAAAGCTGAGTAATACCAATTTGCCCAAGTCGCTTTATACCGACGTGAATATAAACTGCTCACAGTGTAATGCGGTATCTGGCATCTGAATCACACCGCTTTTACCATTGCTACGTCCATCTCCTTCGACCTCAGAATACTCCTAGTGTTTAACAACGTCTTGGTTATCACACCACCCTCACCTTCACCTTCACCTTCTGAAATCTAAATATATCGACCACTTGTTATATCCAACAATGATAAAGGTCATGCCCTTTCATTCTATGTTGCTCTCACGGCTTGAAAATATCTTGAATGCAATGAATCAAGCCACATACATATTTAAGAATATGGATCTGTCATCGCCGACTAATCCAGATGTCCACAAGCAAATCGCTTCCATCTTCAAGGATCTGAATGTGTCGTCGCCGAATAATCCAAACATTCACAAGCCCACAACCTACAAAGCACTAATCACACGTTCAGACGCCCAACCGCACGTACGGGGGGTTCATCACACTATATCCACAGAGAAAGCAGCCCTAAACCATGACACAACCAAATCCCAAGACACAAGATACAAGATACAAAGAAACTTCAGAATGGAGCACCAACAACCTCTCCCGTTGCTCTCCAAAGCAAAAGATGATGAGAAAGACATCGATACCCTTCCCCTGGATGAGAAAGTCATCGACACGCTTCCCCTGGATAATGATGACCTCCAATCTCACCTTTCTGCGCCGCAGGAACATCTTCAAGCACCGGGAACTGAAGCTGCCCCGGCAGGTGCGCCGGATGTATCTGAGGTTCTTCAGGTCCTTCCACATCAACAGGACGAAGAGCAAGGAGTTGAAGTGATGGACATAGATGATGGAGCTCTTCCTCTTATTCCACCCGAATGGGATGAAATGGCGCAGTTCATGAGCCCCGACCTCGATGCCCCCGACCCCGACGCCGATCAATTTGAGACCCGGCCATTGGATATCGAGACCATTAGGAGAATCAGGGCCCGGGCCATCGAATCAAACCCCACGGGAGAGGCAGGGCGCAGCAGCCTTGAGCATAGGTTTTCGCAAGCAATGCAAGACATCTGGGAGGCTATGGATTGGCCGGGACTAGGCGAGGCGGAGGACGATGAAAGCGACATACCAGGGAGGGATATCATCGAACTGTGGATTGAAAAATGCACGGGCAGTGGATGTTGCGGATTCGTGGAAGCTGAAGAGTTTGTTCCAGGCGTCGAGGAGGAGCGAGCTTGGGATGCTGAGAACGGATATGGTCGGCGAGCCTGGGAGGGCGATCTTGGAGATGTTCCTTCCATTAATTTCAAATAAGATCAAACTCGATGAGGTATATAGAGGGGGCCGTCTGGGAGGTGATTGTAGTTGGATGTGTTGCGTACTTTAAAGGATAGAGATGAACTTCATGGAGAGGGAAGTGTGGCAAACAATAAGAACGTGTAAAGCACGCGAGGGACCCTTTGTGAATCAGAATAGTTACTTAGAAACTGGAGTAAGCAATCACAGGGTAAAGATCAAAAATTGACGATTACTTAAATTTCTCATACATTTCCAATCCTCTTCACCTTACAACCACGACCCTTTCTATGGCATTTTAATCCTCGCCAAGGCAAGTGTAAACAGACTAGGCTCAACTCATCTAAATAGATACCGCGACAGGTAAGCAAGCGCTTAAGCGCAGCTCAAGGTGCCCGCATCGACCTGCAGACTCGCCTTCACACGACCAAGAAGCTGGGTGCCCGAGATGGAGTCTACTTATCAATATCTCCCAGAATGACACCTGGTCCGACTCCGAATGCAGGCAGCCTACCTACAGAATATGGCCAACTACGCCAAATATCACTCACATCCGCACGGGACGGAAATCGCTTCGATCCGTACGATTCTCAATCAGACGACGACCGCATATTCGCCTTCGTTCGCACAATTAAGAACCTCAAAACATCTACCCTGGGAGCCACTTTGCCCTCGCTTTGGAATACCTTCGGAGTTGTAGATCTTGTTGGCTTCTCTTTGATAACAAGAATCGCCAAGGTAATTCAAGTGGAGCAATGAGAAAAGCAGTAACATGGCAGGCGGCGGGGAGCATGCTAGTGACTACTTGCCACCAGAAGACTTTATTAGAGTTCTATGGAATATGTTCTCGGATGAGGCCAGCAATAGACCTAGATTCGTAAATCAAGCAGAGATCTAGAAACGACAAATGGAATTGGGCATCCCACTTGGACAACAATCAAGAAAAGTGCGCTTTCCACATAGCCCTAGAGCATCTGAAAATATGTCCCGGCTGCCCAATCGATCAATCGAAAAGTTCGGCCAAAGCCAAATATGAAGGTCATGCTGGTGGGCTACTCAGATCCTCTTTTGCAACATTGACATTTATTCTAGGAAGCGCAACGCAAACCCCGACGCCAGACATACCTGTCCCAAGCTCACGGATGAGCCCAGTTTCGTTATCGGTCCTAAAACAACTACGCAATTCATCTCTGTCGAAATCCTTTTCTAGATCGCGGAAGTCCAGTTCCATAAATGCCGTAGAGACTAATGACGAGGAATCTAAGCAAGAGGGGAAGTGAGATATTGGAAGTAGATAATGAAGTAAAACCCCACTTATTCATGTATAGGACTAAAGTCTTTTTCTAATATGTTAAAACTTAGAGCAAGTCTCCGTTCTTAGAGTATCTTGACAATAGCTCCTCCGAAGACGTTCTAGTTGCACTGGCATTATGCAAGACAAGTGACAAGTTTGTTCTTCTTGAATGACGTAAATCCAAGGGCAAATTGTTCCGTATCCCATATTAGGTACTTTTTAGAAGCTAGATTTTCCAGGGGGAACGTGGGATTCATTCGATGTATGAGAATTGGAAAAGGAGATTGGACAAGGGACGGACGGGGCACTCCCTGGCATATATACTCCATACCAAGCTACCAAGTACAATAGAGGACTACTCCAGGTACGTGCCGACCCATTGCCAAGCTCTAAAATTAGCTGACAGATGCACTGCAGGGAAGTTATACGTACTCGTAAGCCGAGGCGCATCGTAGCTGACGTCATCGGTAAGTTGCCGGCCACCAGTGTGAGCAACCAAGAACGCTGGCTTTCGTCAGATCTTTTAGGAATATAAATAATAGTAAATAAAATCTTACTTCCTTCCTCAAATGCAAAAAACCCGGTTGACAAATACTTCGGAACGAGCACAGTGCTATACAAATACCAATCGAACCGCATCCGAACTCGCGAACGAGAACCTCACATCAGCATGGCTAGAGCATCCAGCAATGTATGTCCATGCCTTCTTCTTCCTCGCCCCAAATCTACATCCCCTACAACTTGGGCCCTAGAAATTAAGCTAACTAAAATCTCCTCCAGAGCGACGTCTTCCTCTACCTCGTCGCCATCTTCCTCCCCTTCCTCTCAGTATTCCTAAAGACCGGATGTGGGGCCGACCTGATCATCAATATCTGCTTGTGCGTGCTTGGATGGATCCCTGGGATTATACGTAAGATTCCCATTCCTTGGTGTGCTCGAATTAAGGGACAATAACTGATTAGTAAATATAGACGCTTGGTGGGTTATTAGTAAAGGCGACCCGGCGAAGCATCAGCATACTGTCTAGATGGTCGGGTCTCGGAGATTGGGAGACAGGACGAGTGGTGTAATATGAATACGGTGCTTTTGTTTTGGTTTTGGGATTTGGGCGCGGAGATACCAGGCATAATGTTCGCGGAGTAATCCATGTCTTTACTCAGGAAATTTGCTTTCCCAGCGTATTCCAACTATTTGGTGAGGTAGCTCAGACAATATGCTACGCAATCCTTTTTGCCAGCTCTAACGAGGAGTTGAGATACGTTTCGTTGTCATATGATACAGTATGTTGTTACCATAGCTATACGCCCATGCCGTGGCTTCCCAAATTTATGCCATATCAGCAGCGCCCTGATGGTATACGCTATCTATATAATACAAGAAAGTCTATCAACACACACCAAAAATACAAGCAAGAATATCAACTCTACTTCTTGTTTCTATCCGCCTGCGCCTTGTCATGTGCTGCAATCAACTCCTTCCTATAACTAGTATTAGTACGGTATCATGGGTAAAGAACACATAATAACTTACTGTAGCTGGCCAGGAGCTGGGTTGTAGTGGCTAAACTCCATGCCGAATTCTCCCTTGCCCTGTGTCGCAGCTCTGAGCTGGGAGCTGAAGCCAAACATAGCATTTAAACTACAATCGGCCAGGAGGGTGAAGTCTTCAGGTCCAATCTCGGTGTCATTGATGATCGCATTTCTCTTATTCAACAACCCAACAATGTTTCCTTGGAACTCGTTCGGCGCAGTGATCGTCGTTTTCATCATTGGCTCCAAAACTTGAGGCTTGGCTTCCTTGAAAGCCTTGCGGAATGCTTGCTGAGTTGCGTTTTTGAACGACATTTCCGACGAATCAGTCATATGAGTAGCTCCATCGTTGATGACCATGGTTGTGCCAAGCACGGGATGTCCAATGAGTGGTCCTTTTTCGCAGGATGCCAGGAAACCCTTCTCGCAAGCAAACAAGTACTTTTCTGAAATGGAGCCACCAGTGACTTCTTCGCGGAACTTTGATGGGAGATAGCCGTTTGGGCCAGGCTCAATAGGATCCATGTAGCCCACAACACGAGCGAAATCACCTGCTCCTCCAGTCTGTTTCTTAAGCGTATGATCGAACTTCACGCCTTGGGTGATAGTTTCCCGGTAAGCAACTTGTGGTTTGCCAGTCTCGACTTCGACTTTGTACTCTCTTCGCATGCGCTCTACATAGATGTCGAGATGGAGTTCTCCCATTCCAGAGATAATCGTCTCTTGACTTTCGGCGTCGACATGTACTCGGAATGTGGGGTCTTCACGTTGGAAACGAGCCATCGCCTTGCTGAAATTCCCGGAATCCAAACTTTTCTTAGGCTTGATCGACAAAGATATGACGGGATCCGGCACAAACATGGAGGACATGGAATAGGGGAGATTGCCATCAGTGAAAGTGTCTCCGGATGCGCAGTCAACTCCAAACACGGCACAAATTTCGCCAGCTCCGATTTCAGGGACTTCTTCCATTTCGTTGGAGTGCATTCGCACAATTCGAGGCACCTTGACCCTTTTATCTGTTCTCGCATTGAAAACATTCATTCCTTTCTTCAACGACCCTTGGTAAACTCGGATGTAGGTCAACTGTCCGTAGTTGCTCTCTTCAAGCTTAAAAGCCAGACCGATGAAAGGTAGGGAGTTGTACGAAACAAGCTTAACTGGTGCTTCCTCTCTTCGCTTGTCAAGAGCGAGATTTTCGACTTCAATGGGGTTTGGAAGATAATCACAAACAGCATCCAACATGGGTTGAACACATTTGTCTCCCAAAGCGCTTCCCATCAACACTGGGGAGAACTTGCGCGCAATAGTCGCTCTTCGGATTGCAGCCTTTATCTGCTCGGGGCTTGGCGTCTTCTCATCCAAGTAAATTTCCGCGATATCGTCATCGACATCCGCCAAAGTCTCAATCAGCATAGCCCGTCTTTCTTTCGCCAATGCTTGGACGCTCTCTGGTACCTCGTCGGAAACCCTAATAATCTCTCCTCTTGAACCTTCCGTATAAATAGCCCTCATGTTGATCAGATCCACAACACCTATGAAGCTATCCTCCGTGCCGATTGGAACCTGGATGGCGGCGGCGGGCATACGAAGTTTCTGATTGATTTGATCGACTGCTTTGAAGGGATTCGCGCCCATTCGATCCATTTTATTGACGAAACTAATACGGGGGATATTGTACCGTCGCATCTGTCTATCCACAGTGATGGTTTGACTCTGAACTCCGCTCACGGCGCAGAGAATCATGACTGCACCGTCCAGAACACGTAGAGCTCTTTCGACCTCAATCGTAAAATCAATATGTCCAGGGGTATCGATGAGATTGATATGATATTTCTCGTCCTTGCCATCCTCCTTCTTCACCCAGTCACAGAACGTGGCCGCAGATTGAATTGTGATTCCCTTTTCTCTTTCAAGGTCCATGGAATCCATCTTGGCTCCGACAGAATCTTTACCCCTAACTTCGTGTATCGCCTTGATTCGACCGGTGTAGAAAAGAACTCGCTCTGTTACCGTCGTCTTGCCACTATCAATGTGTGCCTGCATATTGCGTACATCAGTCAACCATGTCCATTGATCTCCGAATTACCAGACTTACTGCGATGCCAATGTTTCTGAGTTTTCGCAGCCTTTCCTTTTCAACGTTATCCAGTTTGCCTATGATATCATCCTGAGTTAAAGCTGAAGGATCGGCAGCTGCCTGCTTGAGTCTAATAGAACATAAATATCAGCGATTTGTGACTTCTTGGATTAGTATGAATTGTTAAGGTATATCTCTGGGGAAACCCAAAGCTTGATATGCAACGTAAATAATATTTCGAAGAGACAATGATATAAACTTACACGGCCTCTGCTGCAGCAGCCAGTGTACTCCTCGACTCTGAGAAGTGTCTCTGGGCGCCCTTCCCTCTTGCGACCATTGCTGGGGATGAACCAGCAAGCAAGACCCGACTTGGTGCATTTAAGCACATGAATCTAGGTCTTGCAGCGCAGGTTTTGAAGACTCCAAAGGATGCCTCTGCCGAGGCCGCAGCCCGAACAGCTCTATGCATCCTCATTGTCGTGGGCGCAATTGAGTTTGATAGAATCGACTATCTTGACTCGAACTCGAACTTTTTTCGCTCGCGACTTCGGGTGTTCCTGAAAATCTGTTGATCACGTGATCACGCGTTGACGACTTGCGCGGTTTCCCGCCAACTTCGGCGACAAGTCCTCGCTCAAGGAAAACAACATCGATCAATCAACTTGCCGATGAGAACCCATGGTGAGGGTCGCGTGCAGATGGAAAAGATACTATCGCCAGTGTGTGATCATAGAGATCATAGATCAGTCAGCTCTTGTTGGCTCATGCTTATCCCTTCGAGATGACATCAGAACTTCCCACCGAACCAAAAGCCGTCAATGAGCATGATACGTTGAAGTATTCCCTCTTAGGCCCGTCACTTACAAAGTCGGGCCAGGAGAGTGTAGATCAGCAGAAGGTTAGTTTGGGTCCTAGAGAGAACTCGAACGTAGCTAACTACTTTTAGGTTTCAGAAATCATATATAACGCATCGAAAGGCTCCAAATTTTTCAACAATGAGGAAGTCAGGGACAAGAATCTAACGCAAAAAATCGAACGCATCCTAGCGAGGAAGGAGGAGCTTGAGAAATTAGACTTAGCCGGCGATCTAAGGAAGGCAGATGATTATATTACCGAGCTTGAAGCCTCCAGAGATTTGTCGCAAGTCCTGATACACATCGATTGCGACGCCTTCTATGCCGCTGTGGAGGAACTGGATCGCCCCGAACTAAAGGAAGTTCCATTTGCTGTTGGGAAGGGGGTTCTCACAACCTGCAACTATCATGCTAGGAAGTTCGGGTGCAGGAGCGGCATGGCGAGCTTCGTGGCCAAGAAATTGTGTCCCCAGCTCATCCTACTTCCCTTGAACTTTGACAAATATACAGCAAAAGCGCAAGAAGTTAGGGAGGTCATAGTCGACTACGATCCACGATTTGAGAGTGCAAGCATAGACGAGGCTTATCTCAATATCACAGAATATTGTCAAAAGAATGGCACTTCTCCCGATGATGCCGTTCAGAAGCTGCGGCGCGAGGTCCATGAAAAGTCTAATATTACAGTTTCTGCGGGCATTGCAGCAAATGCTAAATTGGCCAAGATATGCTCTAATAAGAATAAGCCAAATGGACAATTCCTCCTTCCGAGTGATAGGGATGCGATTATGGCGTTCATGCATGATCTTCCAACCCGGAAGGTCAACGGCATTGGTCGAGTTTTCGAGAGAGAGCTTGATGCAATTGGTGTCAAAACATGTGGCGATATTTATACATATCGGCAATATCTTACCAAGTTGTTCGGCGAGAAAGCATTTGTATTCTTAGTGCAATGCCATCTCGGTTTGGGGAGAACAACTGTCCAGCCGGCTGAGCAGTATGAGCGGAAAAGCGTAGGGACCGAAAGTACATTTGGTGAGATGGGGAATCCCAGAGAACTTCGAGAAAAACTCCGGGCAACGGCGGAAGCACTAGAAAAAGACATGGTCCGGACGCAGTTCAAAGGCCGAACACTCTGCTTAAAGGTCAAGCTGCACACTTTTGAGGTTCTCACTAGACAAGTCATCCCTCCCAAATCGGTATACATGGCGGAAGATCTTTACAAGTATTCCGTTCCGATGCTCTCCAAGCTCGAGCAGGAATTTCCTGGGATGAAACTACGACTTATGGGTCTAAGATGTACCCATCTAGTCAGTATGAAAAGACCTGACACAATGGCCTTCTTCGGGTTCAGGAAACGACGCAACGATTCGCCAACAGATATAGGAGAGTCTTCTACCTCGCCCCACTCTAAACGTAAAGCCGATGCTCTTGACGACGAAAATACTAGCTCCCAGTGGGAGGAATGGCCCGATGAGCTCCTCTTCGAAGCCGCCGAGCGTCAAGAGCGCGAAGATGAATTGCAAGAACTAGAAAGCCTAAGTCAAGAAATCGACAAGAGAAGACATCACGGCAAGGAAATCGTACCTAATCCGAGGAGAGAAGCCTCTGTCGAGGAGGAGTGGTGGGATTGTCCTATCTGCATGAGGCGCCAAGCAGCCAGTGAGAGGGAATTCAACGAGCATATTGACCTTTGCCTTTCGAGGCAGACGATCAGGGATGTTGTGCAGGAGACTGCCAATGCGAGAGTGTCAGAACATACCTCGATTAACAATAAGAGGATCAAATCTGGTAGCGAGAAAGGAAGAGCGAGATCTGGGGTACCGGGTGACCCTAAGCAGCGGCGGCTATGTTTTGGATGAATTTATGTCGGGAATGATAACATGCAACCGTTGACTAGCCACCCACCTAGTCGATGAGGTGGCTGACTGACGAACATGTATATTGTAATATCTTACATGAGTTGGACATTGGGCGGCATCAACTGTGTGGGGGTTTTTAGCATTGGAGGCGTTTCTATTTTCTAGCGCAATGCATTCACGGAAGATTTAGATACCAAAGGAAGTTCAGATTTATTCTCAAAGCGGAGATCTCGTGCACCTCTCAGAAAGTAAGAGCACGCCATTTATCATAACCGTGGTCCAGCCATCCGTTCAACATATCCCATCATTTTGAATCCATCAAAAGCAATCTCTGTCCCATTGTCATCAAATTGTCCACCATCCCAGCCCAATCAAGTCCGAATGCGCCCAGTCCCAAAATACCATTTCGCTCGTCTGGTGCCTAACCTAGGCACCTCCTTCCCTCTTTGCGTACTCCTCCTCTATCCTCTCCTCATAAAGCCTATCGGCCTCGCCCTTGCTCCTAACAGGGCTCGTAGGGTCCTCCTGCAGAATACCCCCCTTAACCAAGTCCTCCGGACTCGGCCGATGCGAGATCTTGTCGTTCAAAGTATCGGCCAGCATGTGCTTCCCCAGCTCGCGCTGGTGGCCAATGAGGGCCGGGGCAGCGGTGGAGGATGGGAGAATGTTGCCTGTATAAGGGGAGTGTGAGAGTGGTCTCGATGGAAGAGGGATGAAATCAAGACGGGGTAAAGGGGGGGAACAAACGCTCAACCAATTTATCCCTCTCCGCTCTGTTCTCTAATCCCTTCTTCAGACTGTCACTCGCACGCTGGCGTTCCAATTCATGTGCACGGCATTGCAATGCTCTATCCACCCATAAGCACAATATATAATCAGCAAAGAGGTTTCTCTTTTAGTTAGTCGTATTCGCTCGTATCCATCCACCCCTTCTCTTTCACTCCCACAATACCCATCCAGCCCCACATGAAACACAGCAACTAAGACAAAGCGGAAAGCAGCAACTCACGGCGCAGCATTGGTATCCAGCAAAATATGCCGCTTCTTCAAATCTTGTGGGTCAGGACGGTGCTGGAGATGTTTCTCGAGCGAGTTCTGACGGACGTGGGACGCTGTGGGTCGGACGGGCGCAATGGGCGACTCGTCAATGAGAGCTGACCGGTCTTGTCCTTCGGAGGCCATTATTTGATTTGGTTGTCTTGTGTTTCTTTGGACTTGGCTTGAGCTGGTCCTTGTTTATTTGGTGCTTGGGGACTGATCGTATATTGATAATTGGTACTGCGTGAATGTAGTTTTGGTGTTTTGGAGAAGGAAGAGAGATTGAATGTTTGGACGTTGGGTGACTTTGTTTACAAATGCGGGGGAGAGCTCTGTCACTTAGTGATGTCGTCAGGTGCTTCGCCCCGGTTGCTCGCCTTGTTTACGCTGGACACCAGAAATGCGGGTTGCTGGGTCCATCCATGCATTCATTCCCTGCCTCCCCACCCCCAAACCTTTCGTGTTTGCAAAACAATTAGATTGAATGAACAATGAGACATCAATACGAAAAGGCAAAAATGTGGGGGGAATTAATTTCTTTTTTACTCCTTTTAGGCGTCCAAGGCAAAAAAGAAATAGAACGAGAATATATCCGTACGCGCACAATAAACCAATTTTAATACCTACAGTACCTGGGGTACTATTACGAGAGCACTCAGAGAGGCCCCAACATTCCACCCAGTTTTAAGATGCAGCGCAGATTAGTGTTTTATTTTGTGGTCTCCATTGCTCAGGTGAAGCCCTTGGTGTAGAAAATTGGTAGATTAGGCATAATAAATAATATATTAATACATAACAGTAGTATCGCGGTTCAAGCAGTTGAGCCTTACAATTTATTATAAAGTATTTAGCAATATTCTCACCTCCTTCTGACATATAAATACCCGCCCGTCAACGGTAGCATCCTCCGGGTGCTCTTCAGTGTAAATGCTGTTTCTATTATTTTAATAATTAGCTGCACATCTCGACGACTGCCGCTGATTACTTGGTCGAGAAAGCGTGGATCGTGATCGTAGAGCTAGTGTCTGCTCTCATCTTAGCGCGTTGTGAAATTTTGTGCCATATTAATAGTCGAACGGTGCTAGATTGTGTGGTTTTTCTTTTAAGTGACTTTGGTGTATTTTATTCAATAAAGCTTGGATTTTCTGGGATGCTCTTTACTGCGCCGAGAGAGGATCCTTTATACAACTAGTAGCGGTTAATAAGTGGCAGCCGAACAAGCTTTGCAACGTGGAAACAAGATGAAATTACCAGGATGGGCTTCGCTGGGCTTTAATAAATATGAAGTTCGAAGTACGTGTACATATATATGGATGTGTTTGGGCTAATCGTGGACTAATAAACAGTAGGTACTTAGTAGGACTTCGGGGCATGATTAGCACGGCCAAAGCAAAGGGTATTAAAATTTGAATGTTTCACAATTTCCGGAACGCTCTGGTGTGCCTTGATAGGTACCAACACCTTCATTGATATTCTTCTAAGGAAATATCAAAAGACAATCGCCTTTATTATACATCTGAATTCGCTCAAACCCAACATAAATAATATCCTTGGAATTCCTTATTCCGGCTCCTTATCCCGATGCCGCATTCCCCCAACGCCGGTCCCTATGTTTCCTCCAGATCAAGTTGACAAAAGTAGGAAAATAAATAAGATATGGCGTCACGTAAATAATATCCCAAGTTAACATCCTCTACATAAGAGCAGAGCAAGACACTCACATCGCATTTAGCGCGTGTGATACCCATGACTGATCAACAATCAAGCTTTTCTTTCTGAACTCCCCCAAAATATCCATATACTGCTTAAACGAGTCACGATACCTCGCCATATCATCACCCGTAGCCCTCCAGTACGGGTTCGCCACCATTTCATCCTTCAGTCCCGATAGAAGCCGTTCACCGACGAGCAGGGTTGTTGTGTTGAGGACAAGCTGCACCGCTGCAGGAGACATGAGTGGCCTGAGATGCTCGTCGATCTTTTCAGGCTCAAGTTTGCGTTGAAATTCATCCCATGAGGAAGCGGAGAATAGGGTCAGCCACCATACCAAGGTAGGTGGATGTCGGCACAGGTCGAGGTTGGCGGTCGAAAATGCTACCAGGATAGCTTTCGTCAAGGAGTTCTGTTCGTTATTCGGAACGTGTTCGTGGATTATGTCGAAGAGGTTTCTAGCGCATTGTACCCTCGAGTCGAATATCGAGATGTCTGAACGTTCTTCCTGAAGAAGACCATGCACATAGGTCCTGAACCCCTTCAGAGACCTCCACTTGCTGATCAAAGTATTCAAAAAGGCGCATGGCATCGGAAGACCGCACTCTTGAGCGACGACATCTTGGCTGAGCAGTTGGATTGACGATCGCTCCGATTCCCTGGCGGAATTCATAGTCCACGTCTCGGATCTCGTAGTAGGAGACTCAACAGTTTCTATGCTTTGCCTGACTCCCGGGGAATCCGAATATCTTGCGCTAGATGACGAGTCTTGAATCGAGGCTCCCACCGAATTGTTCGCTTCGAGATCTGGCACCCCATCCTCCACATCTTTATTGCAGGCGACAGTGCTCCCGGAGTCGCTTATAAGCTGAAGATACTTATGCCGGCATTCATCAGCAAGATCCACAGACCGAGGCTGGTGTCGGTTGTCAGCAAAAGGATATTGAGCCTCAATTATTTCCAACGAGTCCCTGTAGAACTCAGGCCTCAGTGTCAGATCCGCATATCGACATTCTTCCAAGATAATCAGATACTTTTGCCGGCAACTCTCTGCTTCAAGCAACTCGGACTCGTTGAGCCATCCACTCTGCATCTTCAGGGACCTGAAATTCTGTATGTAGCGCCTCAGAAACTGCTCAGCAATCACGGCCCGGGCGCAGTTCAGAAAATTATCGCCCGCGAGCGTTGCAACTCTGTTTCCACGGTAGAGGGTCTCATTGGCCTCATCCCACTCGGTGCAATGACAAGCTGCGATCCATGCAGTTAGCCATTGGGCATCGTGAGGCATCGCCGTGTCAAGGTTTGACAAGTGAGCCTCCAGGAGTAATTTTCCAACACAGAGTTGCTCCTCGTGGGGCACATGTCCTCCTATCAGTTTGAATAAAAGTGGTCTACCATCACTGGCAGGGCGTGGGATCCATTTGCAATATTCGGGCTTCTCCAGAAGAAGAGTTAGTACTTTTAAATACTCGCCACCGCGTTGCCATTTGGTGAGTAGAATCTCGAAGGCGTGAAAAGGGGCCGCAGGGTGGCCTTGTATAAAGGCATGGACGTCGGACGCATCCAGTGGACTGGACGGGATTGCTATCTCTTGACAAAAGTGTTGCACATTGCCGGCCTGGTAGGACGGAGTCGACAGCGACTCGGAATTAGTTGACGAGGAGCCAATGCGAGCAATTGGCGGGTCTTCGACAAATCCCTCGTCGGCGGACGGCCGCCGCTTCTTTTTGTATTTCTGCGAAGCCCACTCGTCAAACGTCAAGCGATATGTCAAGACACTACAAGCAACAATAAGTATGCATCTCGGCGTAGATATATCGGGCCTTTTTTCTTACGATGCGGTGAGGCCATGACGACGGTTCAGGATCCTGCGGACCTCTCTCATGGGCTTCCCTTCGTCGATGTAAAGCCGTTCCACCTCGGCTTTGTAAATATCCCAATTTCTTTGCATGATCCAGGTATTTGGCCAAAATGGAGAAGCCTCGCGGGGAAATGTGGGTGGTCGTGGTTTTAACGAGGCTAAATGTGTGAAGCTGAGACAGAGGAATCTCCGCTAGGTGCAGCGGGCCATTTCCTCAGACGCTGTCCCTTGCGTCAACCCGCCGGTGAAGAACCACGCAGCTGGGTACGGCGTTATATTTGACGGGAGTTTCCAAGGAGACGGAGACGGTGATCCAACGGGCATTCAACGAGAGTTTGGCATCGCAGGGGAAGCGGATTAGGTATATATGTGGTAGAGGCCCCTCACCTGTGGCTGGCCTAACCTTGGGAGGATACGGAAGTATGATGCTGACGATGGGCGATCGAGACGAAGACAGTTGAATCGGTGATACGGTAACTTGGGCAGGCTGCGCGGATATGATATACTGATACTAGTACGCAGCACCGTCAGCCACTTAGCAGCCCAGTCCCGTCCACCGAGCCGCCGGTGGCCCTGCTCTGCCTTTATAGACTCCCATCCCCCAAAGCGGGTATAAGACGGAAAGGGCTGTGTTATGCAATTACTGGCAGCCGCTGACCATCCTGATCTCTGATCTCGGCCGCTGCTGGGCACACGGAGGCCAGGACCCTGTTTGCCTGCCCGCGGCATGCAAGGGTTCCGACCCGGAGCCCCGGGGAGCGCGGGAGGTGGTCCCGAGCCAAGACGGCGGTAAAAGAAGCCATTCAGAGCTTCGGGATCATCAACGGATCGGGACGGCGGCAGGGCCAGGGATGCATTGCTGTATGCCTTACGTAGGACGTAGCATGCCGGATTCCGTCCACGTCGTGCTCCGGGAGAGTTGTTTCTGGCACTCCGTCCTCGTCCTCGTCCTCGGCAGGCAGTGGCAGCAGTTCGGGGAGAGGAGTGCTCGCTGCTCGCTGCTCAGTGCGTACGGGTAGTTCGTAGCGTGGCATAGCGCTCAGGGAGTGGCATCGTCGCATAGCGGGCATAGTGTCCCGCTACTCTAGCGACTCCGTAGTGCCGACGAAGTAGTGAGCAGCCACGTCGGTGGCACTACGCTGTAGCTGTACGTACTCACTCAGAGAGCACCCAGACCGGCAGCAATAATAACAATAATAATGATCCCCAAAACGACCGTCACGCTTCCCCCCGTGGCGCCAGGAGCCCTGTTGGCCTCGGTGGCGAATCTCCCCCTTTCCCCCCCCCAATCCCCTAATCCCTAGCAAGCCGCCTCCCCAGGGGCTGCACATAGGACGATCGGGTGGCTTGTTCCTGTACATGTGCCGTATTTTGCAGCGTCGAGAGAGCCGGCTGCAAAGTTGCAACGCGGCAAATTGCACGCTCCCCTCTCCACTCAGGCTGACAACGAGGCGCCGGGTGCAGATGAGCGTCGCACAAGAAGGACGCAGCACAATGAACGACTCCGTGCGTGGTGCGACGGCCACCGCTGGGCACAGTACTCGTATAGTGGCACAAGAAAACAAGAAAACAAGCACAGGAAGAACCACAAGCGCAAGAACAGGAAGAAGCATCGGCACCGGCACAAGCACAAGCACAGGCACGGACAACTCACCAGATTTCCTTTTGGCGTTGGCCAGGCACTCGCGTCGGGGGGGATCTGATCTGCGATCCGCTACGGAGTCCAGCTGTCCTAGACTGCCCAGTCTTTACAGTACGTACTGTACCCGCACTGTACCTACTGTAGCACCTCGCACACTCCCTGCTGTCCATGTAAGGTTTCTCGTCGACGATCTGATTATTTCTTGCAGGCTTGACGTGCCTCGAGCCCGGCCGCACCCATACTCCGTGCTACGTACTAATTTCTCACCCGCCGTCGGCAAGGCCTTCCCAGACCACCGGGTTTGCCCGCCGGTCGGGTCTGGCCTTGCTTCTCCACGATTGTTTCTCGGCTGCCTCAGCATGGTCCCATTGTCCCCAGTGTTTTTGACGATCTGGAATCTGGATACTTCTCTACAACCCTCATGGTCAGCACTTGGTCAGCTCCAGGTCAGCATAGCGTCGTAAGCCTGGGCTACGACTAGTTTGTTTCGAGACCTCCTTGCTGCCATGCAAAGCTTAGGGAACCCACCTGCTCCCCCTTTACTGGCCCCCGGACCACCGCTCCGGCCCGATCTAACGGGAGTTCCCATTGTCTTATACACCTTTTCGGCATCGAAACCCCCGCGTCCAAGCTAGACTAAAAAACTCCGTGGCTCGTAGGTTTATCTCGACTCAACCGGGCTCGCTGACGGGCCTTAATAGACACTACTGGAAGGGATATGACCACCATAAGGCCCATGGAAGAAGGGTTGAGACACCGGCAGATGCGATTGAGCGCCCAAAAGAGGTTCTGAGCCTGCACGTCAGGGAAATACCCGTCTCCCCCGCGGGTTATCCTATTCGCTTCTAGCGGTACCATCTCAGCGACTCCTGAATTTCGCCGGCAGTGGTTCAACACACGCCACAGCCCGTTTGTCAGTGGGGTCGTCCACTGCCCTGAGAGCAGTTGGCCCCCTCACAAGCTTCATGAAGCCGTGGGAGCCGCCACATGTCGCTGGACAATTGCCGTGTCCACCGTGTTCGCCACTAGCGTGTCAGATTCAAAGGTGGTGGCACCGGTGCGAAACGGGTTGTTTGGCTGCGATAGCGCTTTGTGACCTGGATATTCTCCCAGTCTCCGCTACGGACTACATTTGCCCACTTTTCCAGGACCAAAATATACGCATACGCGCTAAGACTGGTCACTGGAGTGGCGCCAGTTGACGGGCCGTCGGGAAGGGGGCTTGATCGCTCACGCAAACTTCCTGAGTAATCAAATAGCTTCTGTTGCTCGGGAGGCTATTTTGAGTGCTTTTGCATGCAGCGGGATGTGACTAATAATGAAATTGGTGGGCCTTTCCAGTGCTTCCGGAATTTCTGGTTGCAAATCAGATGAGTTGAAACCTGGGGGACCGAGGACTCGCGTCGTCGATAAGGAGTGCCTGTCCACAACATATCAGGTAGTCTAGTAGTACCTCACGACCAGGACATGTTTCAAGCTCATGCTGACACAATACTTACAAGTAGCACGGCCCAAACAGGAGTTCCAAAATAGGTATCAAGTGGCAGGTGCAGCGTCTGCATGACCTTGTTAGATAGTCTGGTATTCTTTCTGAGCTCACTTCATGAGATAACACCCTGAATTATGGGTAAAAGGAGTCAATATCTCATCCCATTTGCATGATGTAGAGCAAATATAGAGAGACTCATCGTCCTTGTCGTGTGTCAATGTGGGCGAGGATCCGGGATGGGGCCTGGTCCACAATTCCGGTAGCTCTAGGAACTTGCTGCTTGTTATGTGACAATGTAGCTGAGCACTCGTGTTGCGAACCGCCCCACAGAGTCGGCAGCTCTAGGAGATTGCTAGTTAGTTAGCGATTGAGATTAGCAAGCCGTGCAAGGGACTTAGGTAGTAATAAAGTCAATTGATATGATTGGAAGGTGGTCCGAAGAAGTTTGATTGTGTGGAGTTGGGTTATGTGATAGACAAGGCTCTGCAGGAGAACCCCTTTCTTGAGGTAGCGTCCAAGTTCGTGGATCCCAAATGGCGAGTATCTAAGTGGATATTCCAGATAATATTCCATGACGTTTAACTTCGACCCCAACCCATCGCTCATCGAAAGAGATTCGCTTTTAAATTAGCTTGAAGAAGCTATCGGCGAAGGTGGTCAGCAACGTTTGGTTTCCAGATATATAAACTGGATACGCGCCATAATGCAGCATATCTAAGGCCAGCCTCTTATATCATACCCGTCATCCTGGGACTTTAGAGAGTAGGCTGTGAGAGTTTATCTTGTAAGAATATTCCACAACAAGGGAGGAATTCCCTTCTAAGTATATTTTATCGTATTGGGAGGCTGAACACGTGATATGAAAGTCGGCTCCTCCCTGATCTGTCAATGAAACGAGAGCGTCGTCCAGTACCGTTTCCTTGTGCATAAGAGGAGTCACCAGAATCAATGGTTCACGCTTAGATACGTTCCAGTATCCCCTTGGGATAGGATGACTTTTGTCTAGCAAAGTACTTCCGACAAGTTGTCTAGCAACGACTTCGAGGTTCTCTGACTGGGCCCAACTTCGTCTAGCCTCGTTAGACGAGCGCCTATTCTGCCAGGCAGAGATATCTGGATTTAGGACGGGTGAGAGTGCGGATATACACCAAAGCGTAACGCTGCCATGGAATAATACCACTAGTTGCAAATTGCAAAGTCCAAGACTGAGGCAGCAAGCCTAGACGTAGATGGGAGCATCGGGAATAGAGAAGTGTGGGCGCGAGTGCATGAAACGAGTCCAAGACCGTGATAGCAAAAAAGGAGCTGCAAGGCAAGATCCAAAAAAAAAAGCGAGCGGAAGGGAACGGTGGCAGAAACAAAGCGTACATGGAAAGTGAGACCAAAAGGCGAGTGCAAGTGGCTGTTGGTAAGGATCTGGCATTGGCAGTAACACGAGCCCACGAGGCAGTGAAGTACAAGCTGCGTATGTGGAAGGTGCCTGCAGGACTCAGGGAGAGCGAGCATGCTGTCGGAAAGAAACACGGCGAGGAGGAAGTTTACCCGGAAGATCCTATGGCGATCACCACCACGGATGGAATGTCAAGTTCCGTACGGGTAGTACTTCGTCGGCAATCGTCTGTACGTAAGTCGTGTTCTGTTCAAAATAGCATAGCGCATTTGGGCTCTAATAAAGGGGCACGGTGCCGAGTTCCCCACGCGCCAGTCCCCATTCCATTGCCATTGCCATTCCCATTATTCCCCAGCGCGCCCTGCGAAGTCCCGACTAGAGGGGCCGGAGCCGGGGCCGTTCCTGAGCGCTCACTCCCATGTCCCGTGGTGGATGCCGTGGGGGGGGAGGGGGGCTTTTTGCTGAGGGTGAGGGTGAGGATAGTTGGAAACCAAAGAATCCTCGCCCCTTGACGTGGCCACCATCGTCCGAACCAACCACAGTAGGGACCAGAGGGAGGGTCAGTGCGATATGTACTGTACCCGTTGGCGGGTACGTCCTCGAGGAAGGTCCCCGAGACAACAAGTCCATCGTTAGACCGTGTACGACGAATGGGAGTCCACCCACGGCTCTGTAGCTTACTATATCTACAGCACATGTAGCTTTGGAGCCCCGCAAGGCTGAGGAGGAGGACAACTCCGGAATCAGCGCCCAAATAGGCACACCAGGTGGCCACTCTGGAATAATAGGGCAAAATAATCAATTATCATCGCACGCCAGAGGGCGCTGTAGAGCGAACCCCTGCTGTTTGGAGGGCAGAAAATGCCCTTCAAATAGCAGGGGTTAATCGAAATTTTCTGCCCTCCAAATAGCAGGGGTTTAGAAAATGCCCTTCAAATAGCAGGGGTTAATCGAAAACGCACAGGAACAGAGGAATAATAATGACAACAGCACCGGCGTATCATTATTAAGATCCGTTATTGTACGGGGTGATTCGTACGTCATTAGCCTCCCCTGGGAGAGACTTCGTCTTACATACCTACTTATACGAAGTACTAGCTTGGGAGATGCTTGCACGCCCACCCCGGCAGTAAGCGCTGTGTGACTGTGTCACTAGTTCCATAGCCATATAATTGTTGAGCTTAAATCTCCGGGTGTCAGTTTTGGCAGCAAGGCAGTATAAGGCATGTTTATTGCTGTTACTTCGCAGTGTGCATTCGAACCAGGGTAGCTTGACAACTCGATGGGTGTGGAGGAAGAGCGCACGTCGGGGAACGTCGGTTGAGCCAGTGGGTTAACGAACCGGTCAACCATCTAGCATGGTACGAAGCTGGGTGCGTCTTGGGGTGAAATTACACGAAAGATATTAATTAGTGACCCAGCAGAGGAAGCCATGTGCGCAACCAGACGCCCAGATGGGGGGTGCGTGTGTGGCTGTGGACGGGAGGCCGAATGACTCGGCAGCAAGGCAGGAGGGATGTAGTGGCGCATGATCTCGGATTGATGTGCAGGTGGAATTGCAGCCGGAAGCCAAACTTGACAACTGTGGGACTGGAACAACAACGTGGTGGGAACAGGAAACGGAAGAGCTGAGGCGATGCTGCCGAGCGGAAGCGGAAGCAGAAGCGGCCGGATTAGGTGCCAATACGTCTCGCCCTGGCTTTGCTCGAGGTTCGCTGCCACAAGTGCCAGTGTGCAGCTGCAGGATGGCCCGGGGAAGTGCTGATAACTGGCCTCCTACGCAGATCCTCGTTCCCGGAGGGGTTGGAGCTGCTGGTTCCTCGTCTAGAGCCTTGTGGTTGTGTTATTTTTGAGGTTTAAGTGACGCTGACTCTCGGGCTCCCACCCCCACCCACTCTCCCACGCCACGTGAATACCAGGTACCTTAATGTACTGTATTGCACTTTTGGCATCTCAGAATGTGAAAATCGGACTGTGGCACACTCAGGATGCGAGGCGAGCGGCTTCTAATTAATCTCTACCCCTGAGCATGTATCCTCCTGTCCAGCACTCTCCGTTCAGGTTGGTTTATTTCGACGGCGAAATGTGCCCCCAGCCGCAATCTCTCACTCGTTCAGATACATCCAACGAGTAGCAGATATGCATATAAGATGGCTCTGCTGCTGTCTGTTCGTTTCCTCTATCCCAATGCCTTTTGACAATCATATTGGCGGAGGTACTTACTTTCCTTCCAATACTCCGGTGCCACAGCCTTATATGTCCACTGCCACCTGTTGCCCAGTGCTCGCACCATGATCACAGACAAAACTAAGGCCGGTCCCCCACCACCGTAAGTTCAGATGGCCTTCTCCAGAACCATATTGCGTTGCAAGATACCTTCTATGTAAAGCTCAAAAGCTAACATACACATGGCCACAGGCATCGGTACACCCATCGTGAGGACACATCCCGACTTGGTCGATATCCCACCGTGATGCCCTCTCAGCACCCCGAAGGCCCACCAACCCCAGACTGCCCCTTCCCCACTGAGGAACCACGGGTATATACGGCCATAACAACCGAGATACTGGCGAGGCATGATACTTATCAATCCTCCATCCACCAAGACAACACTGCCCAGCGCAATACCCAACAGCAAAACGCCACACATCTCCATACCGTCCAGGCTTTGGGCGTGCGCTTGCCCCCACGCATCTGGGGTCGGCTGGGCAAGGGCCAAACCCAAGTGGCCATGACGTCCCAACAGCATTCTGACCTCTCAATTCAAGGGCTACACAATGCTTGTAACATTCAACAACCCACCGTGCGCCACACTCAGGACCGAGCATCCTCGGGCAATGTTGAATGCGTCTCTGAGGCAGGCTATCCCCATGGCCAAACCAATGTCCAGAATCCGGTGTATTGGATTCCACATGACAACCCTCAGCCGTTCTATACCGCACCACTTGGTCAAGACATTGCCGATTGGGGATATGATCTCGTCGGTGTTGGCACACAATTTGACACTGATGATAATTCTAAGGACGCATATATTCCACACGTGAACGGTCCTGCGCATGCTCAGGGGTAAAGGAGATGTGGAGAATGCCACACGTGATATACCCCACTTGGGAAAGGACTGGCGTATTAAAATGGACGGAACGGGCCGGTTTGGAATTCTGGGGGTTGGGGTTGGATTTGGATTTGGATAAAACTGGGCGGAGAATATTGGTATCAAATTCAGAAGAACTCGTACTTGCGTTCGAACCAAGATTATTCATTAGTCATATAGATAGGCAAACATATTCACTTACTAGCTCCACGGTCATCTCCCCTTCGCAGTACCACACTTGACCTCCACATCCACAAACTCACTCATCCAAGTTTCTTCTCCAGCTTCCTTAATAACCCACTAACACCCTTCTCTACCTGCGCTCCATGTGCTTCTAGCTTTCCCCCCGGTGGCTTTGGCTTTTTCTCATTTCCGTATGCGGCTGCCTCCTCTGCTGTCGGCCTATAAGCTTGTTGGTGAATCGAATAGTCGGTCATCAGAGGCTGCGTATGAGCACGGTTGAGCTGCTGCTGTGGCGCATAATTGAAGGTGGCGAAGCCGCCTGGCGGCGCGCTTGGCGGGGAAGGTGCCGCTGGCGCATACGTTCCAGGAGTTTGGAGCGGAGAGTAAATCCCTGGGGAGGGGACGCCGGATGACGATAATCCTGGGGAGAGAGGTTGTGTAGCATATTGTTGCGTCACGGGGATATGCGGTGCTGAGGCTTGCGGTTGATGCTGGTATGGCGGAGGGCCAGGCGCAGCTGGGGGTGGTTGCGAGAAGGGACTTGAGCTTGCTGGCGCGGTTGGGGGAGCGGCGAAGGAGTGTTGGAAGTGTTGCGCGTAGGGCGATTGCATCCCAGCGGAGGGAGGAGGTTGGTTGAACTGTGATGGAGGTGCAGTGGGTGCTGGAGGACCGGGGAAATAACCATGTTGTTGCTGTGTGGCCTGGGTTGGAGGAGCAGCAAAACCTCCTGGATTTTGAAAAGAGATACCGTAGGTCTGGCCTTGGTCTGAGGCTGCCGCTGCGGCAAGAGGATTTGCAGCTCCATCCTGAGGGGGAGGGGTCTTCTCTCGATGCATGATAGATTCCGGGGCTGCTGGCGCGGCGGGGTTGTATGCAAGTGGCGCAAAGTTGGATGCTTCCTGACTTTGTGGTGTTGCTGAAATAGGTGGCCCAGGGAATGTACTAGTGCTGGACTGAGATATAGGAGCGGGTGCAGGTTGAGAACTGCCAATCTGCCCCTGGTGGTATGGGGAATGCGTAATGGCCATATTTTCTAGTTTCTGAACTACAGGACTCATGTCGTGTTGATGAGGCGGAGGTGCAACCGGTTCATCTTGTATTGTGATTTGCTGCGGGGGCAAAACCCTCCGAACACCATTCAGGAATTGATGCGCATCCTCCTTCAGCCAGAAATATACATCGACAGTATGGAGCTTGTACATGTATTTCTTTTCATTCCGAGGATCGAAGGTAGGGAGATGCCACTCTTGGCTATCAGGCGGCGGCCCGCTGATAGCTTGACGACTATGCCCATCGACAGTCAGTGTGACAAGATTTGAGTGTTTGTGCGAGTAATGAACATGGGCACCATCAAGATCTAACAGCACAAGTCAGCGTTCGAACTGGAAAATAGAACCCTTGAAGAATCCGTACGTCCGGTAAAGGCATCTTGCTCAGGCGTTCCGGCATTGTTGGCGATCTCTATCCTCGCTCTCCTCAGTGTCGCATTCTCAAAGAGGTAGAGGTAGGAGCTCTTATCGAAGCGATGATGCAGAGGTTTCGAAGTCGGAGGACTGTAGTAGTAGTGCGCATCAACGAAGCTATATGTTATTAGTCTTTAATGCTGGATTATAACCAGATTGAGCTCACAGAGTAGCCACAAGCTCCTCCCCGGGTCGCGCTGCCATGTTACGCGTAGTGTCTTGCGCAGAAGGACGAGTATAGGAAGGTATGGATGGGAACAATCTACAGCTGCAACAGGAGAAAATGATAAACCAAGAAAGTGGTGCGAGAGGGAGGAAGGACGAAGAAATGCGACTGACCTGGAATCTAAAGAATCAAAGACCTGAGCTAGAGCACGTTGGGCGGCAAGATACTTGTCAGTTGGAGTCCAATAGGATGCTATTAATAGCCAGTCGAGTAGCTGTATCTTAAGCGCCTTTGCGCGAAAATAAACTTTGCGACCCTTGCACGGGGCCCGAGCCGAATCGGATCACGTGTTGTTTATATTCTTGGCAGAAGTCCACCGCAACTTCCAAATTGAGCAGCTCTTGACGGTGAATACACTCCTACTCTATATAATTTAGTTTAAGTCCTTTTCACTTAACAACCGGCAACCTGGCTCAAACGGGAGACCAGCTCGAACGCCAATACGGACGAATTCCCAAACACCACTTTCTGATAGCAGCTAATGATCCCCAGCACCCCGGGGTGAAGCCAAAATCGCGACTGTGCATTAACCACCGAGGAGTACAGATTGGACAGGGGAAACGGCCCTAGATACGACTATGTCCTATCTAGGGGAGGATGTAGAGTAATCCTGGTGCTCAGGTATCTCGAACCTTTTTGCCATATTTTGCCTCTGAATATTCTTCTATTTTTTATTCCAATCTCTTTTACTGAGGATGTTGAGGCCTTTTTTCTTTTTCTTTTGGCTTTTTGAAGAGACAAGTACTTCTCGCCTCGAGTCGCGTAGAGGCGAAGAGCGCTTCAAAAAAGCGGGGCGGCTTTGTCGATTAAATAGGTAGCATTCGAAGTGGAAGGTGCTTCTCTCAACCCACCCTATGAGCCCTATGCCGTAGCTTACTCAGGGTCAAAACCGTTCTTTTATTCTCAACATTAAGCCCAAATACCCCAGACTCTATTGTACAACATGATAATGAACAATGCAGCCGATGGGTTATAAACTGGAATTTTCCAAGGTTAGGCAATGTCTTATAAAAGTTCTAGCACGAAGAATAACCATACTAGATATACTTAAGCAATTTAGTCTATGTTTTCCTGACTAGTAACCTCCCTTCCCCTCACTTCACTTTATCTCACTTCGCCTGAGTTTACTTCACAACTCACTTCGCTTTGGTGTTCTTCACTTCCTCTTTTCACCACTTGCTGGGGCTACTATTTCGCCATGCCACCGAATCCAACTACGGGTTCGCACTTAACAACCGAGAAACTCATCGACATGCTTGACGGGGAGCGAAAAAAGTTATTCAAGTGAATATGCTCCGCAAGAAGCTAGAATAGATCAAAAAAATGTGTAGAGCTGATAGAAACCTAGGAAGCTACCAAATCATCACGCGACTCCGGCACGCGCTTATATCGCCGGTCAAGAGCTGCCATCTACAATCCATTACAAATGCTCTCCTTTCTTATTAATAGGAGTAGGCTGGCAAATATGGGAAGAGGGAGTTTGGCGAGCCATAACGTTCACCGTCCCAGCCTTAACAAAAATAAGTATTGGCTACCTTTAGCATGTCGTTTCTGAGGTGGTGAACTTAACTCTAGGGATCTTGCCTTCTGTATAATGCACCTAGGGTACCTCTGTAGCCTAACTTACCTCAGTGACGATCTGCTGGATGACCTGGACATTGCGGTCGAACGCCTAGAAGAGCAATTTTCCAAAGTAGACGAGGAGTTAAACTGCCCGAAGAAGCTTATAGGCTCGACCTAGTGACTACGTGTGGGCTTACCAGGACAACAAGGCATGAGCTATAAGTCTCCGAAATAAATACGAGACGCCGGCGACGACAAGAATGCCTCCCATAGTGAATGGAAGAGCTTCAGTATGAAAGGGGATGTTTTCCATAGCCGCGTCAGATAATCTTGTGTGGAAATAGGTTTCCTTGTGCCATCTGGTGCTGCCGTGGCAACGCCGTGATCTGGTAAGTAGCCAGTAGAATCGTTTAGTTGTTTGAGCTGTGGTGTGAAAGAAGCTGCTTCTAGGAGTCTCCTCTCGATCAATGTTTTGCGAGCAGGGTCAGCTTGCATGAATGCCATTATTCGCTCCGATAGATCCTCGTTCCCACCATAGACCCTCGAGTTGATATATCGGTTAGCGAACCAGTCTATGGCAGTCCAATTTTCTAAAGCATTAGCGGCCATGAACCCACTTTTCTGTTTGTGTTTGTCCCACTCATTTGCCAAAAGCTCGCTACCAAATCGTTCCCGCTCGAGGACCCGCAGGATGGCCAGAAATTTGTCGAAGGGTTCGAGGAAGTCCTTATATCGGTAGCCGTAGGACAGGTCCTGTATCGTGGAACTGCTAAGCCACAAAGGTGGTTTGAAGAACTGGCAGGGGACCACTCGACTCCACTCCCAGTCAAGAACAGAAATGATGTTCATGTCATCATCCAAGATCAGATTAAACAACTCCAAATCCCCGTGTACTAGGGCAAAGGGGCCACGGTCGAAACTGTGATCAGCTCAGCCCTTGACATGTTGGCGAAACATGTGAAGATAGTAGAAATGATCCTCACTCTCCTCTTGCGAGATAGGTATGCGATCCTTGGCAAATGCATTGTCCGCAATCTTAAGCAGCATCGTAATGTAGTAGTTAGCTGAAGTAAGAATCCTACCGCCACCGTAGTACCGGCTCTGGATGCTATATGGAGCTAGGCCCTCCAGCTCTTGTATATTAAGGTCGATGGTAAAGGTCTTCTTGCAGACCTCGAAACCATCTTGCCCTTGCGTTAGACACCAAATCGAGGGGAACTCAAGCCGTCTAAGCTGGATATATATGTCGGCGAGGGAAGTCTACAAGCGTGTGCGTTGCTCATCTGAGAGTATTTTAATATCGGCGTGGGTCAGCTTTCGGCCTTCAACATATTGGAACATGAGGAACGAGGAAAGTGGCTTAGTGTCGTCGCCGAGGGCACAGGCGTGGATCTTAGGGATCGGGATTGTCGTCTTCTCAGCTATCAGCCTACAAGAAATATCAGCTTCATCTCATCTATCATAAACATAGACGAACACTCTTACTGCATTGTGGCGACCTCGCTCTCAAGCTTACTCCTGCTACCAAACGCCAGACAAGGCGCAAGAGGCACGCGCACCACCCATTTATCGCCATCTTCCTCAACGGAGGAGCCAAATTGCAAGAAGTAACAGATGTTGTAGCTACCGCGAGTTGGCGGCTTGAAAAATTTGCAGGCGTCGCCGTTGTGATACAATGCTGCGAGGCGACAGACATCATCGTCACGAATAGAGGCAATGAATCGGTCGCGATCGCGATGCACGATTGCTTGCACGAGGGGATCTCTAAAGCTTTGTTGGGGTTTGGCAGCCGTCGTTATGATGTTACCAACTCCGACCTCCGAAATCCACTGCTCAATTGGCTTGTTTTTAAATAGCGAATACGTGGGGTCAGGTCTAGGGACTGAGGTTGCCATGTCGTGAAGATCTGTTCTGGCGGTAGAGGTTGGGGGAGGTTGACAGGGAATCTGATTTTGACCATGGCCGAGCAAAATCAAACAAAGTATTGCATAGTAGTAAAAAAAGGGAAGCAGAACTTATACATTTATAAGGACTGCAGACCCGTTTGCCTAAGAAATATCGAATTTGTTAGATAGATGCTAGAATCTTGGCAGGGGTTGATGTGGTCGTGAGGTGAGGCTCTGTCCCTCTCGATGTCGTCGCGCTCTCGGCAAACTTATTTTTCGGCATCACGAAATTCGAGCTCTCACCACACCAAGCAAGCCAACAACGCACAATTAGGATACTCGCGTTATTCAGATCTAATCGTCATTTTCGATAAAGGTACAGCTTTGGAACTTGTCCTATCCCTACATAATAAGCTTCTAATCACGGCTTCCAGATCGATTAATACGCTTCCGCCTCCTACCTCCCCATCTGGAGCCCATCACCAACTGCGCCCGCGCGGGCCAAAGAACCTCTGTACGAGCTGCCACTCGCCCAAACCACTCAATATGTCACTCGTCCACCTCTCAAACGTGTGCTCGCATCTCCAAAATGCCTCCAAGGCCCGCCTGGGCCTAACGTCCGTCCCCTCCTCCAACATGATCCTCCGGCTCACACTCGCGCTACAAACCTCCGGCTTCCTGTCAACGGTAGCACGCGGCGGCCTTACTCCTCCACCTTTCGACGCCCTGTCTACGTACGTCCCCGAACCCGTCACACAAGAGAATATCAGCACGCGGCGGTTGTGGCTCGGCTTAAAGTATTGGAACAATGAGCCCGTGTTGAGCCAGATGAGTATGGTGAGCAAGCCTACAAAGCGGATTTGGATGGATGTCGAGGGTCTGGGGAGGATCGTCCGCGGAAGGGAGGCCGGGTTTGTGAAGGGGCTGACGAAGCCCGGGGAGTGTATGTTTATCAGTACGGATAGGGGGATTTTAGAGGCGAGAGAATGCGTGGAGAGGAAGGTTGGAGGGATGCTGTTATGTAGAGTTTTGTAGGATACAGGCGAGAAGAAAAAACAAGACAAGGGGCGGTGTATGATATGGAATTGGTTGGCATTGACGGCGTTCAACATGAATGTTATCAAGGCATTTCGGGGCGATGCGTATAAATAGCTTCCAGATATCAGATCTTGGCCCCCAGGTAGGTCTCCGCTTTGCAGATAGGTGCGAGGACCTGGGCGTAGAAACTACAAGCATCTAGGCTCCAATCTAAATCTATATTTTAAACTTTTCCGTTCGACATAATCTACAAGCGTCGCAGAATATCCTCAACAACCTGAGTGGTGGTAGCCGTTCCCCCTAGATCAGGGCTGAGCAACTTGCCATCCTCGAGGTTTCCATCAACAGCCGCGTAAATCTTCGCTGCAGCTGCTTCCTCGTTGAGGAATTCCAGCATCAGCGCCACACTCCTCAATGTCGCGATGGGGTTTGCAATGTCCTGGCCCATGATATCTGGTGCGCTACCGTGGCAGGGCTCTCCGATGGCAAATCCCTCTCCTACATTGGCACTGGGGACAAGACCCAGAGATCCCACAAGCGCAGCGGCGCCATCAGACAGGATATCTCCGTACAAGTTCGGTGCAACAATGACGTCGTAGGTCTCTGGTTGGCGGAAGAGTTTATAGACCATCGAGTCGACGATCTGCTCCTCCACGCCCACGCTCGAGAACCTTGACGCAGCCAATGCCTCCCGGGCAGTCGATCTAAACAGACCATCCGTCTGGCTAAGAACATTCGACTTGTGGGTAATTGTCACAAGTGGCGACTTGTGTATGCTCGGTGCACCGCTTTCCCTGATCTTCTGTCGTCGCAGAGCGATCTCCCCAGCCATTGTCGCGATACGGAACGAAGCCTTCTCAGATATCCGCTTGATCGCCTCCGCGACCTTCCCGCTTCCATCGGCGGCATCGTATGTCTTCTCCTCCTTGACATACAGATCCTCGGTGTTTTCTCGCACAATCACCATATCAATTGGATTCTTGGCGGTCATAACGCTCTTGACTGGCCGGACGTTGGCATACAGGTCGAGCTTCTTGCGCAGGGCAACGATTGGGGACGAGTAGCCTTTGACAGCCTTGGAGGGGGAGCTGACGGCACCGAAGAGAGCACCATCACATTCGTTTTTGAGGATCTCGACGGTCTTGTCTGGCAGAGCGGCCCCGGTTTGTTCGAATGTCTCGAAACCCGCCTTCAGATCGACGAACTCGAATTTAAGCTTGAGGGAAGCCGGTAGCGCTTCTAGGATTTTGCGGCCGGCGGGGATGACCTCCTTGCCAATTCCATCGCCGGGGATGAGGCCTAGAGGAACCTGTATATTAGCGGGAGGCAATTGAATGGAGACAAGTGGTATCTTGCCGTACCTATGCGCAATGTCCGGGCAGCCATTTTGTGTTGCGTGGTGGTTCAATTGCGACTCGGGGGCAGAGGATATTTTCTTTTGGGGGAATAATGGTTGCTCTGGGACAGCTTTCTTGAGGTCTCTATGTCCGATGGTCGGTCGATCGGTCCACACTGAGAGAGGAGGGTCTGAGGCGCCTATAGGCGGTGCCTAGAGTCCCTAGAGTCCCTAGACTTGCTCCCTAGACTCACTCCCTAGGCATTTCATTATTGGCATTTCATTTCCCAAACACCGACCCCCCGACAGCCCGGCCAGAGCCCGAGCCAGAACAACTGACTGACAGCTCCCCCAAGTTCCCCCCCCCCCACATCATTTCTGGCCAGGAGAGCTTCAAACCCCCTGAGCCCCCTGCATAATATCCGTCCTGTCTCCCTTATATTCGAGACGCCGACGCCCTCCACCACCGTGTGCTCATCTCCATACCATATACCATACCATACGAAGTGCCTAGTGCAGTGTTGAACACCTTCTACCTATTCTTTATTAATCTCTATCCCTCTGCAAGCCAGTACCCATTCTCTGCCGCCTTTGTTTACAAGACCCGCGTGTCGCGTCTGCCCACTCCTTGTTCCATACCGCGTGTTTTGGCTCTACTCCTCCTGGTTCCGACCTTTAATCTTAATACACGGCTTCAAGAAAGCGCATGCCCGACTTAGAGCCAGCTGGCACCACACACAAAGGCGTGGCGTGGGATTAATTCTCTTCTTAGGTTGAGAATTCGGTGCATCGGACAGCCGCATATATTTTGTAATTATACACGCAGTCAAGATGTCTGGAGGTGTTCGCAACCTGCGAGCCATGTTTGAGAATAAGGATCCCGCCGATCCGCCAGATAGAGGTCGCTCTCCTGGAGGATCAATAGGTGAGCTTCTTCCTTCTTTGCCTTAACACCAGCTAAAGTATCTGAAGGCATCCCCAGTGCTGCAACGTCACCCCGCCCTCTTTCGAAAGTGCGAACGAGCTTTGTGACCGTCGAGCGGCCGGGTGGAATGGGCGGGCAGCTGGGCCTGAGGAGAGAGAATAGCAGCGAACCAACCATCCTGAAACGGAGATCGAGCTTCAGTATTGACGGGGAGAATCCGAAAGATTCCATGGAAAAGAAGACGCCCATGCCTCCGGACAGCGCCTCTAGGAAGCCTAGTTCTGGGTTTGAAGCAGCCGCTGCTAAAGAAACGCCGCGGGTCGAGGTAGACCAAAAAGCAGAAGTCGCAAATGGCAACGATAGGAGGAAAGAGACGGTTAAACCTTTTATAGCGAAGCCGGATGAGAAGGTGGTCGCTGCACATATGAATGGGGCTGGAAAGCCTACAGTCACCAAAGCGGCTGAAAAGCCAGCATCCACCAAATCGACTACGAAGCCGTCTCCCATATCAGTCGCCAAAACAGCTACAGCTCCAAAATCCTCTCCAAAGAAGAATCTCAAAGCTCCAGCAGCACCCAAGACACCAACTACACCAAACAGAAGCCATGCAAAGGAGGCACCAGTGAAGATTACAGAGAGCAAGCACAGCAAAACTTCAACAACAGCAAGTCATCCGCCAAAGCCCGCCAGCCGGCCACCAACCACCGCTGCCCATGGATCGGCCGCCAAATCAAGAATTCAACCGTCACCACCACAAACTGGATTCAAAAAACCACGGCCTAGATCTCCAACCCGGCCAGTTAAACTTCCTGCGTCGCTCACAGCACATACTGCTTCGTCGGGATCGAAGACCACTTCATCACCGCCCTCCGTTCGACGATCGCTTAGTCGTGCATCCGGAAACTCACAACCTCCCAACTCATTACAAGCACACCACGCCGCCTCCCGCTCACCGAGTCGAGCAAGCCTGACGACTACAAAGTCAACCCTCGCCCGCAAACCATCAAATCTAAACAAAGCCAGCGGCAGACCTTCACTTGGCCCCCCACCCCCTGCAGTAAAGAAACAAGCATCGCGAGCCAGCCTAGGCCAGCAGTCGGCCCCCGCTGATGATTCGTTCCTGGCTCGAATGATGCGGCCAACTACGTCTTCTGCATCTAAGACGGCCGACAAGCCAGACATGACCCCACCGAAGAGAGCACAGTCTGTTAAGACGCCAGTTACGAGGGATAGAACATCGCAAGCTCATGATGCATCGAATGGAAGTCCGGCTCCTAAAGTGAAGGAAGCTGCTCCTACGATGCCGGCTGTGAAGCAACCTAAGCTAGCGGTGAAGGAGCCCAAAGTAGTGGCACCTACAGTGATCAAGGAGAAAGCAGAAGTCGAGAACAAAACTGTCGCCGAAGAACCGGCACAGAATCTACACGTAGCAGAAGTCAAGGAGGTGCCAGCTGAGAGTCATACTATTGAGGACCCTCCTGCTGAGCCTAAGGAAATACAAACGACAGATGCTGCAGCTGTTGCCAATGTTACCGAAGTTGCCGATGTTGCCGAGGTTGCTGAAGTTGCTAAGGTTGCTGGAGTAGCTGAGGTTGCTGAAGTTGCTGAGGTTGCTGAAGTTGCTGATGTTGTTGAAGTTGCTGATGTTGTTGATGTTGCCGATGTTGCCGATGTTAAGATGGAGCTAGAGCTTGCTACCAGCGAAGAAGTGAAAGTAAAAGAGGATTCAGCCATCCCAGAGATTGTGGAGGAAGTGGTGGAAGATACCCAGCCGGTCATCGTTTCTGAGCCGGAGCAAGCATCGCCCGAGGAGAAATCATCAACTGAGGAGCCGGCAGTTCCCGCACCAGATGTCGAGGAAGAATCAGCTACCGAGGAGGAAGCGCCGAAGCAATTATCTGAGGTATCGGAGCCGGGGATTATCCCCACACCAGCCAACAGCAAACCAGAAGTTGTGGAAGATCCAGAAGATGCCAAAGCAAGGGATGAAATCGCGAGACTCAATGCTGAATTCTTGAAGGATGAGGAAGAGGCAAAGCTAGCCCAAATCGAATAAGCTATTTCCAATTTATTATGCATTGGAGTAACAATGGGGAAGGCATTTGATATGGAGATTGAACTGCCAAGTCAGGGTTGAATTTGTTGTGTAAGCGTAGGAGTAGCTTTGAGTTAGTACAGTAGCAGCGAAATTATATCCCTACCTTGAACCTGAATCGGGAATTGTCAGTTCATTTTGCCTAAATGTCCCAACCCATTGTCGTTATTGAAAATTGATATCAAAAGGAAATCCGACCGAACCTTTTTGTATGTTGTACGCTAGGGCCTATTCGTCTTCCAAGTCGGAGCCAAGAATTACTCTTCTCCTTTCGCATGCGCGATATAGAACGTAGCTTGTCTTTTGCTACGACGGTTACTTTGTAGATTTTCTTAATCTTCTTAAGCCAATAGCGCACTACAAAGCTCTTATTAGCCCGTATGCCGTGGGCAGGTCCTCTCGGCTACATTCCAAGCGATGGCCCGATAACGACCTTCCCCCTTGGCACCCATGGAGTTTTACGAAGTATTATTCTTGCCGGCAGATGATCAAGTTACGACCTTTTATCCTTCGAGCTTCAGGCCACGGATTTTATATGGATATTAATCCGGTACGCATGGTCCGAAGCAGCTATCCGCCAAGCAGCCTTCGACCGGTAAAGGCGTCTGCCACAATGCCACAAATGCCACCCCGCCCCTCTCATGCCACCTGCAATACACATGGATAGGTATAGTAGATTGCAACCCCCATCGTCACTGGGTACAACCTTGCACCACTATTTCGGATGGCTATTCGATGTGCTGGGGATAAGTCGATCAGGCACAACATACGGCATGTGAGTGGGCAGCCTATGTAACGTGGTAATATATATATTCCCCTTATGGTAGAATTGTATACAACGCGGGGTGCCATCCATCGGCATGTGTTCCGCAAGGGGACCGGAGCCAGGAGCCATGAAAAGCTTCGCGGGGAATTCTAAATAAATATCCTGCCCCTTCCAATTCTATCAATGGCTTCCAGTCGACGGTCTGTTTTGTCGTGATTATTGAGAGGCTTCATGGTCATGTATAATCTCAAGCAGAAGTCGTTGCTCGGGCTCCTCCTGGTGCCGCTGGCCGTGGCAGCCGTCGAAGAAGCCCGCGATACCAGTTTTGACAAATTCGTCTATATCGATCCTTTGATCGGTACCATAAACGGAGGTCAGGATATATTCAGTCTTGAAAGTGTGCCCGGGTTGAGCTGATGATTAAACCATAGGCCATGTCTTCCCTGGGGCAACGCTGCCATTCGGTACGGAAGTTACAAATATCTTACCCAGCCAATCGTACTAATATCTCGAAGGTATGGCAAAGGCCGTCGCCGATACTAATAACCCCAATGAAAATCAGGGAGGGTTTGCCTCAGATGACAGTGAAATCACCGGCTTCTCTCATATGCACGATTCTGGCACTGGAGGGGTAAGCTCAACCCCAATTTGAAACAGCTCGATCATCTGACTCGCAAGATTCATAGGCCCCGTCTCTAGGAAACTTTCCTATTTTCCCACAAACGGGCTGTCGTGACGACAATATCACCAACTGCTTCTTTAGCGAAGCGGACCGCGCTGTAAAAAGAAAAAAGGACACGACTTTTGCTAAACCGGGCTACTTTGCAGTCACTCTAGAGACTGGGATCCGGACTCAGATAACTGTTAGCAACCACTCTGTATTGTACAGCATTGAATTCCCCTATAAGGCCAACACGACAGAATTAAAAAATCAAACCGGGCTGCCCTACAGTCCTCTAATACTTGTGGACTTGACGGACTTACCGGACTCCATAAGGGACGGTGGAGTTCAAGTGGATCCTAAAACTGGCCGGCAAACTGGGCATGGTACCTTTTCTCCGTCTTTCGGGATGGGGTCCTACCAGCTCTATTTCTGCATCGATTTCAAGGGTGCTGAGGTCAGGGATACGGGAGTGTGGCAATACGGCAAACCTTTGCCAAAACCAGCAAATGGCACGACTCCTAAGCTCGAAGACTGGCGGTTTCCAGCAGGAGGTTGGACCCAGTTCCATCCCCCAGCAGAAAATAACCAGATTTTAGCTCGAGTTGGGGTTTCGTTCATTAGCATTGATAAAGCATGCAAGAATGCAGAAACGGAGATTCCAGATTTTGATTTCGCGAAAGTGCAGACAGCCGCCACAAATGCATGGAGAGATAAGCTTTCCGTGGTGGAAATCGAGGAAGGCCAGATCGGTACTCGGTTTTGGACGGTGTTCTGGTCTGGAATTTATCGATCAATGATTTCGCCGCAGGACTATACCGGCGAGAACCCGTTGTGGAACTCAACGGAGCCGTATTATGACTCGTATTATTGCATCTGGGACTCGTTCCGAAGTATCCATCCCTTACTTACTATACTTGACCCGGAGAGTCAGACGTTAATGGTTAGGAGTTTGATTGATATATATAGGCATGAAGGTGCGTGATTTTCCTTTCATATCAACGGATACGTGGTTGATTATTTGTAGGTAAACTTCCTGATTGTCGAATGTCGCTATGCCAAGGTTGGACACAGGGCGGTTCGAATGCAGATGTTGTGTTGGCAGATGCCTATTTGAAGAATATCAAAGACGGCGTGGACTGGGAAACTGGTTATAAAGCTGTGGTTTCGGATGCAGAAGGTAAAAAACACCCCTATAATGGTGTTTTGAGGTGAAATGGTCTATATTGACAATCTGCGTAGAGGATCCTCCAAACTGGTCAGTCGCGGGGCGAGGCGGACTCGAGGATTGGAAAACTAAAGGCTTCATCCCAAAAAACGAAAATTATGATACTCGGTCAGTCTCTCGAACAGTCGAATACGCCTACAATGACTTCTGCATCGCCGAAATGTCCAAGCGACTCGGCCACCCTGATGATGCAGAGAAATACTACAAGAGATCCCAAAACTGGATGAATTTGTACAAGGCAGACCAAACGTCCATCGTCCCCAACTCTAATGGGCACGAGGGGACGTCTGTCGACCCCGGGTTTATAGGATTCCTACAACCAAAGCATGCCAACGGGTCATGGGCGTACCAAGACCCATTCCGCTGCTCCCCACTCCTAGGCTTCACGTCCTGCTACCTCAACGGAGACGGTGGCGAGACTTACGAAGGCAGTGCGTGGATGTATACGTTCTACGTCCCACAAGACATGGCGACCCTCATAAAAACTCTCGGTGGCCCAGAAAGCTTCGTCGACCGCCTCAGCTACCTGCACACTTCCGGCCTGCTCTATATTGGTGACGAACAAGCCTTCCTGCCCGTGTTCCAATTCCACTACGCTGGCCGTCCAGGGCTCTCCTCATACTTCTCTCACTTCTACATCCCCTCGCAGTTCAACGAATCACTCAACGGTATACCAGGGAACGACGATTCTGGCGCCATGGGTAGTTTTAGCACGCTTGCTATGATAGGTCTCTATCCCGTCGCAGGCCAAAACGTGTATCTCATCAACGCGCCTTACTTGCCTTCAGTCTCGATCACGAATCGGCAGACTGGGAAGAAGGCTACGATTAAGAGTATTAATTTCGATCCCGGCTTTAAGAACATTTATATCCAGAGCGCGAAGTTGAATGGGGAGGAGTATACTAAGAACTGGATTGGCCATGAGTTTTGGCTCGACGGGGGTGTGTTGGAGTTAACATTGGGGAGCACTGAGAGTAAGTGGGGAACGAAGCCGGAGGACTTACCACCGAGTTTGAGTACGGGTCAGGGGAGTTGAGGCCGCCGGTGAAAGGTGGAGGGACGGATGGTTGAATTATATGTTGGATGATCGGGCCTGCTGATAGTGGGAATATGTGATAATGAGCTGTAGGTCCAACATCAAGCATCTGGGATTTATCAATCACATATATCAATTGCACATATTGCCAATAGCCTTGAAAATATGACACTGTATCTCGCCCCTATTACACTTCAATGGGATACAGGGGAATAGTAGGGCAGTGGATTGCATGACAGTACGAAGTACCCTTTTTACTATATGCACGATGTAGAGAGTATCCTAGAAACGGAAATATCTTGCTATTGGGGTATATCTCATCTGCTCATCTTCTCATCAATAGACTTATTCTGCATCCCAAATATGCTCACCTAATTCATTTAATATCCACGCGATGAATAGCCCGCTCGGCCCATATCGCCTCCCCTGAAACTCCACGAAGAATGAAATGCTGCAAAGCAAATCCTATCCACTATAGACCATCGAGATATAGGCGCATTAATAAGTAACGTGAACTCTATGCTTCCCATCCCCAACTTTAACCGTAACGGTCTGAGTAGCGCTGTCAAACTCCTGACTCTGCATCGTTCCCTTCCCATCCACCTCGATAGTGGGTTGCTTTCCATTTGCGGCGGGCAAGATAAGCACACCGCTGGTACCGCCCGGTGCTGACCAGTCAACCGTGTACCCACCCTCAATCAAACTCCAATTAGCTTCAAATTTGCCTAGAGGTGACATAAATCCGGCTTCAGCATGCGTCAGGTCTCCGAATTGCGGTGCGATCTGGAAAGAACTTCCACCTGGTGCAGTGAGGGTCAAGCCAACAACGTAGGAGGTTAAAGCATCAGTGGGGCCGGTACTCCAGCCATGGGCATGCGAAGTATACGAGTAATCGTTATTGTACCCGTACTGGGACCGGTAGCCAAACGTGCCATCAGCGAGATAGCCTTCAATGGTCGTACTTCCAGTTCCGGTGGGGTTATTGAGATACCAGCCCCATGAGCGGCGTATGAGATCAAGAGCTCGGCTTGCTTCCCGGGCTACTAGATGTCCTTTGATCTCAAAGGACTCAACGAACCCGACAATGTTGCCTGGTAATTCGGGGCAGATTGCGCCGATGGGACCCCAGTTTTTGGTGAGGCTTTTACTGATAGTGGAGTATTTGGAGGAATCGGCGGCGCCGAAGGCGAGGGACATGCTATTTGCGTCTTCGGGGTAGACGTTGGTATCTACGTCGCTGTTTTTGAAGGCACTGGGAGGTGGTTAGAGAGCAAGAGGCAGAATGATAGAATGGTTAGCCATACCCAACTGAAGCATCCCAATAAGCGCTGTTTATTTCCTTTTTCAGAGTTGCTGCCAGCGATGACCAGTTTGACGACAATGCTGAATCTCCTTGCCAGGTTGCGATTTGGCTGCCACTCGTGAGGGTCTTGTATAGCAACATTTGAGCCTCAGTGTTATGTTCTCCTTGGCCAACACGGCCCCAGTCCTCGGTCCCCGTCACCCAGATTGATCCTGTTTTGTCGATCTTGCCTGTAATATATGCCATGGCTAATTTGTATTTATTCCATACTCCGGACATGAAATCTCTATCGTTCGTATATAGGAAGTAATCATAAGTTCCGATCAGCGTTGCCATATGGTATGTATCTGAGTTGTAAATATAAAGCCCAGGTCCGGCAAAAGGGAGGTTTCCATTATCAGCCTATAACAGGGTGAGCAAGGTATTTCGAAGGTAAGAATAATATGAAGCTACCTACCTGATCGTTGTATAACACCTGCAGCGTGTTTCTCACACCTTCGGTATCTCCCGTACTCACTAAAATACTAGCAACAGCAATGGCGAGATCCCCCGCCCAAACAGTGCGATCACGTTTGCTTCCATCAACATAGATGGTTGGGTCGGTGGTTCCGTCATTGAGATTCCGATCGTTTTGCCAGCCACCACCAACAATTTCGCGACCAGTAGCAGGTGGAATGGCATTCGTCTGGAGGGTATATGCTCCGGCATACCATATCTTGTTCAGCAAGTCATCGTTAGAGTAGAAGTATCCTTGATAGGCTCGTAAATTGGACCAAGAGGGTTGATATGCAATTTCTAGCGTTATGTCTGTAATATCTACTTCAATCTGCCCGTTAGATTCAGTAAAGAGGGTCAAGTACCGGAAGCCACCTCGGAGTTTAGCGTCAGGCATGGTGTAGTTCGCTTCACTTGTGGCGGTGATATTGGCGAATATGGCTCCATCCGGCACATATGAACCGCTCGAGCTATCGGACCATTGTCCGGTCCAGTTTGACGCTTCCGAGAAGGCCAAACCCAGTGACCCGGATCCTCTGGCAGCATAAGTGACGGTCACAATGCCACCAACTTCGAAGCCAAAATCAAATATGAGAGAAGAGCCGTTGCCCGTCAACGATGCGGGTCCGTGAAAATCTGCAAAGGTGATTTCGCTGGAAGAACGAACTCTCTTCGGAGTAACTGTTCGGCTCGAAGGTGAATAGTTGTACTTGTCCCAGCTTCCTGAAAATGCGGGCGTGGATGGGCCATTGCAGGCGGTATTCCTCCAACACCCGGCTGCGGTTACCATTGTCGATCTTTGAGACAGGATCGCCACCAGGGTGACGAGAAATGCGGCAAAAAGCATGGTGCTGATCACTAACAAGCTCTTAGCACGGGAATGGATTTGGGGATAATATTTCTTCATATTTTGAACGACAGACGACAGAACATCATCTCAATCAAAACATACCTTCAATGCCAACTATAACATGCCGTGAGAACAGATGGAGTCTTGGGCGCCTGACAGGAGTAGTCAAAAGGTCAAAAGGGCAGTGCGTTCTCAAGACTGAAGGGAGGTCATTGCCTAGATATATGTCCGTTTGACTTGTTCCAACTCGAACGATCCTTCAGAACCCCCGTCAGATGATGCATCTTGTTGATGCATCCCAGACTTCTCATCTCCACTTATTCTTCACAACTACAACATGCTGGGCCAGACGGTGTCCATCAGACGACAGACTTGGCGAGCTCATCGCCTTCCTGAAGAAGCTGATTCAAGACGGCCAGAGGAGAACGGTTCCATCGCGCGCCATGGCATTTGGGTTGGAAATGAGACAAGGAGAGACATAAAAATCTGAGAAGAGGCTTTTCTCCGCTGTCATCTTGTCCGGAGAGCTCATTTGAAGTTGGTGTTTGATGTTTGGTGTCTCGTGAATCGGAATCGGAATATTGACTGCCGAGGGACAGGTAGCCCCAGGGGGCGGCGCATGAGCGCCACGATCGATATGCACCCCAGGTTACCTTATGCCTCTCAATTTTCGGGGTGTTATTGGCTGTTGGTGTTATTGGCATAGGCCTAGCACCAACTCGGCTTATTCCAGGTAGATTAATCTGAACAAGACGCAGTATGACGGCTTGCTGTTGCTGATATACTCGTACAAGCAAGGCGATATAAAGTAGCCATCGCCGCCACGGAAGTCCATACAGCACTTTGTACGGGTATCACTACATCTAGAGATACTAGTTACTCGTAGGATGTGAGCCTTCAGGTACGGAAGTGCCTTGCGGTACCTCCGTAGTGCGTCCGGTAGTTGTTCGACCGACAGGACACCGGGATAGTTTCCTTTTCTTGTCAAACTGTGTCGACTCCGAGCAGGCAGTCTGGCCCCGGGGCTTCCTGGCCACCCCTACGGTCTCGAATTGATGATCAACAGGGAACGTCAGAAGCTCGCCTGGCGTTGTATTTTCAGGGGATTGAATGCGTAGTATAGAAAATGCAGGCAGCTAACTCGCCGATAACCCTACAAAGCTGTACGAAGTACAGCCGTAGGTCTTCCGTAGCCTTTCCTCAGTAACACGGGACCACAATTCAAGGGGCATTTGTTGTTCATGTTCATGATCCCAAGCAGATGCGAGGCCCCAGATCTCCACGGTACAAGTAACGTCTCTTCTTCCGAGGGATAGGTACGCTGGTCCCGGTTGGTAGTCACCTGGGATGATCCTCCTAAGCAATAATTTCGGGAGTGAAAAGAGAGCCTATGGTCATGTTACCATTACTTTAAGAGCGGAGCGTATGACGAAACCGACGAGATCCAACAGAACAAAGTCGATATATCATGCAGCCAAGGCACATGTCTGTTGACCGACTCCTCCAAGCGGGCAACATCTCAAAAGCGATGGATGTCAAAGGAACTTTACGTGCGAGGTACTGTAGCCAAAGCGTCAAGCCGGGATTTTCTACTGCGGATTGCAAAACCCTTTGCTGCTTACATTCTTCGCGGTGATAGAACTGCACGGGGACACACAAGATTCCACGGTATAGCATAGCTAGTTGCGACCCGAAGCTTGCATATTATGAACTTCCGATGGTTTCATTGCCGCGTTTTGGTGTTGAGCGCAAAATTCATTTAAATGAGAATCAAACAGGCACTGGTAAAACCAACCCTTTCTGGCAATAGAACGCGTTAATCGGGGGTTGTTGGCTTGTTGATTTCGGAAACCCTGGGTCTATTAGAGATTGTCTAGAGATGAGATGCAAGCTGGGTGTCTAGATAGTGTAATTCTCACGGAATTCTCACGGCTAGTACATTGATGTTTGGAGTAGAGGTTGGCATGGATAGGCGATGTCTGCTTTTGCAGATGACTTTAGTTATTTGCTAGTATCCCACCTACGGCTCATGGTAAGGCTCGTTGATTAAGGTGGGCGATGCTGTATATGAATAGTTGAGTTAGTTGAACTTTGTAAGTTCGTGTGAAGACATATTGTGCCACACACAATGTAGTTCGTCAAGAAAAGCGACCACAACCGCGATGCGAGGACATCCCAAAATTTTTAAACCCAAAGCAATTAACAAACAAGATTTTAGAACTATTGTTTCTGAGAAATCTAACAAACCCGCCACTTCCTCAGCTTAAAATTAGCTACAGCTGAGGATATGGAGCGTAGCAGGTGCAACACCTTGAAATAATACCCAATGCCTCCTAATATGTCCTAATTAGGTTTCCAATGTAGAGATTTTCCTTTGTATATATACCTACCAAGAATACATTATCATAACACATCGTATCATGGCGATTGTTCATTTGTGTACATTCCCAATATATGCTCATCTCCAGCCAGCCTCTTCGCACAGCTCCCATATCTATTCGGGGGTTGAGGTCGATGATACCACAACCTTTTCCTCTTTCCCCACATCAGCTTCTGGTAATCCAGGCATCACAAGAAGTTTTCGATCGTGTCCCAACACCACTATTCATTACGTCCAAACGTTAGCGAATCCATTTAGTGATCCTAGGGACATATAAGGCAGAACTTACACCTCTCATATAACACCCAACTCGTGACAATCACAATCGGCATCGCCACAATCGCCATTGTAATTTTCCTAGCCACCGGTTTATAATTTGGTGGCAACGGCCTATTCCCGCTTGAACTTGGTCTTGCGCCTGCGCGCGTCGTTATATTAGACACGATTGCGGAATTGAGCGCAGCGATGGGAGGTTTTGGATTTGAAGGAGGGGGTGGTGTTGATGCAATGGGCTTCGGTGCTGGCGGGGATTTAGGGGATGATATAGGCTTTGTTGGCGGGATTTTGGCCGAGGTAGCTGTTGCTGGTGGTTTGAAAGATGGCGTAGGCTCTTGTGTGGATGGGGTATTCTGTTGTTGAGAGAGTTCTCGGACTTTGCTTAGGATTTTGGATGTCGCCGGTGTTATGGGCAACTTCTTGCCTGCAGCATTTACAAGAGCCGGTGAAGGCGCTTGAGATTGGGCCTTGACTGCCGCTGGAGCTGGCGAAGGAGCTTGTGGTTTTAATTTCTTTGCCGCTGGAGGGGGAGGTGCTTTGGATTCTGCTTTCTTTACGGCTGGAGTTGCTGCCCTCAAGCCGGCCTTCGGAGATGGAGGTGCCGTCACATCAGCATTGGGTTTTGGTGTAGGCGTCGCAGCCGTAGAGGGTTTCGCAGACGCAGTACTCTTTGCCGTCGTTGGCTTTGTGGTAGTTGTCTTTGTGGACTTTGTCCGGGTAGATGTTGATTTCTTAGTTGGTTCTGCCAATTCGGACTCAACCGGGTCAGAGACGACCTTCTTGGGTCTGCCTCTCTTCTTCACAATTTCTGAGGACATTTTGAGTAGCAATTGTGCCGAAAGTGGATGTTTGGGTCAACTACTCCTGAACTAGTAATCTTGAGGCCGCACTGAAGAAAATCTTATCAGTGACGCGTTCGGCAATTTCCAAGGCGCGTTTTCTCGCGAACGACGTCGTACTTTTCAGCGACAAGGACAACGACCACGGCAGAAATGATAGAGATTTTGAGGATGAACCTGGATGTATGTATGGTAGATCAACAGATCGAGGAGATACTCGTGCAGTTGCAAGTTCCCTCGTAGTTTCTACACCAAGTGGGGAGACTTTTGCTCTGCATGAATCCACGAAATTGACGCGGCATCCCTGCAACAGCGATGATCCCAATCACTTAAATAACGTGTTGCACGATGACTCTTATCCAGACACTCGATCGTGTTCTGAAATCGAATGATGTTTTTGAACTCTACGGCTGATTCTCACAAGGCTATGATCTCGCAGGTTCGCCGAGAGAATTGATCAGCGCTTTCTCTCCTGTGGAAGAGAGCAAAACGTGCCGTGGTGCTCGTGACCTATTTGCAAGTATCTTTGGGCTTACAGAACGCCAACCTGGCCGAAGTATTTGCAACCACCTCGTCCAAAATAAAATGCACACTGCAAGCTGCAGCATGGCAAGAGAACACACTTCTTACGGTTTGCTTTACAATCCAACCTCCTACTTTCTTCAACCGCCTATTTCGTTTTCAGTTAACGCGAAATCTATCGATCATGATTGTCAATGAACTACTTCCATGTATCAACTGGCCAGAAGTGTGCCAGCACCAGTAGCGAGTTTATGAACTACAGCGACAGGTGAACTGCCTACCAAATTGTCTACACCACCACATGTGTCTGACCTTCCCTGAAGAGAGACAATGCAATACACATGCTACCTAAGGATGCTGATGTTTGTCACGATACAATACTTCCCGCGGAACCGATTGCCATTCGCCAGTCGCAGGATCCTCATACTTGAGGAACACGCAGTGGGCGAAATGTATTATTCCCTATGGAAGGTCTATGTTGGCATCCGTGAACCTACGGTCCCGTGGGCGCTGTCAAAACCCTGATACCTTCCTCTCTGGGTGTTGTTAGTAAAACCACGGGGTGACGTCCGGAATGCTTTTTGGCGGTCTGAGAATAGGGTCTTGTGACCGAGTCAGGAGCGTCAGATCATGAGGAGTTGTTAACGAGTTGCAGTTTCCTTAATAAGCGTCGATAGCAGTACTAGTAATGTATGCTACTTTCATTCTGCTTAGGATTACCTCTCATTTCTTGCACCCGAGGACTTAAAAAATCTAGTCCATTAGATAGCTGCTTCCTGCCATATATCGTTTCATAGTCTTTATCGACTAAATAGGAAGCATCAATCTTTTACTTCGAGCATGATTTATCCTAACTCAACCGGCCAGACCTAATACTAGAGTACGTGCTCGGCAACCGCTTATACGAAGATACCTATGGGCTTTTACCTTACGAAACACTCTTCCTTATTCATATCTCTTTTAGTTTATATCGACTATCGGATAAAAATTTGAATCACAATTATGGATGTATAAGATGAAATATTTGTTACAAGTCAGAGCAGAGCTCATTCAGTTATTGGTGAAACTTATATGAATAAGCAACCGAAATCGCGATTGTTCAAAGGCAGGCCGAGTTTTCTCATCCCAAAGCACTTGGTCCCAAGCGATTTAGGATTCTATTTATTGCTTAGAGAGATATATACTTTTGCCACCAATATCAGACGTTGCTCTACCATCAAGATTTATGATTATCGGGAGATTGCAGGACGGCAGATTTATTTCCTCGGCGAGCTAGTCGGTGCTCTCGAAAACCTCGATACCATTCGATAGCTCCACCACCCGGGAAAGCAAGGCTCGAGTTGTTCGTTTCTGCTACGTCGAACTCGCCTCATGACTTTGGGACCATGATTCGGTCAATGTTTGGACCTACAGCTTGTCAGCACTTTTATCTCTATGCGATCTAGGTTGCCAAGTACTCACCCCAACCTCCATTATACGCCTCAAATACCACCACGTTATTATCTCCAGCATTCAACGGAACAGTCAATGCGGCAGTGCCAGGTGTATTATCATCGCCAGTTGGAATAAACGCCACGATATAACTCACGCCGTTGACTGACACTTTGGCGTATCTTTGCGACTGATCCGCATTCGTATAACCGATTCGAATCGTTGTATTTGTCGTGACAGTACTTGAGACATTAGGCATAGTTAGTTTGCCCCCAGGAGAACCGCCAATGTATCCGATCGTTGTTTTGCCTGAACAGCCGCTGCAACTGACTGTCTTGGCACCAGAGGCAATTGTGTTGCTGCTTGCCTCAGCTTCGACTTGGGTCTCGCTGGGGCCGGGTGTCCATGTGCCTGCTTTAATGTCGAGGATCCAGTTTACTTGGTTGGTCTAGGAAAGCTAGTCAGTTTGAAAATCAATGAGAGGACAAGTGGAAAGCCTACCAGGGTTGCTTTTGTCCCCGAAAGCGTCAATGGTAGCCAAACATAGGTAGATCTCATGAGGTTCGAGGAGACCCAGCGATCACCCATGTACCTATCAAATTTCCTGTTAGCATATCTCCTCCGGCTCATAATTTCAAGGGCCAGGTGAAAAGGAAAATTCGTACATTATAACTCCATTGATGTTAACCACGGCTGTGGTTTGTGAGCTGAAAGTATTTGATCCGGACGGTGCGAATTTCTCCCAAGATGACCAAGGCCCAGTAAGGCTTGTCGAAGTGCAATAGACGTTATCATTTGGCGCTGTTTGAAATACCATTTGTTAGCCATATAAAAATCCAACGAAGGACAATTCTTACACCATCCGCTCTCCTTAGACGCGAACATAAAATATGTATTGCCCGTTTTGACGATCGCTGCCGCTTCAAATGCAGCTGGCTGAGCCCAGAGGTAAGTTGCTGATTCTACGGTTAGGTAATCTGATGATAACTTGTCGATTCTGAGACCATTTTTTCGCTATCGAGGATTTGTTAACTTCTTCTGGCATTGCTGTTTTTGGAAATTAATGCAACTTACGTCTTCCGTAAGTAGGTAAGCTGTCCCATCGGTATCTAATATAATTTGATTCGCATGTTAGTCTGCTGATTGTCTTTTGGCTTCCTGGAAAGAGGTTTGAGCCTAATAACGGGTATTGTAAACCTTGATAAAGACTGATATCTCGACTCTCGAAATTGAGAGGCCGTTTTGAGCCACTATTGTTATATTATATGATTAGCACACTTTCCTTTGTCTGCTCAAACTTATTTCTTGTTCCCCTTCTACCTTGGACTTCACTTTTTTTAAATTCCGCATTGGAATTATTGCATAGAAAATGGCAACTCACATATAACTATACGTCCCGCAGACGCTATCAGACGTTGCCACACCGGCTTTTGCGTCGCCATAGTTGCTACTATCGATATGCAACCACTGTATTAGAGCATCCAAAATTAGTGTCCTTCCGCTCTTGCTTTTCTCGATATCCCCTCTTCCACTTCGTTTAAACAAATCAGAAGAAGACTCACCATAACATATTTCTTCGTCTTCTCGTTATACAACACATGCGGCCTCTCCACAACCCTCCCAGGTCCCAAATCACCACTTCCCCCGACCGTCAAAACTTTACTCTCAAACTTCCAGTTGACCAAATCAACAGTAGAGTAACAATTTATGCTCTGGAAGGCACTGCCGTCAAGTTTATTCTCGCCATGGATGTAGTAGACGCCATCTACGAGAATGAGACCCCCACCATGGGCTTGCATGTGCTGGTAGGGAGCATTGGTTGTAGTTATAGACGCGCCCGGGATCTAGGAAGGGTATCATCGACAGTTAGCAAAAGGGGTTCGGGATTGGAGACGAGGAAAGTGGTGAAAGCAAGAGGCTGGAAATTACGTACGATTTGCACACTTGCTGTTGCATGATGTATGAGGCCGGAGAGGGGCAGCAGGAGGTAAGAGAAGTGGCATAACATGTTGAACGATGTAAGAAAGCAAAAGTATATACAATGGTGGGAGACTTCAAAATCTAAAAGGACAAACCAAACAATACAACATAACCCGATTTTCGAAATTTAGAAAAGAATCACCCCCTCATTTCTATATCGCATTCCACGCTGGCGTGAGTCGGGTTCATCGCCGAGTCCATATTACCGGGAAATAGGTTAAAGGTTCCGCGATCTGTTCTCCCAGATCCGTGTCATGTGGAGAGATTAATCCAGGGGAGGGGTGATTGTTTGCCGGATTGCCCTGTCTATTGTCCATCCTGTTAATTGGTTACCTTTTCATTTCTCTCGGATTTAGTTGACTAGCTCCGTATTTATATTAGTCTTACCTCTATCTCCTTAACTTACACGATAATCCATAATATAATTTCAGAAACCAATATTTCATTGATGTTCACATTGCTGAGCAGTGAGCAATGGCCAGGTTGAGAAATTATAACCCCATTGCATCCGTACTAATTTCACCAAGGCCGTACCGGATTTACCTCGGATTTGATCATGTACCAGTGTCACCCTTGTTCTGTTGTATGCACCTAAAATGTTCTTCGACGATCCTACAGAGGTATTGTCAGGGATATGTACATAGCACGAACTTCGGATTCATGGAAATTATCGGTCGTTTTTCTGCCGAGGGGAGGAAATATAGAATGCCCGGCAAAGAAGTTATTCCGATCTTTTCTTCCACTGTTCTTCAGATGTTTCAATTGGCTAAGGCCGTGAGTATTGGTTTCTTCGACGGAGTCCGATGCTAGAGACGCCATGAAAGCCACCAATATCTCTGTTGCGGACGAAGTATTATTTTAGTAATAGAGATCGATCCTTGTAAAAGTTTAGTACTCTGGATCGTTTCATGGCACCTGCACGTAGGCTCCAAAATGAGTAGATTTATTGCACTCTGGTTAGAAGTACACCAGTAAAGCCTCTGAAGCGGCAACTGTAAACGTAGCAGAACCACTAGCCACGCTCTTGTCCTCAAAAGTCTCCTTCCCTCCAATATTGCACGACGCGTCTGCAAAAGTTTGACCACCAAACGTTGGACTTGATCCCTGATCGACCCTCGATGTTGCACTTGCCGCGGTCAGTCTCTTCGCTTTCACCGTCGCGCCGCTCAATCCACCTAGGACAAAGTTCTGGCTACTTCGACTCCCGCTGCCACTGTAGTAGTCTGAATTGTACAGTAGGGCACGGAGCGGTTTGCGAGCTGAGTCGTATATAATATACACGGCGTAGGCTGTTGACCCTGTATCTAGGGCTGACATGTACGAGCCGCCTGCCATTGCAGCTGTTGCAGTATAGGCGCCGAAGTATGGAGCGCCCATGCTGTACCGCCCCCACCAGCAGTAGTAGCATAGGCCTACGGTGCCATGGTGGAAGTAGGTGCGTTTGATGTTTGTAAGAGAAGCGCGGAGAACATAATCCATAGTCCAGAGCGCTGCGCCGTATGTGGGGCTCACATTCGCTGCACCTCCACCAGAGACTGTATTCTGTAAGTAAAGATATCAGTAGGAGAAAAGGGACTTCATACCCGAATTTGTCTCCCCAAGGACATACTCTTTCCCCTTTTTTGTTGTCGCGGCGACCTCTGCGTTGAACATCTTAAGATTATTAGAAATACCACTATGGCTCATTAACGATGCCACAGTTCCTCCGGGATAATTATGGTGCGCGTAATTATGGATATAAGATTTCACCGTTGCGTTCTGCGTTGCAATCAGTTCTTCGGCACCCCATTTTGGCGGAGAATCATTAGAGTTGCCGGCCTGGATTATAAGTTTTGTATCTAGTGCTTGTCCAACTTGTATGGCCCAATTGTTTTGCGATTTTGCATCATCTGCTGGTGTCCACGACCCGGCATGTGCGGCGACAGGTAGATTTGTGCGAGAATAGTCTAATAATTATAAGCTGTGAAATACAAAGGGTGGCATGCCGTACATTCGGGCTCGTTTCCCAATTCAATCGCGATGAGATTGTTCATGTTGCTCTTTGCCACTTTCGCAGCGGCTATGGTATTCTGGAGATTGTCAAGGGCTCGGTTGAGTCCTGTTTTAAGCAGTTAATGAAGCGCCCTGGTTCCTGTTAATTTTCTTTACTGACCGACCACAACAGATCCTGAATAAGTCGCCGCAAGTTTCATGAACGATGAGCCGAATGTCAACGATGCTGGGGCATCAGTTGGATTTGCGACGTTATATACAACGTATGCCGACGTAGAGGCATCGTATGTAGCGCGGTCTCTGTTCTCGAGTTAGAAACTTAAATCCCTCTCCCAGTTTAAACACGTACTGAGTCGTCCCCCCAATTCGAATTGGGGGCCACTTTCCCGTAAGAGTTTGAAAGTTCTTTAAGCACTGGTTCGTAGCCGTGACATTGGTGAAGTACGATGGAAATGCAAAGAATTCAAATCTACCATCAATGTTGTTAGAATTCGTAGCTAGAATAAGAAATAGTTTAGACCAACGATACACCCACGGGGGCTGGATCAAGCTCTGCTGCCCCATTTGGAGCCGAGGCCGGAACTGTATAGGAGATAGTCGCAGTATGGGCCAGAGCTGGACACAGAAACCAGAGGAATTGTTTCGATGACAGAATCATTTTGCAAAATAACTTAGAAATCCTAAATATTCCAGATAGCTCCACCAATTCTGGCGATAAAATATCAACTTAAGCAAAAGAGATATGCTTATATTTATCAGAAAGAGACCAAAAACCAAGAAAAATAACCCGCTAATTCGGAAGTGGATATTTTTGAGATCATGGATCAACATTCGTCTAGAATGTAAGGGGCGGAGCTCGCTCACATGGGTTCCGAATAACCTTTCCCGCCTCATTTCAGGTAGAATGTTAATCCATGGTACCTCATAAACTCGGGGACATGCCAGGTTGGCATCGTTCTATCGTGGAGTAGTATTTCAACAGGCAGATCGACCGAGCCATGTCCACGACATCCGCTCCAATCTCCTGTAGTTTCCCCGCCCCAATGGGATCAATGGCGGTTGCTCATTCCCTGTGCCTGGCACTCGGCAGAAGTAATTTTCCTCGAATTGCGACAGCCTTGCAGAATCCCGTCCATTGCGCGTGTGGCAGAATTGGGGTTCCTCGGCGCTTTGGTCAACTTTGTTGGTGCGATGTTCTCGACGAGCTTGTGCGTCGCACCCGTAATATTTCCAATACAAAATCATGTGACAACTGCGACAGCATGATCGACCGTTTAGGTAGAGTTGGATATAGGGCTATTATAAAAGAGGATATAGACGACATTTAGAAATAGCTAATTTCTCCACTTACTGCATTTAAACTCCGGAAGAGGAACGGCGGCGCACGTGACCTATCATTATTGCCGTGGTTACATAAGGTAACTTGCTTTCCGTGGTGCCAAACTAGAGGGTGTGATAGCTGTCATCTTCTCACTGGAGGCTCCCAATGAGGGATTGTGCTCAAGTTATGGACTAACACATCCCATAACTTGAGGAGCCTACTTCGTAATCCTCCAAGGCTCTCACCAACCCTGCAATCAGCATAACTCAACTCCGCCTTCAAGATTTATGTTTCCCAATTGCTCAGCACTCGTAGCAGTTATGGTGGCTGGCGAACTGAAGTAGAATTGACACTGTTAAAGCCCCAGCTTCCCTCCTCTATGATATTTGATTCCTTTCTAGATTGTCTCTTTTGGGCGAAGTGCATCCCGAGTTCTTAAATATGCGATCTTGATTTTTCAATTATTTAATTGAACTTTTATTTCTTAATTAAAATATTGAGAATTTCCAAGAGTCAAGTCCATTCGAATAAACTGTCCCTAGAAATATTTGGTGTTCGAAGAAGTGATCCTCGCACCAGTGCTGGTGGAAGAGGCATCTTTCAGCAGCGAGACAGACATGATGGACAATAAAGCTTCTTACAGCGGTGAATACACGGTAGGAACTCCAATCCGCTGTCTTTTGTCACAGCCCTTTTCCCATTCCATCGTCCCTAAAAGCACAAGCACTAACAATCCTCTTAAACTAGGTGCCAACTGCACCTCCACCAATCTACATCCATCCTCCCCCAAAAGCGGGTGCACGACAGTCTTATGGGGATTCCTCCCTACCATTCAACTTCCAGCAAGCAGCTGGCTTCAAAGATCCAGAGGAACAGGCGACAGGAAACATCCGCTCTAGGCTTCTACAAGGCACACGCCGCACACCCATAGATGTCCGCTGGTGTTGCATCCTCGTCATTATCATTATCATGATCATATCGCTGGTCGTGGCCGGCGCAGCTTTCCATTTTGGACGTGGAGAGTGGAATTTTACAGGTTCGGATTACCAGGGCCGAAGGCATTGCTCGTGGGAGAATCACTAGAGTTGGCATTTTTGTAGGATTTGAATCACAGGAGTTGGTGTTGGTGTTGGTGTTGGAACTGAGCGAAATATATTATATTAAATCACGCAACTATTCGGCATTCCTTCCAAATACGCCGTTTAATCGAAGCTGCTAAGATAACCGGTTTTAAAAATCGGCCAGACAACCCTCAAGAACAGAAGAAAAGCGCACAAGCGCATCAATTATAGTCAATGTACGTACAATGTATTCGAATGAAACCCATCTGCTGCAGGGCCAAACCACTATCAATGGTTGAGTTGACGAGAGTTGGAAAATGATTGGTTGATACTTCGCATCTTGAAGGAAGTTGGTGTTTACCGTGTTGGGGGCTATGTGTTGGTGGCTAACTCCGAAACAAGCTTCGCCTCCTGCCTCGCCCCCGACAACATGTTATTGTATGAGTGTGCCGCTCAGCCACATTAAATTTCAGGGATTCGTAATGACAGGTTGCCCACGCTCAGTGTGCGATGGTCACACGGCAACTTGATTGAGCTTCTATGTTCCCGGGCGAGCTTGACTTATAAGGCCGAGAGGCCTCGCACATCAAGCATTTATCGGCTTTGTGGCTTGAATGTAGTAAATCATTCTTCAATTTCCTTGCTGCAAAGTAGGCTCAAGTCCGAAGGAGACACTGGCCTGGGCATCGTTGGGAATTTCAGAAAAGAAAATATATCTGCAGAGGTGGATGTTTGAAAAAGCCATGGAATCTATACCCTTAAGAGGAGAAGACTCTAACAAGGAGGCCGTGAATGTAAGATTCTAGCTTTGCACAAGAGTTAAGGGCAATAGAAGCTGATCCATCCCACAGAAATCTTTCAATCTCAGGGATCCACCACCAGCATACCGCGGCGACCCCGCTGCCCACGCACCAGAAATCTCCTTCCCCAGACAAACGAGACGCGAGCCATACTTTCAAGCAACCATACCGCGTGATGGATACGCCCCCCAAGACTATGGAATGGAAAGACAAGACCGGTCTAGGGAAGAAAAGAAAAGGACATGTAGGAATATTTTAATTGCTCTTGGCTTTTTCCACATCGCATGCGCGATTGGTATTATTATATGGCGCACAAACCGGAATGATTGAGCTGTAATTTGGGTTATATTTGGTCTGGAGCTCTGGAGCAATTTTATAACGGGAGTTTGGGGGGTTTGCTTGTAGCGTGATGCGGGATGAATGGCTATAAGATGAACTGTAGAAAAGATAGCACCAGCAAGGGGAACTCAGGAGAAGAACAGGCAAAGGGTGATCGAAATGATCACTGATCTGAGCTAGAACGAAGTTCATATCCATATTGATCTAGAACTGCTCGCTAGGGCCAGCAGCTTGGGAACAGAAGAGTTGGTCCGGGCACGTTTGATTTTGTACATTTAGTCCGATGATGGGTATCTCATACGAACAAACGAAATTCATGTCTCTTTGGCCCATTCGCTCTCCCTGATACTTGACGGTGACTTAATGAGGGGAACAGCTACCTAGGTAGGTATCGCGGGTGGAAAATATCACATGATTCGACCCCTGTGTCTCTTTACTTTGGCTCTCCTTCTGAGTCACTTACTTACCTAAAGGCGAAGGGCACCTAGGTAGGTAAGATGGGTAAGGTATGCACCCATCGCTCAGGTTGAAATTCATCGCTGTCAAAGAAACCGGGGCTTTGCAAGGCCACTTGCGAACCGCGATTTAAAGGAAGGCAAATACTATTCGCGCTGTTGTCGTCATCACAGCTTTGGCAGTAATTATAGTGGACAACGGTAAAAATAAAAAATATATAAGGGGACATTGGATCCTCTAATATGTGACTTCAAACTAGAGCACGAATTAAAGAACGCAGAAGCTGCTCCAGAATATCAAGATGACTTCCACAGACACACTGGCGCACACCGTATGCTCCAGTATCGACATATGCTACGCCGTCGGAACCAACAGGGCATACGGATTCCATAGGTGGAACGTATCACAGTCGTAAGCACTTGAGTATCGAAAGTGAGAATAAAATAGCTTGGACCCCTATGCTAATATTCTACTCTGATTGCCAGATCGCTTGTAATTTCTGGTATTGTGTAAACGAGCCACGTCCACTCCAATCATCTACCCTACCACCCTAGCCGCCCTACTTATACTAGAGCCTCTTGGATTAACGGAAAATGCAACAAGAGAAACTGTTGGCGATCAAGAAACGGGAAATGAAGGATAATTATCGGAGTGGTGGGGTATGGACAAAACCCAAGGTTTGGCGGGTTGGGTTGTAGGAATAAGTTGTTGGAGTTTCGAAAGTGCTTCGAGGAAATAATTGACGACGTTTGAGGGTTGATTGGCGCCCAAGTCGCTGGGCTCCATCTGGCCGCGGCTTGCGCTTGCATATAAATAGACGAGAAACGAGATGAGAAGTAACTAATTTTGCAATGAATCAGATGTTTCGGAGATATGGAAGACGAGCACATAAGATGAATCACAAGCCACCGAGAGTCGACCATCCATATGAATCTTCAAGCAATGTGGAGTATTTTGGGTCTGAAACTATTCGGCTCCAATCTTTCCAATTTCTCGAAATAGGGGATTTGCATTATTTGCCCCGCTTGAACTTAACCAACATCACATAAGGTGTGAATCATTCAGTAAATTTGACAGCAAAGACACGCATACTTCACATGTGCTCGAGACTCTCGGAACCCAATCAGACTTACAAAGCGGCGAGCGCCACATCACCGCTTACTTATTGGCTTGAACGCTGCAGAATGACACCTCTCGTGTGAGACTGCGATCCTTGCAAGATGTTTCTGTGGCGTTGGCTGGCCCGGGGTACAGTCTTGTTGTTCAGTCCCAGCAATACAAATCATCGATATCGCGGTAGCGGGAACCGAAGACAACGGGGTATGGTTGTAACAAGTAGAGTATCGCGTATCGAAATAATGCATTGCAGTCAAGATGTGTAGAGGGGATCTCGCTGAATTTGGGAACCCGTCGCTCTGGGAGAGTAGGCTGTTGATCGGGTGGCGGGTCGGAGATGATTTTGCGGGGGGCAGAATATACGCCTTAGCACGCGGGTCCTAAAACCAGCTAGGCAGTTAGGCGCCGAGTACTTCCGCGCGTCTGAGAATAGACACAAGAGGAGTCCTTTGCTGGGTTTGGGTCTGCAGTGTTGATGAATTTTAATCAGTAGTTCCTGGAAGAAAGGCTTTGGACAAGCTTAAACTCTATTAGAAGGTCGGTGGCTGCAGCATCCGGAGCTGGGGGTGCTCGCTTAGCGTCTATTTTAAGATACCTCGGCCACGTCTTCCTCCCAAAATAACCGCGACTCGACCTCCCGTTCTCCATCAGCCACAACCGCAGGTGATAATCTCACCGCAGTCTCCCATATTGCTCGGAAGCAATTGATTCGCAATCGCGGAGATCGCGCCATGTAAACTATGTTTCGAACTATAAGCACCCCCTGCTGGAATCTACTTCCGTCATTCGCCCAGTGTTTCTTCAGGTCAGCCCTGTCGCCGCCAGTTCGCACATCCGGAGGCTGTTCATTACGGTATTTCGACTCTCCGTACGAGCTGGTCGTTGATTGAATGTCCTATTCTCGTCCTAGCCGGTCCTGCTCTCTTCCGCAACCCACTTGATCCGCTTCCTTGGGAATATGCTGAAGAATTTTCTGCAAGGTGGGCTCCGAAATAGTTCCTCGGATTGGCCCATTTTAGCTGTTCTATTTTGCAAATCTTCAGCAGTTGCTTGTGAAGATGATTGATATAAAGATGGGCAGTCCAGTGGTCATTCACAATTCCATCCTCATCATCATCCGCCTCATTCCCCATATCATCTCTTCATCAAGAGATCTACTATCATTCTCATTGCACCCTCAATTTCCTCTTATACTCACAATCTGATTTCTCCTTGCAATCTTCGAGATTTCCCATTTAAACAAGCTACCTTCATCACCCGACCAGCAGCCATGGCACGCCTTTCCATCCTCGTCGTCGCATTCCTTCTCACAGTCGGCTACACTGCACCTGTTCCTGAAGCCAACCCCTCTGGAGGTCTCGGTATCGCGGGCTCGCCACACTTCAGCTCGGGATTTGGCCTTACTAGAGGTAGTAAGAGGGAAGCCGTCCCTGAGCCCGAGCCTGAAGCCGAACCATCAGGAGGCCTCGGAATTGCTGGATCCCCACACTTTAGCTCGGGGTTTGGTCTTACCAGAGGAAGCAAGAGAGAGGCTCTCCCTGAACCTGAGCCTGAAGCCGAACCTTCAGGAGGCCTCGGCATTGCTGGATCCCCACACTTCAGCTCAGGATTTGGCCTCACCCGAGGCAGCAAGCGAGAGGCTCTTCCTGAGCCTGAGCCGGAAGCTGAGCCTGAAGCCGAGCCTTCCGGAGGTCTTGGTATTGCTGGCTCTCCCCATTTCAGCTCAGGATTTGGCCTCACTAGAGGCAGCAAGAGGGAAGCCCTCCCTGAAGCCGAACCTGAAGCCGAACCCTCAGGAGGTCTCGGCATTGCCGGTAGCCCACACTTCAGCTCAGGATTCGGGCTTTCCAGAGGAAACAAGAGAGAGGCCGCCCCTGAGCCCGAGCCAGAAGCCGAAGCCAATCCATCTGGAGGTCTCGGTATTGCCGGCTCCCCACACTTCAGCTCAGGATTAGGACTCTCCCGCGGAAACTAGAGAGAACAGAAACATAATTGCGGACACGATACGGGGTACCGTCGATGACATACGATATGCTACGATGCATGTATGAAAATAGGACTTTGGGATATAAGCATGATGATGGGAACTTTGGATTGGCCATCTTGGGATTCATTTATGACTTTTCATTTTTTACACTTGATCAGCGCCCTCGGGCAGGGACACAAGACAAGATGAGGATAATTGGAGGCATAGACGGATACAGGGATACACGAGCATACATGAGCATAGGTTAGGCATACATTCTTCTTCCCATTAGTAGGAAGCTTTAAGATTTGGCTTGGAGATTACAATGCTAGCCAGCCAGCTGTTTTAAGTAGAGAGGAAAGGGGGTTTATATCTTCAACATTTCGATTCAATCTCAACACTTATTCATATACTCCTTGTCGTGCTGCATTATTAATCCCACCTCATCCCCCCCATGCTCAATTTGATTTGCCGGGTTACAGTGCCAATTCATATTACATCACTCTCATGCCATCCCGCGCCTGCACGAAGCAAAACAAATTCCGTCCCTCGCGACTGCTCATCTCTCACGCACTCGTTTGCTCGTTTCCCCTCCCCCCGCCAAACCATTCCCACCACGGTCGTCGTCAAGCCGCAATCGGTTCTTGCTGCACGGGTATTACCGGTGCGGCCACTTCCTCTACCAACTCCGGTACTGGGGCTGTGGTCTCATCCACTGGCTTTGCGGCTTCTTCTATTGGCGCAGGTGTCTCTTCTGCTGCGGGAGCCGTCTCTTCAACTGGTGCGGGTGTCTCTTCAACTGGTGCGGGTGTCTCTTCAACTGGTGCTGGAGTCTCTTCAACGGGTGCGGGAGTCTCTTCAACTGGTGCAGGAGTCTCTTCGACAGGAGCCGGGGTAACCTCCTCAGGTTTTGCCTCCTCGATTGGCTCCGGTGCGGCTGCTGGAGCTTCCTCTACTGCAGCAGCAGCTTCCTCAGCGACAGCTGGGGGAGTGTCTTCCGCAGGCGCTGGGGCGGGAGTTTCTTCTGCTGGAGCTGGTGTAGCTTCCCCTGCCTTTGTCTCAGGAGCTTCTTCGGCTACTGGAGTAGGCTCTTCGACGACGGGTTCTGGTGCAGATGGAGGCTCAGCCTCTGCCTCTGCTTCTGGAGCTGGGGCTGGAGCTGGAACTGGCTCCTCAGTCTTGACTTCAGAAGTTTCTGCAGGTGTTGCTGCTGGCTCCTCGGCTGCTGCGGCATGTTCTTCCGTAGCTGGTGGTGCCTCCGATGCGGGAGCAGCTTCTGGTGCAGCCTCTGGTGCAGTTTCTGGTGCGGCCTCCAGTGCAACTTCAGGCACAGCAGCTTCCGGCTCAGGGATACTAGTAGCTGACTCTTCTACCTTCTCTTCGGGAGTTGGTTCGGATTCAGTAGCTGGGACGGGCGCAGAGTCAGCGGCAGACGCTTGTTCCCTTGCCAGAAGGGCAGCTTCGCGGGCATCGCAGTTTGCTTCCCGTAGGGCTACGGCTTCTTCCCGGGCGGCAACAGCAGCTTCGCGAGCATCGATTTCAGACATGTTGAATGGGTTCGAGGATGATGTTACTGTGGCTTTGAATTACGCCGTAAGTGTATATATCGATTTTCTCGGGATTGTAAAGGTAGGAGCGGTGGGGATATCACTTGCAATTATCCACGACTTCTGATAGAGGAGAATGTTGTAAATAGAAGAACGAGAAAGAAAAACAGCCAAAATGATGAATGGGCAGGTATATAAATAATATCAATTCCTCAACAAGCGGTGAAAGCGACGCGGGGTACGTCGTAGTCCGTGGGGGAAACTAGCACTCCAGCGGGATTCACGCCATTGACTTCTCAAAGAGGAGCTACATTGGGATATCACACCCGCGCTTTGGGCAGTCCTGCATGTGCTGCGACTCTTTCATCATCGTGAGCTTCCCCCATTCGAGAAATTTCAACTCAAATCCCACGGCGACTCGCCTCCAAGCTGCAGAAAGAGTCGCGTGCATAAACTCAACTGATAGGTAATTGCCCAGTAGGAGATGGGCACAACTCCACGATACTGCGAACTGTGTTCGATAGGCGCAGGCGGTATGCGGGCAAGAGTGGAGGAATCAAAAGGCGGAAATATCGACAATGGAAAAGTATAGTGGTAGTGTGGATGGAGAACGAATGTGCATACTTCATAGCGTTGCAGGAGCTGTGATGCTGCACGCCTTGATCTGAGACATGGAGGAGCTTCGAGCTACGAACTACGAGCTTGGAGCTCCAAGCTTTGTGAACTCATTCGTGCCTCGGCGAGCTACCGCGCAATCCAAGCCTTCCAAGGAGTGCAAATTCTTCCACGCTTGTGGGAAGCTATCACGACTATTCCCAATCCATTCCATCCCCCCGAACAAGTTTTAACAACCGGCCAAAAACACAACCTCCTCCAAATACCATTTGCTGAATTGCTTGAATGGCACGCTGTGCTGGCGGTCATGCGTTGAGACGGCTTTTTGCGACTGGCCCAGCACGCCTCTCGCCCTGCACCCTTGGCGCCTACTCTTCTGCGTCAGGTTCCATTGCATTGGACACAGGAACGGAAAGGCGTGACATTGATTATGCGGGCAGAGTCTCAATTCAATAATGTGGCCGGTGTTGCGGTCCACTAAAGCAATGTGCGGTGACAGGATCGCGGGGTATGCTGGATTCCTGGGCGAATTGGAGAAAACGGTGAGAATGATTCGGCGATTGCGAGTCCTGGAGTGAGGCGGAAGAGACAAGAGGAATTTATTTCCTGTCACAATCGACGGTGTTCATGTGGGGGTGATGTTTTGCTGGTTGCAGCAAATGGTAAACAAGTATGGTCTTGGGGTGATTCAAGGCCTTGTACTAATATTACTTGAGGATGGACTCCGTACTGTAATAAACTAATCGTCGTCATATTTAGAGGCAGAGGAAGAGGCACAGCGAGAACACAGCCGGTGGATACAGTCACGTCGGCGCGATAGCGTGAATATGAATATTTCATTTCATTTCAAGTGATTTCAAGTGGTTTATAAGTTAATTGGCCTTGGCCACGAATATCCATTTCCATTCCATTTCATCTTGTCTCATCTGTTGAGAGGTATCATCCTTTGTAAAGCACCTAACACAGCCCATCCCATCCTTATATGGAGCCTAATCCTTAACGCCGCCGGTCCCAATGCCAATTCTAGTCTAAATGCCAACGCGAACGCGAACGCGTAAAATCGATATCCAACACCAACCCTCTGAGACCATGCTCAGAAATGCCCTCCCACGTTGAACGCCGTGGCCACAGCGGCGAGCGTTAGGATAATGATCAGCATGGCAACAAGCCATTTGAATATATCCTCCACTTGTTCCTGGGGATCCGAATCTGCCAGGCCCAACTCCCTTTCCAAGTTACCCAGCTCAATATCGCGTTCGCGTTCCCGGTATAAATCCTGGTATGACGGTGGAGGATGTTGGGAATCGTCGTCGGGCTCTTGAAGCGGTTCATCTCGGTATGGTTCTTGTGGTGCTGGCCCGACGACCAGGCACAGGCCGTGAGGCGGTGATGTGCCGTATGCTTGGGGGGCTTCGGGTGTCTTTGACCGTAGGTAGTCATACATAGGTTCGTACTCTGGGGGTTGAGAATCTGGAGCTCTGGGCGTTGTCATCGCTTTGCTCTCGTCCTCCTCGTCCTCCCCCGATTGTTGTTCTTGCTCCGGCTCATCCCGATATGGTGCGAGTGTTTGGAAGGCAATGGCGTCTGGAGAGCCCGGCAATGGAGGCAGAGACTGCGATAATCGAACAACAGACACCGATCTCGACCTTCGATGATCCGCCATGTCTCATGCAGCAATGTGTTGGTAGGCGGTAGCAACCAGTCAGCCCCGTCAGCCCCGTTCAGGGAGAGCGAGCTCGTCGGATTCCGTCTTCCTCCCGCCAGAGAGATAGATGCTGCAACTTTTCAAGACTTCCGGCTGGGATGCACGTCGTCGATAGTTCGAAGTATTTGCTCTCTGCTCTGGACTGACGCTCATAAGGAGCATCTCCAAGAGGCTGCCATTACGAGTACATATACCAACCTTCGTGCCAACTGTTGGAAAGTGGCGCAGAGGGCGCGGAGCAAAGCTCGGTCCAATTAGGGGCTCAGTTTCGTGTCAAGCCGGCATCGCAACAACAGATTCTGTGTATCCGAGTGTTTCATGATGGCCTATTTCTGGTACAAAACTGTTGGAGCTCTCATACCGGCACTTCGGTAAAGCAATCATCCATGATTCCAACGATGGTTTCAAGTGATCAGGAGCTAGGACGGACGTGCGAATCATGCAACAACTACTCCCGAAGCTGGTTGCAACCGTGCAAGACTTAAAAGGGCCTTGGGTTATTCACCTTGATACATATTCATTATTATTGTCCTTGCTCTCTGGTCCTTTTATCTGATTATTTAGTACTAGTATCCAGGCTTCAACATCGAGTCTTCATTTTCTGAGTCGGCCAGATGCCCCTCCGCTGAACACCTCACTGATCAGCTTCATGACCGGCATCAAGTACCACAGATTGCCAAGCGTCCTGTAACCTCCCGAGCGGGAGTGTTTATAAGACAGTTCTCATTTTCCCTCTTCTTGCATTAAACATACTTTACAAGGCTCGCTATTTACTTTTTGATTTGTTGCGGGGTACTCGTAACGCATAGGTAGGTTACTTTGTTCGGTGTTCTAGCTTATTGCTAGAAAAAAGTGCTTGGCACTCGACCGACTCGACCAAGATGATACTCCCACAAAAGATCGTTCTCCCTTCTGGCCAACGCTGCCAAATCGCTTGGTAGAGGTGTATACCCTTTCCTTTTCTAGATTCGCATAACATCGGGAAGCTATTGTGATGCTAAATATTATGAATCCCACCGGCGGCCATGGCCGAAACAATGGCAGCAGTTACTTACCAGGCTGATGGGAAATTGCTGATTGCCTATGGGGAGTGGGCCGATGGGGGCAGGGGAATACTATTACCAGTTTTAGCAAGTATTACTTCTCTTATCACTCATGTCTAACGGGTTATTCTACGGAAAGTAATGCTATCTGAGAAATATCACGGCAGCCTAGGGGACGTATATGTCCCTACAAACCCTTCACAGCCTACCAGGGATATGTGGAAGAAATGGTTGTCAGCGTGCAGGTACTCCAACGATCCTGTAGCTCTGCCATCCAGGATGACAATCGCCAGTAGGAGCACGCAATCGAGGTTACTTTCCAGAACAATTGTCCCCTCAGCAATCGAACTAAATCGCAGCCCCAGCCTGATCGCAAAGATATTGTCTTGTGTGGTGTTTGGAGTACCAAGAGCTATGACAACTGAGGATATCTCCGAAGCCATTGAGTTGTTTGTCGAAGGAGCAAAATAGTCATTCGGTGCTGGTTTTAACGGCGCACAGTTACACGCTAGGCAAGACACGTCCATCCCTTATCAATTGAACTCTAAACTCAATTATACCAAATGCAGTTATCTCCTATCACAATTCCTCTCGCCCAAATCAATTATCCGAACAGACGAATTCGGTGGCTCCTTCGAAACGCGCCGATATTGTTCTCCGCATAATCCGCCACATCCAAGCAGAAACGAGCAAAATAATTCACGATCGGTATTAAATTCAACAGCATTGACGTCTCAGTCTCCGAGCCCGTCACTGATGTCCTGGAGCAAACCCGTCTGATAGTCGATGTTGGGATCGACTTTAAGGAGATCTCAGGTTGCACCTATGAAAATCCAAAGACGATGCAAGAGTCCGACTCCACTGATTTATTCCCGAATTCAAGTGATGCCCAAAACCCAAAACCAGCCTATTTAACGGCAAAGTACCCTGCAACGGGAAGCGTTCTTCCTCTCCTTTGCGCAGACAGCCCGCTCTCACTTCCCCTCCCTCATCCTCATGGCAGCAGGCGGTTTTCGCACACGCCTTGGTATGGAAGCCGCTCTCCAATCCGAAGGCTGCCATCTCATTGGGATTGCGTGTCCCGCTACATCAGTACCAAGACTACCCAAGGAGGTTATGCTGAATCAGAAGTAGTGGGGTTGAAGCCGGTGACTTATTCGTGGGCTTTGACATGTTGCTGAAGACGACGGGTCCTAAGCCTGTGGGTAGTGGACTGCAGGGCGAGTATTATGGTGGGCAGATTCAAATTATAGCTAGGAGTTTAAAGCTTGTTGATATGACACTGTGATAGGGTAACTTAGAGGACCTTTTGTAAGTGGAGCTAAAGCCGATCCATTCTTTCTCCTAAAATAAATCAGAGCTAAACTAATGAGGGTTCCCCTTTAGTTATCACATGCCTAGACAAAGACACTTTGTTCAATAGCTAAGATATTTTCTCGGCTTATCAGCAGCATTGGTGGGTCAAAGGAAAAGGAATCCTTAGATTAGTTATACTATGGCCGTTGTGTGCTATTTTTGGCATCCCTAAAAAGCTCGAAAACAGTTACTTTCTATCAGCACCGAGCGTAACAAAGTCAAAAGACGAGGAAAAGCTCATCAATTAACATTATAGATGCCGGACAAATTCCTCGCAACAAAAATTCCCAAACTCCATAACTCATACTCTCACCTTACCATTACGACCTTCAAGCATCACCTTTTAACCTTGACGTCCATACGCAATCGTAATCTCATATTTGTAGTCTACACCCTCTAGCCGAAGGCTTCCAGATATTACCGATGGCGACTCCTACTGTAGCCTTAAACACAACCTCTCCAGATACTACTTCTAACGTAGCTTTTTACCCACCTCGCCCCACGCTGTCGTCCGTTACTGAGAGAACTTGTAAGCATGATATATGCCCAGAAGCCTTCGTATACCACAGCTCCTTGCGCTATCATATCAAAAGACACCACCCAACTACCAGCCTACCATGTAGCAGGTGCGGGTATCTCTTCCTAGTTTCCTAGATGGGCCGCACACTGCTTGGCATAAGTGACAACGGAGAAGTGGAAGCGGAACATTGGTGCCTTAAGTACGACCATCATTATGATCCCTTAATAGAAGAGATCACCATGAGGAGCTTTGACAGGTGGGAGGCCAGGGCTGCTGATCACCCCCACCCCTATGTCTATAATTTTATTACTAATAATTAAATGATAATGAAGGAGGAGATGGAGGAGCTCTATGAAAGCCGGTCGTTCTTCCTTTTTTTAAAACCTCGTTACGTCAAAAAGACCCTCAGTACATAGCAATCGCAAGGGGACGGGCAGCGCCTCCTAATGGGTGGTTAGACCTCTCTAAGATTTAATAACCATCTAGCAGCATCTTGCCAACCAAGCGGAATGCCTTTTCTGTACGCTGTCTACAGGTGTAGTATCTATACTTTGTATATCCTCAACGGACATAGCGGACGATGCTTTAATCGGCTCTAAACACCAAAAACACTTGTTCCTGTTGATGTCTAGGAGTATGTTTTCTATTGCTAAAGCGTTAGAAGCTGCGGGTACAGCATCAACCAATATCAAAACATGCGTGGTATAAATATTAGAGTTGAATTTACTTAACTCTTTGTACGTGATTGCGTGAAAAATAAATGTCATATGATTTCCTCGGGGGAGAGTAAGTCTCGGTGAAATATAAGTAAGGTGTTGTGTAAGGTAGCTGAATAACAAACTGAATGCTCAGACTGAGGAGATAACGCTTGTTTTAATAGTTCTTTCACTAGTAGATCTTATCCTGGCTACTTTGGTCGTTTCGCCTTTGATATAGACAGAACGAACAAAATGCAACAGCTTGGTTTATGAGCCGCAGACAGCTACTGTCATAACTCGAAGTGTTTTAAGATATATAGCAATAGAACTTTATCAAACAAATAATTTCAAGATGTGTATGGTGGCGGGATGCAATCCCACCCTTTACCATACCTATTGGTATACCATTTCGAATTGATGTACAGGTAGTTTGGAACTTTGAATAATAATAGCTTCACAAATGAATGTTATATCTGCCACCGAAAAGGGGGGAAACGCTCAGGCGATGTCCGCGGGACGTCTGCCACCTGGAACTGACTTAGCACCCACTCTATGTCGATGAGTACCCATTTATTACAACTTGTTCCCTGAAGTTGAACTCGAATTCATATTATACTTCAATCCATCTAGATCAACTAAACTGATTTGACGAGTATAAAGACACGACACTTCAAATTTATGAAGCGTTCTCCTTATTCACCAACCTCCCTGTCATCATCCCAGTGGACAAACTTTACCACGCTCCAGTTCCAGGATCTATGTCTAATCTCCTTCCCAAAGATATAAATAGGGATACCACACAGCAGGACTGCTGCGGAAATACCAGCCATAGTTCCATAGGCATTTAAATAACCTACTTTGTCAACCCAAGGATTGGTATAAAAAGAAAGCAGGAAGCCAAAGCAGGATTTAAACGCCATGGTAGTAACAGTAACCTCGCCTGCGATTGGGCGATAGCAGTCGATAGTATAGACAAGGGAGACATTTGTTGCTTGGACGATTGAAAAGTTTACTATTGGCATTGCTAGTCAGTATGCGATTTCTGTCTATACGATTGTTTGAGCAACTTACGCAGTCCCAAACCGATAGTAGGACATATCCAATGAAGTTTGTACTGGATCCCAACCCCATAGAGTATCAATCCGAGAGGTGTTGTAATCAAACTAACCGCGATACTTGGCAACCTCATCTCGGGCTCTCTCAGGCCGCCATTGCGCTTGGTAAACCAGTCGGCCAATCCATCGCTCATATGTCCTCCAATGAATATACCAATCAGCGAGCCTACTATGGCAGACAAGAAACAAAGACTGGTTTGCCAGGCCTCAAATCCGTATGCTGTGCTGTATGCTGGCGCAACGTTGGATGTTACTGCGACTAGGAACCCGATGGTGACAGACATGACGAGGGCGCCCCATAAGACTGGGGGAAGAACTATTAGGGCAAGTGGTCGGATGAAAAGATTGGACAGACTTTCTGTCGTGTAGGTCCCGGAGAAGATTTGGAGTTCTTGTAGGTACGATTTACGTTTCGGGATAGCTGGGTTGATGCCGGTCTCAAAATGATCGCTTGAGATATGAGACTTTTCCTGCGCGGGAGGTATTTCATTACCGTTGACAGTGGTAGTCTCACGAGAGTAACTTGTTTCGGGGAATGTGAAAAAGACGAGCAGGAGGAGGGAGCCGATCAAGGCAGTTGCTACGTAGTAGATAGTGCGCCAGGTGTTATGGATGGTGATGAGTCTAGCGTGTTGAATATTAGCCAAAAGGATACTGAGATCGTGTAGGTGTTGTATTGCCGGATTGGGGGATAGAAAATAAAAAAATGTTTGGGATACTATGACTTACCCAGCAACAATAATACCTCCCGCAACACCACATGAAAGAGCTGACGAATACATACTAAATCTTTTCAACAACTGTTTCGTATTCATGTAATGGGGGTTAGACTTACGCCATAACAGCTCCACGTTCATGAAGAAAGAATACTACTATAATTAGCTAGAAATCGGGTGCGTAGGGAATGTAATAACTTTCCGTCAGCAATTGACAAAGGGGCCATAGTCTCAGCAGCACCGGAAGCAAATCCCATGAGTATGCGAGCTGTCAAGAAGCTGGCGTAAGAATTCGTAAAAGATAGCCAAAGGGCAACCGCAAAATACAAGGCATAGCTTGCGAGATATACGGGTCGTCGTCCATATTTGTTGACAAGCGGCATCCAGAAGAAGTTACCAACTCCTTGAAGCAGGGCAGTACATGTGAAGAAATACGAAGTCTTGGATATTGCCCCAACCATGCCTGCTGGGCCAGCTGCAGGGAAGAAGTCCATGGCGGTTTCTACTATAGCGATAGTTGGTCCAGCTGCAAGGAAGTTGCACATGAACATAGCGAGGCAAATCAACGTCGCCATGTAGTACTTCCTTGCCTTACTCCTAATGCATAAGTCAGTAAGTGCAATTACATAAATCCGAAGCAGATAGTAGTCGCTTTAAACATGCATACGTACCAGTTCAGGGGATCATTGGGATCCTGTGATGGAGTTGGAATGAGGATGATCTCATTCGTGTGCTCATGGTGATAGCGGACACTTCCAAGGGTCTGGGTTTGCTTGAGTGGTTCTTTGGCTCCATTGTTCGTGCTAATGGGTTCCATGGTGCCGACGCTGGCTACACGCACACCTGCCGACGGGATGGCAACTAAGGTGCTGTAGGATATAGGAATAGTGGATGATGGACCTCAACTTTATGATACAATTGGAAATATCGGAAATGGACTGGTGGAGAAGAGTGAACCGGTCCAGGCCCCCAGACTGCTGGGGGATGGAATCGAGGTTATACGTTGTTGATCAGCCGCCTTTCCCCAGATTTTGAATATAGACGCGAGTCCCAGCTCGGCGGCGCAAGGGACCAGACTGTGGGGTGTGGAGGAGCCGACTGGGATGCCCGAGCTTTCGGGATGTGGGGTGTACGAGTACAGGGTCCGTGAGCTCCAGCATTCCAGATGGGCTAAGAAGGGCTAAAATGAAGTTGAGTTGCGTCATGGAATATATTAAAAGACCAGGTTCATATCATATCTCCCTGTACCTACACAGTCAGAACATATCCTTACAACCTTACAATGGCAGCTCCTGCATTGCCCATCGTCTGGAAAGATGCCGCTGGCGAGAACAACTACGAAAAAGAACGCGTCGACCGCATCTTCAACGCCATAAAACCCAACCGGTATCCACGAGCCATAATTAAGGCAACTCACCCATCGCATGTGCAAGAAGCTGTTCAACTGGCCAATAAGCTGCAATGCAGAGTTTCAGTGAGATCTGGGGGCCACAGCTGGGCCGCATGGAGTGTTCGCGACGACGCGATTTTGATTGACTTGGAAGGGCTGCATGAAATTGACCTTGATGAGGATAAGACGATCGTCAAAGCGTCACCAAGTACCACAGGAGCCATGCTTAATGAAGTACTTGTTCCAAAGGGATTGATGTTTGGAGGTGGACATTGTCCTGACGTTGGAATCGGCGGTTTTTTGCTGCAGGGTGGGATGGGGTGGAATTGCAAGGTACGAAGTAGGGTTCACTACGGAATTCTCACCCACGTTAGTCAATGAATTGTAGCTGACTTGAAGCAATCCAGAATTGGGGATGGGCGTGCGAGCAAATTGTCGCCCTTGACGTGGTGACTGCTGCTGGTGAGGCCTTGCACTGTAGTGAGACTGAAAATTCAGATCTTCTGTGGTGCGCTCGAGGCGCCGGACCAGGTATAATTGATACTGTCTCTAAACAGAGTCATAGTTGCTGACAAAATTGCAGGTTTTCCAGCAATAGTCACGAGATTCTACTTGAAAACTCGCCAGAGACCTGCAGTGATGTACCGGTCTACTTTCATCTATCCAATTTCTGTGTACAAAACTGTTATGGACTGGATAACAAAGGTGCCTGAAATCGCCCCTGCTACATTTTTGCCCTTTACCTCTCTCTAATTTATCACACATAAAGATATTCATTTCCCCTCAGTCTAACCTGATCGGCATTATTTCTCAGCTCTAACAAACTCTTCCAGATCTCACCCACCTCCGACCCAGGCAACGAAATCGTGGCCGTTGGTCTCACACCCAAAGGAATGAACGAAATATGCATAATGGCCCATATTGTCACATTTCAAGAATCTGAGTCGGCTGCTCGCGAGGCCCTGCGACCCCTAGACGAATCCCGCCCCGTTGGTGCCTTAGTTGAACTCGTATCACAACCCACCAGCATTGCCGATCAATACGTGGATCAAGCACACGCAAACCCGGAAAACCATCGCTATTGCGCTGACAACGCGTATATAAAGAATGATGCGGATGTAACCGGTGTGTTGGAGAAAGCATTCACAAGCCTTCCACATCGCAAGAGTTTTGCGCTTTGGTTTTCTATGGTACCTACAAGTAGGCGGCCAATGCCTGATATGGCGTGCAGTATGCAGAGCGATCATTACTTTGCATTGTATACGGTTTGGGAGGATGCGGAGGATGACGTGCGGTGTCAGGGATGGGTCAAAAACATTATGAGGGAAGTCGCGCCGATGTCTGAGGGCGCTTATCTTGGGGATTCAGATTTTCAGGTTAGAAGAACCAAGTTTTGGTCGGATGCGGCGGCGGCGAAGCTAATGAGCCTGAGGAGGAAATGGGATCCAAAAGGAACGGTTTCTGGGTATTTAGATGAGGGGGATGCGTCTGGGACGGAAGGATTGGATAACCAGAACTGGATCAAAAGTTAAATTTCTAATTAGTTTTCGAGACCGTCTAATTATCCTACCACTACATTGCCTAAGATTTGATATTATATGGCAAGAATAAGTGTTTGAATTAGATAAAAGCTAAATTCTACAAAGACCACCCGGCATCTATCAACATGTTTACACCTGTCACACTTCGGCTTCTCACAAAATAGAGGACTTGTTCCGCAACGTCCTATATTCACCGAGTCAGTAAACAGTCACAAATTTATCTTCATTGGTAAGAGAAGCGGTGGTTGAAAATTCTCACAGCATGTATAGCTTCGTTTGGTGGGCAAGGGGTAGTAAACGTACCTCAACCGTAGCAAATCTTTTCAGTTGAGATCTTGCCACAGATGAATCCAGCCGTTCTTGAGGAAACTTAAGGCCCCAATCCTATATATTATTAGCTTCGAGCCAGGAATTGTGAGAGGGAAGTGAAGCGGACGGTAAGAAGAATACCCGGAGAAACAGAGTTCACCCGTATCCTCGGACTACAAATCATGGCCATTGATTTAGCTAAGTGTATTTGCGCAGCCTTTGTAACAGAATATGCCTATACATAAATTGTTAGCCGGGATACTTTCTCAATAGCAATATGAGGGAAGTAAAGATATATTGGGATACCGCATACCAGTGAACTACCACTCGGTCTCACCCCAGCTAAACTTGCAGTCGTAATAAATGCCCCTTCGGTCTCATCAAGGTATTTCTTGGAAGCATGCATCAACCACAAATGACTCTTCACATTCATATTCCAGCATTTATCCCACATCTCCTCATCAACATTATCATCTAGATCATTGAAATCCTGGATCGAGGTCCACCCCCCATTACTGAATACAGCATCCAGTTTTCCCATTTCCAATATGGATCCCGAGACCAGTCGTTGGATGTCAGACCTTTTGGACAAGTCCGCACGAATTGAGACAAAATTATTGCATCCTTTAGTCTTCGATAAGGGAGAGATCTGGTGCAATTCCTTCACAAGGATACTTGCGCGCAATTCATTTGAGGAGTAGTTGATTATTACACGCATGCCGGCTTTAGCAAAGACTCGTGCGGTGGCTGCACCGAGACCAGCCGAGCCGGCAGTTATGAGTACGACTAAAGGGGTCGACATGACGAGTATTTTCTCCCGAAATAATCACTGTTATTTTCCCCAATCCTTCCCTCATATACGGCCTCGACATTTTCTTTTGTGTTGGGATATAAATCATTTACTTTCAGGTCCGTGTTCGGGTCCACGTACCCAGCCGCGGAACGGAGGTCTTGTCTGTCTAGGTAGGCGTGTACCGTACGTTGTCCATTGCCGATGCTGCCCCGCTCAGGCATTCTAAGTTCTAACCCGCATCGCTGTCCTTCCCATCTCGAAGCCCACACTCTCCCCCACAATCCCGAGGCCCAGTATTTTGCTGCACTACAGCGCCTGGCACTGTATGAGATTCCATGTGGAGAGCCGGCGGGGTGGGCAGGTCACTGTAATGGTCGAGTATCCATAGCAGCATTAGAAATATATCACTGACTTGGCACCTCGTCCCCGTGCTTCTGATCTCGTCCCAGCCAGAGATACCGTACCTGAACCACTCTGTCTTTTGCCGATAAATTATACGAGTAATCACGAGAACGATGGCGACAAAATTCTACAACGCCGCGGACACCACCCTGGGAACGCTCGTAAATAAACATTACAGTGGGGTCAACGGGACAAATGGCCCAAAACCTCTCGATATTGCGATTGTCGGCGCTGGAATTGGTGGCCTAGCGGCTGCTATTGGATTGAGGAAGGCTGGGCACAATGTTTCTGTATAGTGTTATCATTCATATGTATCCAAACACCCCATACTTACAGTTTACAGCTATACGAGCAATCTCAATTCGCATCTGAACTTGGTGCTGCCATTCATCTCGCTCCAAATTCTAACGGTATCCTCCGACGTTACGGTATCATGGCCGAAGACTTTGGTGCGGTAACAATGTCTCGTTTGGCTGAATACGACGAAAGGGGTGTTGAGAAAAGAAGAGTAGACCTGACAGAAGAGAATAAGATGTGGCAGCATCCGTGGATGTTGGTGCATCGCGTTAGACTTCATGACAAGTTGAAGCAGACCGCGACTGGGGTGGAGGGAGAGGGAAGGCCAGCAAAGCTGTATTTGTCAAGCAAGGTGGTGGCGGTTGATACAGAAAATGCGACAATCGAATTGGAGAAAGGAGAAAAAATCCAAGCCGATTTGGTACTTGGGGCCGATGGTATTTACGTAGGTATCCTGAAATTCCAATGAGCTGTCACTGACTACAAATATAGTCCAAGACGAGAGAATCCATTACTGGGTATCCCAGCAAACTCTTTGGGTCTGGAAAGGCTGCGTTTCGATTCCTCATTCCTCGGAAAGATGCAACAACAGATCCCGAGGTCGCAAAATTGCTCGAAAATGATAATGAACTAATCATTTGGTACGGAGCTGACAGACGCGTTGTGGTTTATCCTTGCGAAAACAACGAACAACTGAATTTCGTGTGCATTCATCCGGAAGGAGAATCTCAAGGTGGCACTACCGGTATGGATTGAATTCATCCCTAGCTCTTGCTAACGAAAATGCTAATGTGAAAAAGAATGGAATAAGCAAGCCTCAATGGAAAGTCTTCTAAAAGTATATCAGGACTTTGATCCAAAGTTGCTATCTCTATTCCAAAAGGCAGACCCAGATAGTTTGAAGGCCTGGAAGCTCTTGGATATGGAGGTGTTATCAACATGGTCGAAGGGGAAGCTAGCAGTATTGGGAGATGCTGCACATCCCTTCTTGCCACGTAAGCATTCGTGGAGATAGTTTGCCATGCACATACTGACTAAAGCAGATCAAGGGCAAGGTGGAGGAGTTGCGTTGGAAGACGCGGCCACTTTGTCGGTGGTTCTCCCTTTTGGTACAAAACCCGAAGAGATACCTGAGCGGTTGAAGCTCTATGAAAAAATTCGCTATGAACGAGCCAACAACATCCAAGAATACTCCCGACAGGCGGGTAAAGATTGCATGAATGGGAAGCCGGCTATTGATAGTTTGTCGCCCATTCCATGATCCCTACCTCGTCTTGCTGACAACACATAGTGATGAAATACACTGCATATAACTTTGGACATGACGAGTTTGACAACTCAACAAATATCTTCCTGAAATGGCGACGAGCCAAATGCCCCGAACTCTACTTTCGCATGCCGATAGCATTTGGCCCCTCCCCTGGACCAAGACAAGACATCTGGGGCAACGCTAGACCCAGCCTAGAGCAAACTTTCCTCACGGCGTCCGTGAAATTCAAAACCTCTGCTACATTCCTCAAGAACCTCTTCCCAACTGAATCCTTCACGTTCAAGTCTCCTGGGTCGGTGGCTTATGCTAGTTTCTCGACCACTACACTAGGCAACATGACATGGCTAGGTGGCGGCGGGTATAACCATTTTGGATTATACATCCACGGAGTCCAATACACGAAGAAGGATGGAACGACGATTGACGGGACATACATGCCTCTGCTATTTGAAAGCTTGGCAGACCCCATCGTATCTGGCAGAGACGAGCTCGGAATGCCTAAGGTATATTGTGCAATTGATATTCACCGTCGCTCCAAATCATATCGTATGCAAGCCTCATGGCAAGGGGCCAAATTTTGCGACTTCAACCTTGAAGGTCTCTCACCTGTTGATCCAGCCACGGAAAAGGGGACGATAGGTGGGGAGGCCGATTACGGAATCCTGGTATACAGATACATTCCTGCAGTGGGCAGAGATATGAGAGGGAAATCAGACTGTGAATACCCAGTTGTAGTACCTCACGAAGATGAATCGAAAGTAGTGCCATCGACAGTGAAAAGTGTTGCGAAACCAACAAAGGCTAGCGTAAGTTTTGACAAGTTGGATTTGGATGCCCTACCAACACTGCATCATATTGTCAGTGTCCTTGCGGATATTCCTATCTATGAGGTTGTGGGCGCAAAGGTGGTGGAAGGTACTGGGGTCCCTGATGTTAGTAGTGCAAGGAGGGTTGAGTAGATGTTTGTTGGTCTACGCCTGTATATAGTTAGGGGGTAAACTCCCTCCCCTATTCCTTTTCCTGAATCAAACCCTCAATGGCTCTTCTACCTCTGGATCATCCGGATCCAACAATTTCAGATGCAACAAAAGATTTAGCTTTTCACTGATGGGCTATGACTTTAATGTTGTTAACACTGTTAAGTCAACTTTGCTGTTTTGCATGACTTCTAAGTTCTACTTGACAATAACATCAAGCAAATAATCCAGAAGAGGGTCGGACATATCCCACTATAGAAAGGCTTAGAGTTCCAACCAGGAACTTTGAGATACGTTCATCTCATATATCAACCATGATTCCCAAATAGGCAATAATGCCACAAATATTTATATTTTCTCTCTAAAACACCCTCATCACTTCCTGCTTTCAGGGACCTGCAATCCCCCATAATCCTCTCCTAGTTCCTGGCCGGAAATTTCTAGCGGCCTGCTCTCTTGTAAAACATACAACATCCTAGCCCACTTACCCTCCCCACTTGCATTCCTCCACGCATGCATAGTGCCACGCTGAACACTTACATCTCCGCGCTTCATAAGCCGTGACTCTCCGTTATCAAGCACTAGTTCGATTTGGCCCTCTAGCACTACACCATAATCGAGTGAGACGGTGCGGTGCATGGGCGATGTAGCACCTGGTGGCATGTCGACCATGCGAAGGACAGTGCCACCGGGAATCATTACGCCGGGGAGATTTTCAAGGTAGTCTGAAGTTCATCCAATCAGAAACATACATCCGCGGATTATTTTACTGCATTGAAGAAAAATGCATTCGTTTGGTGTTACATACCGGAATATACATTGATGTCGGCACTGTTGTTCAACGTTACCGGGGACCCATTTGTGGCATAGCACAGCGAAAAGATGGCATCTCCAGGTATTTGTTGAAAAGGGATTTGTTCTGGAATCGTAGTACTAAAGACTGCATTCCCTTCACTGTCATGATCGGTGATGAAGCGCTTTGGGTGGGAGAAACCCCGGGCGGAAGCGGGGGAAGCGTCTGTGGAGGTACATGGTGGCGGACCCATGGTTAAGAATGAGGATATGAGAGAGTTTGAAATTATAAACCTGGAATTGGGTCTCAGGAAATAGCGGGCGAAAAGAATAATACGATGAATATTTGGAGGGAGTCAAAGAGTCAGAGGAAGGGAATGGAAGATGCGAGGATGCAATTTAAAGCACAAAATATGCCGAAGCTTGAGTGCGATGTTGCTCTCTCTTCAACTTGAGCATTGCATCTCGGACGGCAGACACTTGTGTGCATTATTGGATTACTCGAGTAGATCTCGTTCGGCTCGGCCTTAGCAGTTGAGTCTCCCTCCACATTGAACGAAATCCTCCCCCACACCACCCGAGCGGCTTCGGGAACTTTTCCTGTAGTCAGGAACAGCGAACGTAGCACCAGAACCACGAAATTAGACGTAGCTATATGTTTCGTTGGATTCCAAACTACCTCGTACTTTCTACAAGGAAAATACCGACGCAACCGCTACTCATAACGAAAATGACGGAAACCAACGTTATAAGAGACATTAGAGAAGTGCATCGCGACGAGGAAAACAGTCTCATATTTGAAAAGAACGTTTCAATCCCATTAAAGAATTCGGATTTACCAGTCCGCTGCAACGTTTATCGACCTCTGAGCACCAAAGGTGGTGAGAAGTCCCCGGTGCTAGTTACATACGGGCCGTATGGAAAGGACATCCCGTACGCAACCTTTTTCAAAGACTCGTTCAATGAAGTGAATCCTGAGCACAGGAGTAAGTACAGTGCATGGGAGACTCCGGATCCCGTTTACTGGACTGCGAGAGGTTATGTTGTTGTGCGTGTGGACGAGCGAGGCCTTGGGCAGAGTCCGGGCATGCTGGATACGATGAGCCGGGGAACAAGTGATTGTTTTTTTGATGTGGTGGAGTGGGCTGCGGTACAGGACTGGAGTACTGGGAAGGTGGGCTTGTTGGGAATTAGCTATTATGCTGGTATGCCTGTGCCCCTTTTAATGTTGTTAGCTTTTGATTGCTGAGCTCTGTGTTAGGTAGTCAATGGAGGGTTGCTGCGCGGAGACCGAAAGGCCTGGCCGCGATTATACCTTGGGAAGGAATGTCCGATTACTATCGCGATCGCTGTCGACATGGGGGAATACTCTCTAACAAATTCATCAGCTTCTGGTGGAACCGTCAAGTGCTCGTCAACCAATATGGCAAGCCTGGGCGTTCAGAACTCATATTCCCTCCAGATGGCCCTGGTGCGCGGGGCCAGGAAAATACTATCGAGGGTGATTTATCTGAGGATGTGGTCAAAAAGAGCCGCAGGGACCAGACTGTGGACAACGAAGCAAATAAGTTCAGAGATGACGACTACTATGCCAGCAAGGAGTTCAATTTGGAGGATATTGAGGTTCCACTGTTATCTGTGGCTAACTGGGGGGGTATCCTTTTGCATTTGAGAGGAAATGTTGAAGGGTACACGTGGGCGGGCTCGAAATTCAAATATTTGCGTTTTATTACTGGTCGACATGATCTTCCCTTCTAGTGAGTATATCATCTCCCATCCTCAGACTCTTGGGGTCATCATAATAACGTTGGTGTAGCTACCGTAACGAAGTCGAGATCCAAAAGTCTTTTCTCGACGCTTTTCTGAAAGGCCAAGATACCTATGGTTGGTCAACGCCAGGCAAAGTCCCACCCGTAACCATAACCCTCCGTAAGGGAAACGTGGGCTTCAATGATGCTGTAGCCGAATCCGCCTACACAAAACGCACCGAAACCGCCTGGCCACTTCCTCGCACCCAATACACGAAATATTTCTTCACGTCCGAAAAGAGACTTGTGGCCACTGCCCAGGAAGATATAAAGGAAGAGAAGCTGACTTTTGATGCTCTGGGATCCATTGATAATTTCCAAGGTGTGAAATTTGTTGGTGAACCCTTTGAGAGTGAGACCGAAATAACTGGCCATGTTACGGCGCATTTAAATGTCAGCATGTCACTTGATAGCAGTGAAGATGTGGGATTAGGGAAGGATATTGATCTCTTCCTCACGCTTCGCCATATTGATACTACTGGCAAAGAGGTGCTGTATACTGGCACAGCAGGCGACGGCGTTCCATTAACCAAAGGCTGGTTACGGTGCTCGATGAGGAAAGTTCACAAAGACCACCCAAGACATAGAAGTTACCTGCCGCATCGGGAGTATCTATCTACGGATGTGGAACAATTGAAAGCTGGGGAGGTGTACGAGGTGGATGTTGAGCTCTGGCCAACGAATGTTGTAGTTGAGAAGGGTGGAAAGATTGTGCTCGAGGTGGCAAGCGGGGACACGCAGGGGTGTGGCGTGTTTCAGCATGTCAGCGAGTTGGATAGGCCGAGAGGGAAGTTTGCTGGACGCAATCATGTGCATTTTGGGAGGGGAATGGAGAATTATGTTACCCTTCCCATTATACCTACTGAATGAGATGTAGGATAGGGGGGATTTCTAGGGGTTATGCGATAGATATTTTGGTTTTGACTAATAAAGTACGTTAACAAATCAAGTTTTGCCGCAAACGAAACACTGCTAGGCTTGTATGTTCTCTCAAGATTAATCCTAAGGTATATGGCGTTTGCCTTTGAGATATAGCTCGCGACCGCTTATTTAACACTTTATGCAATGAGTAGGTACATTCAATTTTAACATATACGCTGTACATACAGTTAAACAGTAGATATAAGGAAGCGTAAAGACACTATATTATAGTCAATCAATAAATAAACCCCCGCTCGCCGTCAAATTGAGCCCATTGATCCAACTAGCCCTAGGTTCACACAAAAATCCCACAGCAAAGGCAATCTCATCCGGCTTCGCCATGCGTGCTCCTACGGGCGTTTGATCCAGCACAGGCTGCATCATCTTTATGAATGCCTCTCCGGCCGCTGCAAACCCCTCTGTCATCGTGGGTCCCGGACTAACAGCGTTGACTGTGCATCCGTACTTCGGGGGTAGTTCTTTCGCCCAGCATCGAGTAAAGGAATCCACCATTCCTTTCGTCCCGGCATAGATCGTTTGCATAGCAGGTGCTGCCCGGGAAGAGATACTATCAATGTTGATTATTCTTGAGTCTGTTTTCGAGAGGTGAGGGAGTACGGCTTGGGTAAGGAGGAATGTTCCTCGGCCATTCAGGTCGACAAGTGAGGTCCAGTGCTCCATGGTTTGCTCTTCGAATGGGAGGTTAATTGCTATTGCGGCATTGTTGACCAAGATATCAATCTTCCCGAATTCCTTCACTGCTGCATCAATGAGAGTTTGAGGACCGTCGAGTGTCGAGATATCAGCACAGACGGCGATTGCTCGGGGTGTGAGCCTATTGGATAAAGCGAGTGCGTCCAGCTCGAGGGATTGATATGGGTAATTGATGACCACGTTGCAGCCGCGTGAGGAAAGCTCTAGTGCGATTGCTGCCCCTATGCCAGAACACGATCCACTGATGACGGCGGTTTTCCCTAAGAGCGTCGTATGTTCTAGAAGGGGAGTGATGGAAGCCGGTGGAGGTGTGGTGACTGAAGTTATGATTGATAGCGAGCATGTGAGAGTAACGTGGGTAACGGTCCGGAAACTGGGAGAAGCACGGGACGGGACGACCCGAGAAGAAACCCGACAGAGAAGATAACGATTGTTCTATGCCAAGAAAACGTTGAGAATAGGGCAGGTAATAATGTCCTCCTTGCAGCGATACCGAAGTCCAGGTACGTTTTAAAGGTACTGCGGGATACCGGTGCGGAGACTTTCCAAGTGTGTTCCGGCATTTCGGTCGGTATATCCACGCAACTGTCTGATGCTCGGGATGTGGGGGGAATTCCACTTGGGCCGAATGGAACCGGGCCTTTCCCTTTAGAAACAGGTTATTGTAGTGCCCACGCTAACGATGTACCCACATCATGATCGCCATCTAAAGACGGTAAAGTATTACCGAAATCGATATTGATATATTTGATCAACCCAGAGTTCACAAATGAATCCCTCTTTTATAAGATTACTCTAGTCTCGAAATTCTTCCAGTCACTTGACAGCACTATTTATAAATCTAGCCCAACGCATCCAGTTGTCCATTATGCCCCACTATTTAAAGTCAGGCTCTCCAAGCACAGCTGCATCGAGTAGCAACGCGCCATCCGATGTTCCCTCCATTGTCAGCTCAGTAATCGACGACATTCTCAAAAATGGAGACTCTGCCGTCCGCTCATATTCCGAGAAATTTGACAAGTGGTCTCCACCTTCCTTCAAACTCTCTCCCAAAGAAATCGAGGATATCATCAGTAGTCTACCAGAACAAGTGGTCAAGGATATTAAAGAGGTACAGAGAAACGTGAGGACATTTGCTCAGGCGCAAAAGGAGAGCTTGAAAGACTTTGAGCTTGAGATACATCCTGGGGTTTTCTTGGGGCAGAAAAATGTGCCGATTGGTTCTGTAGGATGGTGAGTTACTAAATTTCATCCTTACACAATTTTTTGCTCATAGTCACCAATACCTTAGCATCGTATAGCGGATAGGAGACCCTTGCTGACAACTTCGCAGCTATATCCCGGGTGGTCGTTACCCGCTGTTAGCCTCTGCCCATATGACGATTCTCACTGCTAAAGTGGCCGGCGTCCCTCACGTAATGGGATTTACTCCTCCCATCAACGGCACTATTCCCACTGCGACAGTTGCAGCCATGGCACTGGCAGGCGCAGACTCAATATATATCCTGGGAGGCGTACAAGCTATTGCAGGCATGGCAATCGGCACCGAAACCATCCCAAAGGTTGACTTTATTGCCGGACCCGGAAACGCCTTCGTGGCAGAAGCCAAACGCCAATTCTTTGGTGCCGTGGGTATCGATCTTTTTGCTGGCCCGACAGAGGTACTTATTGTTGCCGACGAGTTCGCAGACGCGTTTACAGTGGCGACGGATTTGCTGAGCCAGGCAGAACATGGGCCTGATACGCCTGCTGTCCTGATTACTACTAGCGAGGATCTGGGCAACGAAGTGATAAGGTTGATTGATGTCATTTTAAGGGACATGCCGACGGCTCAACTGGCGGGGACGAGTTGGGTAAATTTTGGGGAGGTGGCGGTTGTGGAGAGCCTTGATGAGGCGTATAGGTTGGCCGATAAGTACGCTTCTGAGCATGTACAGATTTTAACCAAGGAGCCGAGGGCTGCATTGGAAAAGATGACGAATTATGGAGCGTTGTTCTTGGGAGAGAGGACGTGTGTTAGTTATGGTGATAAGGTAAGCCTCAACCCCCCTTATAAAACAAAACCAAATTGGAAAGCTAATATGGATAGGTGATTGGGACTAACCATGTTCTTCCTACAAGAGGGGCTGCACGGTATACGGGTGGCCTATGGGTTGGGAAATACCTCAAGACTGTTACTTACCAAGAGGTAACATCGGACAAGGCGAGCGGCGAGTTGGGCCGACTATGTGGGCGCGCTGCAAGGGTGGAGAATTTTGAAGGACATGCGAGGTCGGGAGATTTACGGGCGCATCATTTTCTGAATGATCAATATGAGTGGATTGATGTTGCAAAGAACGGGGACAAAAGGGACTCGGCCGGGAGACTTTAGATAGGGGTTGCGTAGATCGTATGGGCAGTCCCAACTAACGAAGGTCTCCTCTGTGGTGAAAATAGGAAGGAATAGCCAGCGTCAAATCCTATGCTAGACTCAAATAGCCAGCTTAGTGACCTATGGTTAAACAGGATTGTGTTAAGATTATCAGCAACGAATAAGTCAATAAAGTGGTAACGTAAATAGGTAGATAAAGGGCTTGGGTAAAAGCCAAGTGCATTGCTACACGGCTTGATTAGGGTGCTTACGGCAAGCCTGACTCAGCAATACGAATCCGTCCTGGTGGTATCTTAGTTCCGCTATTCCCCTTTCGGCCTGGGTGGCTGCTTTGTAGCAGATGCGCTACTGCAAGGGCCTGACTCTGCTCCATACAACCCCGCAACCCCGCAAACCCCACATTCCCGAGCACCGGCCGCAGAAGGCTCGCTCCTCCACCTGTCCCTTATATCAGGATCCTCACTTCCTCCACAGTTTGCCGGCCGCAAAGTCATTCCACCACCTACCAGACATAACAGCAGTATCGTAGTAGTATAGCCCTTGTCACCTCTCACCATGGAGACCGAGATCCACTCTGCGATCTCAGCCGATCCCGATCCCGATCCAAATCCAAATCCAAATCCAAATCCAAATCGGGGAGGCCCAAATCAGATTCAGCCCGGCCCGTTCAAATGCAATGTCTGCCAACGGACCTATGCACGCATAGATCACCTTTCGCGTCACTTCCGCTCACGTAAGCCTCTCTTGAGACCCTTGGGGTACCAAGTTGCTAACCATAATGTGTTTAGATACCTCTGAGAAGCCGTATCGATGTGAGGTTTGTTTCAAGACTTTTAGCAGATCGTACGTCATGATTATAAGATTTCATATCCCTCTATGCCTGTGAAATATACTCTACTAATCCATTTCTAGTGATCTATTGAAGAGGCATGCACTAGCCCATCCTAGTAACCGTCGACACCGCAAAAGTCACTCACCTTGCCCACGTCGCGTCTCACAAGCTTGTAAGGCGTGCGCAGCTGCAAAGCTGAAATGTAAAGAAGAGAAACCATGCCAAAGATGTGAAGCCAAGGGCATCACTTGCGAGTACAATGAGATAGACGCGAGAACTGCCGGATCCTGGCAATCCCAACCACCAAGCTGCACACAGAATGCTAGCCACCGGGAGGTCGATAGCTCTTTGTCTGAGGATACATTGGCCCCGACCAGTAATCGAGGTCGTGGCGAATCCGCTCTGAAGAATGGTCATCATGTCCCAAATCCGCCTCAGAGTCAAGTTGGAGATGGTAAATCCCCTCATCAGCAGAGAAGTGCGGTTTCGCTAATATTCCAGGCACTAATACACCCATGTTTTCGCCAATAATGGACAATCCATCGGCTGAACTGATAGAGTGTGACGAGAATATGTTCGCCGATTTCCTACGAGATGTCATGATGCCGACGCCTTCCGAGCAATTCAACAGCCAACCACTACTGACTTATGCCGTCGACACTCAATCAATGGCCTGCAGAGATCTCTTATCTTTTGGGCTAGAATCCAACCTCGAGCTTAATGATCAGGATTACAGCCTCATGGACTTTTATCAAAGCAAGGACCTCGACGAATCCTACAATATGAAAGAAGTTACCGACAATCCATCTTCCAGGCATGAACCACTCACGCCACAATCCGACACGCCTATTCAAAACAATACGGAACGCCTTGCACTAGGTACGAAAGCTTTTCGCTCATCCCTCTGGTGCTGGACGCCGGTCCGCGCAGACACTGGATCAATTGAGCAACACAATATTACCCTTCACCCTTCCGAGATGAGCAGTCCCACCACGTACTTCTCAAAGGATATGCATGTTAATACTGATAATTTTGATTCCACGGCTCGGGATAAGATTGTAGCTATGGTGCTCAGTACAACACCGAGGCAATCCTTTGAAAAGGTCATGTCAGGTTTTCCCTCCGTGGAGCTACAGAATAATCTCCTTCATTCCTTCCTCGCATCCCATATGGCACAGCCTGATACCTGGATTCACTCCCCAACTTTAAGGATTGGAAGGCAGAGACCAGAGTTATTAGCGGGGATTATTTCAAGTGGTGCTGTCCTTTCAACTTCTGTCACTATTCGCAAACTGGGGTTTGCAATCCATGAAGCCGTGAGGCATTCCCTTCCAAAAGTTTGTGAGGAGAATAACTCTGCGACGCGTGATCTGGGCCTCCTACAAGCCATAGCACTAAATCTAGATGTTGGGCTTTGGAGCGGTAATAAGCGGAAGATTGAACTAGCAGAAAGCCATGCAGGCATGGTTATAACAATGTGTCGACGAGCCAGTCGATTTTTGCGGTCGTCTTACAGGGCTATTGTTCCCTTGGAGAGCGATGATGGTGAAGTTTTGGAGAATAAGTGGAGGAGTTGGGCCCATCAAGAATCTTTGAAGAGGTATTTAGCCCAACCTTCAGGAAGCTTGATTCCAAATTCATTAATTTCTCTTCTCTTAGGCTCGTCTTCTTCCTCTTCACCCGCGATGCACAAACCTCGATTTCCTTGATTGTTCCTACCTTAATATCTTACGCCGAGCTCTCCCTTCCTCTACCTGAACCCCGCAGCCTCTTCCTTGCCCGCACAGCTAACGAATGGAAATCAACCTACCTTTCTCAAACCTCCTCCATCAACACAAACGAGCGCATCCCGTCCTTGCAACAATGCCTCCATGAAATTTCCCCCTTAACTAGTCCCTCTATCCACGCACGTATCGACACCGCCCTGTCTCTATCCATAATAGCCTACGGAATCTGGGGCCTGATCCTCGAGTACCGCCAACTGAGCTCAGTCACAAAAGCATACCCACCATCACACCTCTCCTCTAGCCTCTTAGTGCTTGAACACCGACATCAAGAACTTTGCCAACTATTACAACTTTTCTCTATCTCGTCGTCAGAACTTGGACTAGGTAGAGACGTTTTATCAGGCACAGCTCTGCAATCCAAAATGCTGACCGAGCTCCTTCTCACCCATCTGCATGTGTCCTTCGATAACTTGCAACTTTTTGCGGGCAGAGAAGGCGAAGAAGAAGCCCGACGTGTCTACCCTTCCCTCCAGCGATGGGCTGCTAGCCGTGAAGCTCGGACGGCCGTTTTCCACGCAGGGCAGGTTGTGCGGTATGCGAAGCTGCTGAGTCACAGAAGAAGTGAGATCACTGGCATGCAAGGAGGAGTGCGGGGTTTCTTCGCCGTCGCTGTCTACCACGCTTCGCTCACGTTCTGGGCAGTTGGAGTGTTGGGTATAAGGCCAGGACACAATCATGATTCGCAGCAACCAGAACTACCTACGGCTGAAGATCGAATTGGGGTAGAAGAGGGTGGTGGTAACAATGGTGAAGAGCTGGTCTGGCTGGATGTGGAAGAGAGCTCGGCTACAAAATCATTTATTGCGCTAGGTCGTGGAGTGCCTTGTTTCTCGACAACGGGGACTCCAGGAGCCGATGATTCTACGCCAAAGGAAGTGGCGAAGTTATGTGAGCCTGGAATGGTCATGAGTGCCATGGTTAAGGTCTTGAGAGGTACGTCTGGTGACGAAGATGAAGATGCACCGCCGCCGCCGCTTGTGGAGAATTTAAGTCAGTTGATGAGAGAGTTGGGTGATGCCGCGAGGGGTATTGGAGTTAGGTGATATACACTTTGGTATTCATCAATAATAGGTCATTCTATTACTCCACTGGGAACTTGAATATGACGAACAAAGGGTGCTATGGAAGCCTTATACCTGCCAGCGATTCACCACCAATGTGGTCGAGAAGGACTGAAGATATTGGACGATCGTGGATGTGGGCAAGCACTCTCTTAGTCTAGAGAGTCTTATAAAGTTTTAATCTCTGTCGTTCATAATACATAATGGCATGTAACATATGCCGTGCTTTGTGAATAGTCAATCAATAACTTGCTTCAATACAGCAATTGATGTTGGATGATGGCTTCTACAGAAATCTCGCAAAACGTTGTTGCGAACAATTTATTAATTTTCTTCTAATTATAAAGACTCTATTTTGCTATATAGAGTGTGATAAAGTCAGAAGATTGAGGTAGGTTTGACCATGAGGCGATACCGAGCATCCTTTGAAACGGTCATTCTCGGGTCGATGTGGGGGAAAGAAAACCATCGGGTCTTGTTTCAAGCGAATTTTGGGGCCGACAGGTTGGATTGGCCATCGTGAATTCGACGCCTCCAAGGCCCGAGACCTGTTAATGGCCGAGGAAGGCATTAAACTTTCGGCCTAGGTTAAACTTGATTATTTTGAATTTATTTCCATCCAAGACGAGGTTGTAGTATACGCCAAATCCCTAGCTCTCGCAATCATGGCCGCACAAAGTAAGTAACCTGTAGGTTCCGTGCTTTCCAGAGGGTTGACCTTGTAATAGAGACGTTGACACCAGTTCATTTCTTTTCACATGGCTCGACAATGATGCTAGGAGAAGAATGTGAGTCGGCGACATACTGGAAGAAATGCGGAGACGAGGCTATAGCACACGGCATCAAAGGTGTTATAATGATGGTAAGCGTCCATGCGTTACCAAGTAACAAGACTTGTTTATTCTAACATAAAAACCTTCAGGGCGCCCATTGGGACTGTTTAGGGGACAAAATTCAAGTCGCAACAAATCCGAAACCCAACAAAAGCCCCGTGGCATATGTCCATCCCTCAAAGTACGCCAACTATAAACTCAACCCTGACATCCCCACTGCAAATCGTTGCGTGGAAATGCTCAAAGCAGAAGGCTTCAACGCCGAAGCCAACCCCAATTTTGACTGGATCCACGATACGTATCTCATACTCATCAGAATGTTCCCAGGCGGCTGTCCCCCGACGACCCTCGTATCAATGAACGCTCGATTCGACCCCCACTACCACATGAAGGTTGGTTCCACACTCCGAGCTCTGCGTAAGGAAAACTACCTGGTCATTGGCTCCGGCGGCGCTGTACATAACTTATACAGAAACGTCTGGGGTCCCATGTTACAGCACCGAGACAACTTCGCCCAAGAGAATCCGCCGGAGGCGTGGGCCATGGAATTCAGACAAGCCGTACAAGATGTTATTTCGAATAACAGCGGGCCAAAGTTACGCAGAGGAATGACTCGATTGATGAAGCATCCTCAATATCGGGATGCACATGCCACTGATGATCATTTTATGAGTGCGATGTTCGTGTCGGGTGCCGCTGGTGATGTGGAAGATGAGGGCTACTACGGAGAGTTGATGGCAGAGGATTGGGAGTTGGTAAGCACAATACGCCACAGCTTGAGTGAACATTGGCTAACTTTGGAGTAGACGAACATGTGCAATTCACAGTATACGTTTGGAACTTGGGGCGGTAGCATGAGGGAGGTAGCATGAATGGGGCAGCATTAAGGGGGCAGCATGAGAGCTGCAGGGTACTCATAGTGGTCAGCCAGAACTGCCAGACATTGTTCTTAAGAATTAAAATCTAATTCTGCCGTGGGAGAATCATATTCTGTTTCCAAAACGGCAATTCCATTCTACTACAACGGTAGACTGTTCAAGATGGGTGCTACATATTGGTATCAAGATGACGAAAACAAGTCAACTAGTTAATTTAAGGCACTAGAATAGACATATTGAATTTAGAATTTCGACTATATCAGGCGCCATAGTTTTCCGAAGGATAGGAAATTTTACATAGTTTTTTAAGTTAGTGTAAAAAATAATTGATCAATTAATATCAACGAGACAGGATTGACCGGAAGTGGTTGGAGATCATACAGAGCGCAAGCAACAAATAGGGCATGGATGTAGAGCTATTTGTAGTATTTGGAACAGAGAGAGAGTTAAGCTCTCTAGCTGGGGGGGAATATTATGTACATATAGGGGCTCTGCTAATACTCGTACTGCCGAATGTATTAAAGTCGATGCATGGGTGACTGATTCTTGGCAATTAATGCGGTGAATTTAATCTCAACTGGCAATCATGTATCTAACCCCCTGAATGACGGAAGGACCAGCATATTTGGTCATAAAGGCTAATCCAGTGACTGCAGATACTATAGCGACTACCCCACCTGTCAATAATCCTTGCTCGAAGAAACCGATAGCTTTGCCAAGTGGCTCATTCATCGGTGGTAGAGGGGCCGATATCTCGGCATTTATCTTGGCTTGGGCCGCCCTATTATCTTGATCGAGAAGCTGAGATAGGATAGAGTGTTGCGAGGATTGCGTGATGTATTGCGGACTGAGAGTGGAAAACATCTCTTTCGTATAGCGGGGATGCACAGAGGTTGGTGAGGTAACTGGGGCGGGTGGGCCGACTGCGTATTAGTTAGTTGAGGTCACAAAGATCAACATCATACTAACTTAAAAGATCTGCCGGAATGTGATCTGTGAACGAGATGCGTGCGTAGATGAACTGGCTCAAGTATTTTGCTGCAGGTGGCACAGCGAATAAGTATGCAGCACGAAGGGGGGTGGTGCTTCTTGAATTGACCAGATCGATAGCATCATCAAGGCTTCGTATAGAATGTACTAAAAGAATTGGTTCGGTAATGTTTTTGCCCAACAGGCTCGATTTTCTGACATTAGGTTAGCGACACACACTTAGACATTAAAATCTCCGACTTGCCTATCCTCTACAATCATAATGCTTCCGCTTGAGCCTGAGATCAAAGTTCTTGCTCCAGATTTCTGAAGCTGATTCTTAAGATCACTGGTAGTTTCCATCTTCCCGTTCCTGGTGTTACCGCTCACTTTCGAGCCAAATCGTTCCGTAGCATGCCGGGCAGCAGCATTGCAGAACTCCTCGAAGACAAATTCGTTCACCAGAACAAGATCAGGGGCATATGGTGACCGACCACAAAAAGCGAACCTGGCACGAACAATGTCTTGTGCTGCCTTTTTGACTATAGATGTGCGGTCTACGATGGCAATTGTCCTTGAAGCCGGAGAGCTAAGGACTTGGAAGGATGCGGGTGAAGTTGATTCGGCTCTACCATCTACGACAATGCAATGCTTGAAGAGGTCAGCATCAGCAGGCTTACTCTCAACCACAGCAAATGTGTCCCTATCCATTGATGCTGCAAAGATCTTGCGGAGCAGAGCGCCTAATTGCAAAAGAGTCTGGCTGATCTAAGAGATATCAGCGTACAATCTATGTCCATTGGTAAGAGCCAGAGGACTTACCTCGACCATGACACAATTTCCAGCAGCAATAGCAGCGCATGCCGGCAGGATTATAGAATAGAACCGATTATGCTGAGATGGAATAATGTACACGCATCCAATAGGGACTCGTCTGCTCAGATTATCCTTGCTGTGGGCGAGGCTGTATTCTTGGTCGAGGAATTCCTCCCAGTTAAAGGCTTCATATTGCTGTTTGACTACCTTCATAGCCAAAAATATTTCCGAGTCGGCTTCAGCCGAGGAGTATTCGGTGTCGTGACGGATCGCATTGTGTATAGCTGGTTTCGCTTTCTGCAACGCATCGTATAACTGCGCAAGCTGTTTCTGAATATATCGTGGGGTCTGGGCCCTCCCGTCGATCACTGCGGAAAGAACCCGCTGAACCTGGCCGGTCATGTTTTTGGGGGGATTGGGATGAGAGAATGCAAAAGCTGCGAGTCTGGAAGGTTTCTTGTTGTGACTTCATTTTCTGTTGGTGATAGAGCTGCATTATGTGATTGCTTTCATCGGGACTCGCGTTCGGGAGGCATATCGGCTCCTCCTCCTCCACATCTACCCGGGCCGGATTGATTGTCCAGCCATGTCCAGATCTAGACATTGCCACAACCTTCCTTTACTTTCCGGGGGACATATTATACTCATATCTGATATTTCGTATTCTCCTACCATGCGCCGATTGATCGCAATCCCAACATGTCCATTACCACAAGCACCAACACCGCCACGACGAACCGGTTAGAGGTCTTAGCTGACTACAACCTTCACCATTCTGAAGGTCAATCGTTGTCTGAGCAATCCACCGTGTCCCACCCTCCGTATGCAGACGCGTTGCACCAGAATAACCCGGACTGGTGGCCGACCGATCACCGGCGAGTTCCAGACTACCGTCCTATTAATCGCAACTTGGACAGAATCCAGCGGCCTGACGGTACAAATATGATAGAAATGGCTTTCATATTCACCATGTTGAGAGGAGTACAGTTGAATGCAGTAAGATTACCCCGGCCTGATTCAACATAAAAATGGTCGAGGCCTGATTGTGTCTTTAGAGCGTGTCGTACTTGTGGCGATATACGGGGGCATACTTGAATGGGGGACTTTTCAGATACGACATTGGTGGCGAGAAGTAGGAACTGTATTGAATGCTAGATAGTTGAGAACTTGAGGGGGAGGTTAGGATGTCCAGGTAGAGTTCATGAGCCGGGATGTCCTTGGTACTTGGAAAAGAAAGAAATTACAGGTTCACATGGATTCTGCACTCAGGACAGCATCATTAATTGGTCTAAAATACGACAACTCCAACGTCGCGCATCACCTAATGGTCGGTGATGCCTTCGATTTGAAGTGGCTCTGAGTGCTGCAACAATTGTACAACGTCTGAGCCCAGAAATTTGCTTGCATTTCTCAGTGCGTGATCGGACACTTTTATTAGTATCACTTCTCCCGAATTCAGGGCCGCCAGCCTCTAATAAAACTCCATAGTCAGTATTCTATCAAGGGCGTGTGGAGGGTGGAGTGTGGAGAGACACAGAAGTCGATGCCCCCCCCCCTATTTTCGGGAGATATTTTTAGGTGCTGCGGATACGAGTATCATACTCGGGTACGTAGAGCCACTCTGTATGGGGCCGGAAGTAAAGGGGTACGTGATCGGGACCACTTGCCTCTCGCTCGTCGCGGCTTCTAAGCCACTCCAGCCGAAGGCTACAATAAATTTCTGAACTCTAGAGAAGGTAAATATCAATTATTCGCATTAGTGCTGCCACTGGTCGTACGGTAGGTATATACGTATCCCGCTGCCTTTTGCTCTGTCCATTACGAAAATACTCCGCTTTAATTTCATGATTTCCTTTTCTCCTTCTTCTACTCTCTCTCCATCCAATTTCAGTTTTAAAGAGCAAGAGGACTTCCTCTCAAGATGTCAAAAACCACTCCAAGCGACGATATCGCTAGCAAAGTGTTGAACATCACCGATGGCTTTGGGAAAGAGACAAAAGAAACAACAGCACCAACATACCCTCTCCTCATCTCGAACGAGTCCTACACCACTCTGTCATCCTTCCCCGTTCACTCCCCATCGACCGGCAACCTCATCCACCACTTTAGCTCCGCCTCCATCACCGATACCGAGACTGCTATAGCGGCAGCACAAAAGTCCTTCCCGGCATGGCGCGCCCTTCCTCCCCCAAAGAAACGTGACATCTTCCTCAAAGCCGCTGATATAATGGATTCCCGCCGCGAAGCACTCCAAGAATACATGGTTGAGGAAACCGGCGCCACAGAGGGATGGGCAGCATTCAATCTTAATTTGGCTTCGGATATCCTCCGCGACGTAGCAGGAAGAATCTCGAGCATTACTGGAAGCATTCCGACCACTGCACAAGAAGGCACCAACGCGTTTGTGTACAAGGAACCTTATGGGGTCATCCTAGCAATTGCACCTTGGAATGCACCGTACATCCTGGGTGTACGTTCTATCGCCTTTCCGCTGGCGGCGGGCAATACGGCAATATTAAAAGCCTCTGAATTATCCCCCATGTGCTCGCATGCCATGGTTTCCTGTTTCTATGAAGCCGGGCTTCCTCAGGGCGTGTTAAATATGATTGCTCATAAACCAACTGATGCAGCCCCTGTTACTAAATATCTGATTGAGCACCCCAGTATCAAGAAGGTAAACTTTACAGGCTCGACGATAGTGGGGAAGATCATCGCAAAGCTAGCAGGAGAGAATCTCAAGCCCGTGTTACTAGAACTTGGGGGTAAGGCACCGGCTATTGTGTTAGATGATGCGGATCTGGTACTTGCAGCAAAGGAGTGTGCTTTAGGCGCGTTTCTAAACTGTGGTCAGATCTGCATGTCGACTGAACGAGTGATTGTCCACGAGAAAGTCGTCACAGAATTTGAGTTTGAGTTTAAGAAAGCAGTTGCGGAATCCGCTCATCAAGACCAAGAAGTGGGGTGTCTTATTAACAATGGTGGGGCAGACAAAAGCAAGAGGCTCCTTAAGGATGCCATTTTGAAGGGCGCGACAATAATTTACGGTGATCCGGTAAATGGTGAAGGGGCGAAGATGAAGCCAGTTATCATAAAGGGAACAACGAAGGATATGGATATCTTCTATACAGAGAGTTTTGGGCCAACGGTTAGCTTGATGGTGGTGAAAAGTGATGATGAGGCGCTAGAGTTGGCTAATGACACAGAGTATGGGCTGAGTGCTGCAGTATTTACGAGGGATTTAGCAAGGGGACTGAGGTTTGCGAGGGAGGTAGAGAGTGGAGCCGTGCACATCAATGGGATGACTGTTCACGATGAGACGGCATTGCCGCATGGTGGTGAGTTTTTCAAGAGTTACTTTTTCTTATATATGCGAGAAAGGTTGAAAAAGTGGCTGATTCAAAGGCTGCCAGGAATGAAAGCTAGTGGGTATGGGAGATTTGGAGCAAGTGGGCTGGAGGAATGGGTTAGGACAAAGACCGTCACATATAAGGATTGAGCTTCTGTTCAGGCTCAGGTCTTATATACAGGCAGCTTAATAACAAAGTCCCCACTATTCTAAGTCCCATAACCTCGACAGTATCGCACATGGATGGTTGACTTCCTAGAAGTCGGTTTGATCTTGCAGTTTGCTATGAAAATCTCCTGCTCCATTGAGTCAGGATATTACTCGCTTATATGGTGTCCTTAACATGGGTTTTGCGGATGTAGTTGGTTAAAATACTAGGTCTATCTCCTTAAGAGAATAGCGCTTCGGTCAATTCAATTACCTCATTCAACAAATTACAAGTCACATGTCTCCTATTGGTTCCTATATTTGACCAACTTGAAGTCTATTACGAGCGCTTCTATATATTAACTGCCCTTTCTTAACGGAGCAGGCGAGTTGCATACTGCAGATGTACGCAAGGCACTGTGGTTGTTGGTAAGGCTTTTCTAACAATGCTTCCTGGTGGCTCTTACGGTTATGCCATCCCAATATCCAACGAATCGCGAGTTCAGCCCTTGAACTTCCGTTCCTCTGCTGTCTTTCCTGGGTGTTGTATCTGGACCATTCGTCCTAACGCAAATCACCTGAGTCCCGGGATCAAATATAGCCAACCTACAACCTAGATGTTTAACTCGTTCTTTGGCCTTTCTTTGGTTCGCCGGCTCATTTATACGACCGTCCTATGCTAAATGGATATCAGTTGATAGCCAACCGTTGGTGTTGTCATAATATCACGCTGCCTGACGGCAAGATGGGTTCATGTAAATGAAAAGCACAAGGGCCGGTGGGAACCAGGAACAAGGCAGCTTCAATATATCCGTTGTTCAGAACCGGGAATAGGGTATCTTATTTCGGGCCGTGACTGTTGATTGAACTTGACTAATTCTGGATTCCTACTCCAATCCTTTGAACTTAAGAATCCCGCTATCAGATACTTTTCCCTTCCCCTTCTTCCGCTTCTTCCGTCGCTTTCGAGCTCCTTCCTCGTCATCACTACTGTCAGCAGCATCTTTATCGCTATCATTGGAATCATCTCCATCCAACGTGCGCTTTTTCAAACCCACATCCTCTTCGGAGTCCTCTTCGTCGTCCAATGATAGCTTCTCCTCCCACACCTTGACAATGGAACCACCTCCACTAATCAGTCTCCCTCCAACATCGAATCCCAAGCCAACCACTGCCTCGACCTCGTCATGTCTCAATGGCTCGCCCATAACTCTATTTTGGCCCAGTTGAACAATCCTGATGGTGCCGTCACCACATCCAACGACGACATTCTTCCCACCATCTCCGACGCCCTCGGGCATCACAACAAGTGAGTCCAAACTTTCCCCGCCCCCTATTCCTCGATCGACATAAATCCGCTCATCCTGATCATCCCAAACACCCTTCTCCCATAGTGTCAAAACACCAGTCGAGCTCCCCACAAGTACCTTCTCCCCCGAGCTTCGTCCCGGTCTGTGAGGTAGGCCTCCAACGTATACACTACTGAGCAACTCTTCTTCCTGGTCCTCACTCTTCACTAAAACTCCTCGTCTAAGATCTGTGACTGCCAATGTAGTGGCTCCAGTAGTAACCCATTGCTTACTGAGGCCGCTTGTGCTAGCCGCCGATGGAGGGAGAGGAGTGAGAGACGAGATATAGTCTTCGTGTGGATAGTGTGTTTGGCTCGGTTTACCGGTTGCAAAGGTTGAGGATGTGCGCAAATCATAGAGATGCAACGCTCCAGAATCGGTCGCGAGGAGTAGTGTTTGTGGGGATAGAGCGTGGATGAGAGTCGGCGGATCGATGGAATCAGAGGATGGAGTGAGGGGAAGGAGGATTTTGGATAGGACCTTGCCAGTGGAGGATGATGCCGCTTTCAAAATTCCATCTGTGCCAGCTGAGTAGAGAGCTAGATAGAGTTAGCACGTGGGCAGAGAGCTTCACTTTTGGGAGCAATTGAGTTTGACTGCGAACCTTCGCCATCGGCACTGTACGCCAGGGCTCTGCAGCTACCCTTATGTCTCCTTGTGCGCCATTCAGTTTCTATCGTACTTGTGCCGGTCGACAGGACACTGGTGTCGCCGTCACCATCATCATCGTCGCTCTGGGTGCCCGCCACAGCTGGGAGTCGAAATGATTCAACATGCCCGCCAAACAACCCGACAGCGAGGATTGGCTCATTGGGATGGAGAGCTTGGGTGAACAGCTCCGAAGAGAGAGGAAGTGTACACAGATTTTCGAACATGGTGGTTGTTCGGGCATTAGCTGATTGGTTTGGATCGTTATTTTGCTTCCTTGAAAAGAAATTTATTTAAAGGACATGATTGGCGAGAAATCGCCAAAGCTCCCAGAGTCAACACCAGCGTCGCGATCTTCAACTTCACCGCCCATCAATGTTTATGTTGCGACAAGTGACGCAACACACACCGTGGGCAGTGGTTTAACACGCCTGAAACCACAAACACCCAAGCTCAGCCGCCTAGTAGGGATAGGCGTGGGGTGAAATCATTCAAACTCTACTTTGTTATCTACAAATACTGTGCGCCGAACAATCCCCAGTTTCATTTCCATGTTTTATTCTCCAAATTCGGATATGCTCAACTATAATATCACAAAAGACAATTCAATGTCAGTAGATAGATGCCGAAGGCCTAGTATTACTTACGAAGGATACCAGCACACGCAAGCAAGATATCAGATTATAGCCCTGGCACATTTTTGAAAACTAACCCTGCCCCTTAAACTTCCAATGTTGACAAATACCTTGAAAACAAAACGCCTTGCAGAAACCCCAGAAAACTCCCAATTTCCTCACCAAGAGAAAGTACCGCTATTCATAGCTCCAGGCCTAGTGGCCCCTTATCCTCATCTTCACGGCTTGTCAGGGTTCATCTTGCGGCCCTTTCCAGCCACAGTCTTTGTCGGCGGGCTTGGGGCTGGCGTTGAAGAAGAAGTTCTACCCCTTAGCGCCCTCCCACCAGCTGTAGGAGTAGGCTTAATGGCAGGAGATTTTTTCTTAGTCTGCTTCTGAGCCTTCTCTTCGTCGGCAACCTCCTGACTAATCTGCATCGCCCCCCTCTCAATCTCCTCGTCGACCTCGTCCTCCGGAGAATATCTATATGGCGGGTCCTTCTGAACCCCAACCACACGCTTCTTCTTCTTCTTCTTCTCCTGTGACAGCAAGTCCTCTACATATTCCGGTTCCACATGCTCGAGATCCGCCTCGTCGTCTTCATCGGAATCCTCTTCATAGCGGTAGAGGGGGTCAAAAGTCTTGCCTTTGCTGGTGCGCTTCCGCTTCCTTTCTAAGGACTGCTCGTTCCCGGTGCTCCTAGCGTTATTATCCGAAATGCCCGCTTCGGCCGGTGCCTTGGAGGTGATACTTTCATTCATACCACCCGTGAATTTCCCAAAAACGTCGAAGTCGCTAGCCCCTTCATCGGCGGATTCCTGTTGGCTGTCCGAGGCCCATGGAAAAGTCTCCTCGTGTTGCAGTGGGTGCACGGGAGTATCCAGAGGGTCCTGTAGAGTGTTTTGACTTTCCAGTTGGGCTACTGAAAACTCTCGGCCGGATCCGAAAGCTTGCTGTTGAGATTTATTTATAGCCGCTTCTCTAGCTTTTATGCGTGTCTCTCTTTGGTCCAATTCTGTTGCTCGGTCCATAACATGTTTGGACTGTCTTTTAACATCCGCGTCTATGTCTGTCGCGGCTGCAGGAATTGGAATCTCTCCCCGCAATCCTGTGGGGGTTGATATTAGCATAAGTGTCTACTAGGGCACTCAAGCACAAAAGCAGCACCTCATAGTTTCCTGACAAAAGGCGGAAATATTCATCTACACATACCTGTGGTTCTCCCATCTTGTGCACCAGGTCTCGGCTCAATGAAGTGACACGCCTCTCTATGGGCAAGCCTCCCATTTTCATCGAGTGCCGGAAGATTAGCTCCACATCTCCGGCAGAACTTCTTGCGAAACCCCCTCGGTGGCCTGCATCGATTTTTATGGTGTACAGCTAGGAAGCCAGACGCCGAACTCAGGTTGAGTCCGCATAGGTTGCAAAATTTTCCCGGTCCTCGATGACAATACCTTCGGTGCTCCATGAGCCCTTCTTCTTGTTCATCCGTCCTATCTTTACCGCAAGCATCACAAAATAGGGGATCCGGGTCTCCCAAGTCCTTCTTTGGACCGTCGATGCATATGTTCTTGTGATGGAGGTGCTCTATCGGTGTGAATTGTTTGATATCAATCCCGCATCTGTCGCAAAACTGGATAGCTCCGGGGGTGTGTCCGGCTACATGATCTAGGATGTCTTGTGGATGTTGTGTGTTTGGGTGGCGACCAAGTGGCATGTCGCAAACAGGGCAGTCGAATTTATTCCAGAAGTTGCTGATCATGTCGGACTCGTTTTGATCACGGTGGGAAGCTAAATGGTCTCTTCTCTGCTCCGTGTTCATGAAAGTCCATTGCTCACTCTCGCATTCTGGGCACACTCCAGCTGATGCAATCTGATCTGCGTGCATCTTGAAGTGTGCCGTAATTTGATTAGTTTCATAGTTGGGGAAGGTAACATCGCACATGGGGCAGTTATCCATTCGATCAAGCACCTTGTTTCGCAGCGATTGGTTTTCCTCCAGGAGCTGACCGAGATCCGTTGGCGTCAATCGTTGGGAATATATCGTAGGCATAGCATCACCTACAGTAAAGGCAAGCTCTCTGCTTGCGCTAAAGAGGGGTGGCTCTGGCTTTTGACCTGGCTCAACGACTGAGTGATCTTTGTACCACGATTCCCGCTTGAGACGATCAAGTCGACTCTGTTCTGCCATCCAAGGGTCGAACTTCGGGATTTTGGCGGACGCCGCTCTCGCAGCCAGAAGCTTTTCCTCGTTAATTCGTGGTTGGGCTGCTTGGCCGAACCCTAATGAACTTACATGAGGGCTCCAAGTAGCCTTCGTGGATCCAGCACCCGAAGGAGGGTTTCCAATAGATCTCGATAGCGGTGGCCATCCTCTAGCGGCGGGTAGTGATGTTTTCCTCCCAACAGAGGACAGTCTTCTTGATAAATCTGGTACCTGGCCCTGTGTGGTTGGAGAAGGTGGCGGTATAAAGTCATGCTCTGGAGGCTCAAATGTCTTAGGGGCCACCACCCCGAGTGGGCGTGGATGATCTACTACCATAGCCCAGTCCCCATTGGGTTCGCAGACAAGTCTTCTTAGGTGTTTGGTCCATTGATCCTGGTTGGTAAACTTGTTAATCATAAAACTCTGCACCAAGGGCTTGTACTTTTCGGTCTTCAACGAGTCTTGATCGTCGTACTGGTCAACTTCAAACTCCCATTCGCTGCTTGGATCTAGGTTTAGCAACCCCAATGCACGACATACAAACTCGTGGGGTTCGTGACTGTCGATAGTGCTGGCACATGTCACTCTTCCCTTATTGGGGCCGTAGAGGTAAATGTTTTGGACTGGGCCTGCTCCGCCTCGCATGCCCACAGTCGTGGCTCCGGGGTATATGGGACGAGTTTTGGGAATGTCACCACTCCCGCTAGCAGTTCCCAATGGGAAGCTTGGTAGTTGCTGCGTCATTGGATTCTCCTTGGCCTTTGGCCCTAGTCCTGTCAGGCGGTTTCATATAAAGGTGGGAGTGCAGATACTTACTACGGAGCATTGGGAAACCATGACTTCTCTCATGATAATCATCCAGGAACTGCAGCGGTTTGGCTGCATAGAAGATCCTCTGAACCCTAGGTCTCCCCTCGGGCTCCTCTTCAGGGTCATCGGCGTCGAGATCTAAGCCGGCATTGAGCATATTCTGTGCTCCCATAGGTTCAACTGGCAATCCGAAATGCAGCATCGTCAACTTAGTTGCCAGGTTATTCTTGGTTCCGTGAAAAGCTCCTTGTGGGCCTAGGGCTTCTTTATATATCTCGGTGTGCTCGGTTTGGATCTTCTGGGTTGAGCCAGCTCGACGCGATGGCTGGAGCAGTAGCTCTTGAGCTTCTTCAAAATCCTTTTGAAGCACGTCCTTAATGGATGCTTTAGTTAATGCTTCATGGAAGTAAACCCGCTTTGTTTTCCACTCTTCGTCCGTTGGCTTGATATCAGGTTGCCAATTCAACTTGCGGTTAGGGTCTTTCAGCGTCGCATCAGCTACTCTCTCTGCCTCGGCATCGAATTGTGCATCGACGTATGCTGCTATTTTCCGTTGTCTCTCTTCGCGGGTAAGTGGAGGAGGAGCCGGTGGGTCACTCGCCTCGGATTCCTCCTGTATTTCGGCCTCAGCCACGACGTCGCTGGGGGAGGGTTGCGAGGAGAATATGCTTGGAAAGCTAGGAAGATTGAAGCCAAGGAAGGCTCTCTTAGGACGGGGTGTGTCGAGTGGCTTGTCTGCCCGGCGCTTTTTAGTATGAGAGTTATTCTGAGGGGGACGAGTCTGCCATGACATGATGCATATCAAATATTCAGTTAGAATTATTATGTTTAGTTAGAGTAATGTCGAAGGGAAGAGAAAGAAGACGGAATGTTGCATGGGGAATCAATGCTGGCTATAGGTAGTGAGTAACTACATAGATACATTCCTGGAATTATCGATGCGGAAATGTCAAGAACAAAGAAAGCCAACATCCAGGCCAGGTTAAAGGAACATAACACATGCCACCCTTTGAAAGCACTTCAGCTCAGTTGGCTCGTGACTGCAGGATTAGTGCCATGGTCAGGGTTGTATTAGATGGGGAGTTATGCAAACAGAAAATACAGCGCCCTTGGTCGCTCAATTTCCCTCTCCCGATGAAGAAAGCAATTTGTTAATTTCTGGAGACGGCGTCTGTCTACCTAACCAGTAACAACTGACGGTTAGCGCCAACCACCTCCCAACTATCTATTTAGGTAGGTAGTACGAAGTATAACATTCTCAAATAATAGACCAATGAAGCCGCATGAGGCGTTAAAGGGGCTGTTTCCCAAGCAGGCCCTGAACCGTTCAAAAACTTTCATGGCCGCCTACTCCTATGTGTCTCACTTTCACAGTAGAATATAATAGAGAGATAGTATCGCATGTAAATGTTCAATTCTGCTACTACTTGTTATACAGTGCATGCATGTCTTCGCTGATGCTAGTCTATGCTTAAAGCCGTATGGTCGGCAACACACGAAGAGGATCTAAAATTACATGTTCGATTAATTAAGACTCTTCCTCATTGTCGGAGAAGTATTCGAATTCCCGTGGGCATTCGGCCTCCTCAGCACCCTCCTCATCCTCGTCGACAGCAGTCAGGACACCGGCGGCAGCAGCAGCGCCGGCTCCAGATGCTTCACCTTGAGCATCAGCGTGACGACGAAGATTGAATGACTCATTGCGCATATCCTCCAGCGTTGTCGGCGCAGCGGCCTTCTCAGTTGAAGCTTTCTTCAGCTTCTCTTCGATTAGGACCTTTTCTTCCTCTGGTTCGGTGTCGACGAGCAGGATGACGCCTCCTGTGGGTTTCTTGACAGGCTTGTAACGACCAGCAGGGAAGCTGATGAACTTGAGCTGGGCCGGCAGGACCCTAGACATGTTCTCGATCTCGTAGCCAACCTTTTCCTTCTCGAGTTTCTTCTTTGCGGCTTCGGCTGGAGACGTTTCCTTCTCGCCGTCGGCATCTTCCTTTTTCTCCTCCGGCTTTTCTTCCTTGTCCTTGGATTCGTCATCCACTTCCATCTTGTCCCCAACCGGAGCATTTATCTTCGGGGTTGTCGGTGTTTGATCAATATCCATGCTTTCGCGGCGTTGGGCGCGCTCCTTCTTTTGGGCTCGGCGCTTGGCTTGAGCGGTGGTTGAAAGCACGGCTGTGGCGATCAAAGTTGGCGCCTCATCAGTCTTTACCTCCTGTTCAGGAGGATACTCGAAGAGACTTGGGCGTGTAGCGCTGTGGAACTTGAAACTTGGAATGTCCAGGTCATGATCGAGCCCGATCATGGAGGTAGGGGTGAAACTCAATGACAGGAAGTGGGTGAATGGGAACCAGTACCAGTATTGGATAAAAACGGCCATCCCGACAATACCGGCCATGTTGAGGTTTCCAGTCTGGGTCTGCAAGCCGATGGTGCAGTTCCGTCCTCCAGCGTCGATGATGCCGAGTGCCAAAGCACATCCAAATTTGGTCATCGCATCTTCGTGGCGATCACCTACGATCTTCTTCAAGGTCTTGCGGATAGCAGCAACCTTGGGGTTCATGGTCTCGTTCTGCTGCACCATGATCATAGCAAGTGAAATCAAGGCACCCTGTCGTACGAAGTCCGTGGGATCCTTGACCATAGGCTCGAGCAAGTCGATCGCCTCATCCAAACCAGTACCTGCACAAGATATACCCAGAGCCATAGCTGCTCCGTATCGCACATGTGGGTTGTAGGACTCGGACAAAAGCTCGACCATGCGGGGCACGCTACCAGGCTTCCGGAACAAGATGAATCCCAAGCTCATGACAGCGATCCGGCGGACGTCATCATTAACATCGCTAACGGCAACATGGAGTAGCTTCCGTACAGCTTTGTTGCTGCCAGTGCCACAGTATGCCAACGCAACAGTCATGATACCCCCATATCGCAGAGTTGGGTCAGGATCGTTCAGTAGACCCTCAATGAGCTCGTCGGCCCCTTCCTGTCGACTGTACATGATCAAAGCCATACCCACAGCAAGACCTCGAACAATCTTTTCGTGTTGTGTCTCATGAGCGTAGGTTATCATGTCCTCCAAAGCCTTCGTATTACCAGTCCCCAGCATAATGAGACCCATTGCGAGCCCAACTGCTTCACCATTGAGAGCAGAGTCGGTGTAAAGCACATTCTTGAGGCTCTCATAAATCTGCTCGGATCCGGTCGCCATGCCAGCAATGCCAAGGCCTAGAGCACCACCATGCTGGATGACCTCCTCCTGGGCCTCATTAAATTGCTCCTTCAGGTATTCGAGCGCATCGGCTCCATGGTTGGCGTAGATCAAGCCGTAAGCGTAAAGTGCGCCACCTTGGCTAAAGATTGAGCCCCCAAGTGCCGACCTCCTTGGTAAATAAGGCTCCAAAAGCTTGCGACATTGCGTCAGGTTTCCACGGTGTATGACACCAAGAGCCGCAGTTGCTGAGAACTTGGACCAATTTACAGCCTTCCCGAGCCACTCAAGGTTATCACGGAAGAATTTATCATTGGTGGTGCCTTGGTTCATGAAAGCATTGCAAAACGTGACCGCCGTATGGAAAATTGAGTTCCGCCCCTCTAGACTGTCCTTGACCTTGTTGAGTATGCTGAGATCAGTGTGGTTGTTTCGGTAGAGGAACTCGAGGTTCAGCTTTATCGTCTCACTTCCATCAAGAATTTTGCGTATCCGATCGAAGATTTCGAGCTGCTTATCCGAGAATTCGGAGTTCAAGGCATCAAGCTCCTCGTCTACGCCTCCCAACAATTGATCTGTTTCAGTAGCTAGAAATATTTGTCAGCCTAAGGGATCCCTTCAAGTCATGCTGCAATATACTCACGATCCGCTTTGTCTTCAGACGGTGCTTCTGGCTTCTTAGGCAGCGACTTAATAACCTTGGCCAGAAACTCCTGAGTGCCATTGTCGTACAAATCAAAAGCTATTTGGTATGCGATCGCTGTCGATTTCTGATCGTTGGTCACCTGCATATTGTTAGTGAGTACGATTTGGACGATCTGAGATGGGTTTCCATACCGCTAGCTTTCTTAGCATCATTGTCGCCTCCTCGTCGAGATTCAGGTAAACAACGCATTTGGCAATGGCAAAATAATCAGGCGTTGGAATCTCCGAGAGAAGATCCAGAATTAACCTTAATATCTCTGTCCGAAGTCCTCGCTCTTGAACAATGCCCATGCAGATATCTAGGACGTATTCCATCAACTCTTCGGCCGGCCCTATCGCGCCCTCCGCAGACTTCCCACCTGAGTTCTTTTCGTCGTCGCTCGCGCGTTGGATCACCCGACGAAGCACCTTCAAGTTTCGTGCCTCGATAGCGATTCCAACCACCTGCCTATATCTACCTTCCCGTAAACAACCCTCAAACAGACTCTCGGTGACCTTGTCCAAAGCTGCCTGAGTAGCCCGGTCTGGAACCGCGCCTGATCCTGCCTTTCCTTCATGTGCGGGAGGTTCTAACACGGCGTTCATGGAGGCTCTAGAGAGGAGAGATTTGGAAGGGAGGGTGGACTGGGAGAAAGGGGTTGTGGGCGAGGTGAGAGCCGCAGTCGCATTGGCGTCAGCCGTTCCATTCGCAAAAGAGGTCGCCAGAGTTGGGAGGGAAGCAGTTTGGGGCTTCTCCTGTTGGCCTGGGTGGCGAGCAGCGGATAAGCTGATGTAGGTGTCGACACACTTTGAAATAATGGTTTCTTCGAATTCGCCATGGTTGTCGAGCTCGAACAGGTCACCGGCACCGAGAGCAAAGGTCATACTCTCATTGTATTCCTGCAGATGGTAGTAGACCTTCGCCAGCACCAGAGATGCTAGTTGTCGCTCGGGGAAAGTCTCATCTTCATACAGTGCCTCGCTGGAGTGGCGCGTCAGCGAAGATGAACGCAACGACGGCGAACCAGGGGCACGACGAGGGAGCAAGCAAGGGGAGCAGAGAGCAACTTACATCTGGCCAACAGAGCCTGCAACTTCAGTCCATAGTGTGTCAATATCGTCGTTCAGAGTCTGCAGCGCGAAGACCTTGAGCTCGGGTTCCTCGTCGGACAGGAAACCCAGCACTCCAGACGCTGAGGTCAAGCCAGGCATGGTGAAAATGAAAACCCTTTGAGGCTTCCTAGAGGTAGGTAGTGTGGCCTATGGCAGATGGGTTAAGAAAGGAGCTGGAGCGGAAAGAGGATGAAAAGAGTGTATTGAGTGTTGGATGTTTGTGTTCTGTTCTGTGTTGTGGATTGTACGAAGCATGAAGAAGCTCCTGGGCGACCAGGCACGAGCTGTCACGTAACGCATCCACGCCCGGAGCTCGGGCGCCGGGCATTGTGGCCTTGGCGCCTTAGGACACAATATTACGATCACGTGCAGCTGTTGTGTGGCAGTACCTAGGCCCTAGGGCTTCTGGCTGATTAATCATGAATAATAATAGGTAATAATGTCAATACATCTGGATAAACACCGTGAAGTGAACTTGGAACTGCGTCTCTGCTTCGTAGGAGTATCTTCTCTGATAGAGCCACGCGGCTCTGTTTAACCAGCAACCCCCCGAGCGCTATGGTTCACGGTTGCCTCTTGGCCGTTCACAGAAATATAACGTTTGTGCCCAATCATGGCCCATTGTAGCCTTTTGTGAGCCCTTGGGACTTTACGCTCCCAAAACCATTCTAGCTGGTCCTCCTGTAAACTGTAAACTGTAAACTGTAAACTAGAGCTGGTACATAGGTAGATCAACTAACTGTCCATCATGTATGCATTTTGAACTCTGTTGTCCCCTAGGTAGTTCTTATGTTCTCTAGTCATGCCCGTGGCATGTGTCGTTAACCCTGCTAAGGAGACGACCACAAAATATACTGCCCGTGGATAACTCAAGACATTGACAACCAGACCATCGCGCACGTTGAATGCCCCCCCTTCCACCACCACCGCAAAATAGGGCCCTCGTGTATATACTGCTGAAGCGATTGCCATATACTGAGCAGCTTTGCGACTGTCTGCGCCCTCCGTCACTGCTTCTACTGTCGCGTGGTATACTGTTGTAGAGAGACGGCGCGAGACCCGTTGTTGGAAAGTCGTTTGCACCCATATCGATCGACGACGCACGCGCACACCCACGATTCACGATCCACTATCTGTCGCGCCTCGAGTCTCCTGGCGTCGTCGCCGCGATAATCGCAATTGCCCTCAGATGAGCCCCGTTCCTGAGACCCCATCGCTTCTGTCGTAGCCTGGGGCAAGGCGCGCGTGTCTGGAGCTGGCGCTGGCAGGCCGACCGCAAACATGGACCTTAAATCAATCATCAACACCGAGTCCGCCGCGAGCTCCATCACCAAGCAAGCGGCACCAGCGACCCCAATCCAAGCGCCGCCGCAGCAAGCCTTTCGAGATCGAGAGCGAGAGCGCGAGCCAGACTACAATCATTCTCGCCAGCCGTCGTCCGGCAAGCAGCCCCCTTCGCAAGACTATCCCGCACAAACGGGCGGCCCGTATGCCTCTCCCTCCACATACCAAGGGAATTACCAAGGTCGACCGCCTCCTCCTCCTCCCATACAGGCTCCTCCTCAGAATGATTTACGCTCTCCCGCGAGATCCTACTCAGCTCAATCGCCGTACCAGCACACGCCCTCGTCATCTACGAGCCAGTATCCCTTCCCGCAAACTCAGACTCCCCAGAGCCCGGCTCAGCAGCAGCAGTATCCGCCGTCTTTTCAACAACACCGAGACAGCTATCCCCAATCGAACCCTCCACAGCACCTTCAGCAGCACAACTCGCACCCCCAAGTCTCTCCTACTCCGCAGACCCCTCCGATTGGTATGCCAGGAGCACCACATCCATATCTCCAGCATCAACGATCACAATCTTCACTCTCTGCATCGACGCCTACGCCTACATCTGCGCAGAGTCAGCAACCATATCATAACCAATATCCACAGGATAGTCCGGTCTCTGCAAACCATTTCCCACCTGCCCAAATCCCACAGCATCAACGTCAACAATCACAGCCTGGCACTCCGCTTGGGCCTCCTCTAACTCAACGGCACTCCTCAGGCGGGTTCCCTCAACCAACTAGCCCATATCAACAACGAGGTCTTTCTGCCGGACCATTTTCTCAGTTCCAGCAAACTTCACCTGCGCCTCCCGCACAAGCCACAATTCCACGACACCCAAGTACTCCTAACGCCTCCGATTCACAAAGAACCTCAGCAAGTGAACAAAGAGGATCACAGAGTGAGAGGGAGCAAAGCTTAAGTGTGAGCCCGAAGACACGTCTTCCCAATCAAACAAGGGCAGATATGACCACTCCACAGCCTGAAAACGGCCATGGCAGTTCTACAAAGAGAAAGATGGAAGATCGTGAGGTATCCGCTGAAGACTCTCACACCGGACCCCATATGGATGACAAACCTTCTATGAACGGCAATCATTCTATTTCCGCACCTGGTGCTAATTCACCTAAAGCGCCACCCAAAAAGCGCACCCGCTATGCAGAACCGCCCATCTGGGCTCAGAGTGTCCGGAGCAAGGGTGCTCATAGCGTCACGAGTCGGCGTAATGTGAAAGTTAATGGCAAGCTGCCAGAGCAACCGTTAAATCAAGCTCCTATGGTTACGAGACTTGAGACAAACGGGAGCCCGCAACTCCCACCGGGCGTCCCACGCCCTGGACCTTTGGTGGATAATGAACGGGATCCTTCTGTTCTATTAGGGCCGTGGGAAAGGAGCATCATTGGGGAGAAGCCGATCGAACATATGGTAAAGGTTGTCGCGGATTTTCTGTTTCAAACAGTGGTCTCACGGCCCGATATGGGAGAGCTCTCCAGTAGAGGCGTCGACATTGAAATTGAAGCCAAGTTAGGTCAATTGATCGACAAGGAAACCAACCAACGATATATGTTACCTGTTTTGAGCGAATGTGTTGTGGCTGATAGTCCGCGCATTGGTTTCAGAAGCTCCATGACAGAGGTATGTTTCGCTGTTCCTATTATTTTGGTTTTAGCTAACGATCCGCAGGCCCAACACTCGAAATTAAACCATTTCCTGAATGCGAAAGTCACCGAAACTCATCCGGCTAATTTGAGCTCGAAGAAAAGGGTACCAATCGATTATCTTCATCGACGAGAGACGGATAAATTTTATGTTCTTCCACCAGCCTTGCACGCAAGTCTGCCTGCTGCAGTACGAGAGCAGATCAACCCGCGTCAAACAGTCAAAGTTCGAGTCACCCATGATCAAAAGACGCAGCAGATCTTAGCCACGATAATCAAAGCCCGAATCGCAGATCTCAACCTCTATATTCCCGAGTCCCCGCTCGATTGTCGCCTCAGCGTAAATTTTGAGATGAAATTTGAAGGCGATATTGATGAGATTATTGCGGGCGGGGTTGGAGACGAAATTCCGGATCGTCATAAGGATCGCTTAAGCTATAAGCAAGGGCCTTATCAGATTGATCTAACTCAAGTCACTACTCAGACTGTTACAGTTAATGTAAGTTGGCCAACCCTTTATTTTCCGTCCTTGTCTGACCAAGCTTCACCAGGGGGTTATCCGCCCGGAGAAAGAGCACGAACTAGAAATTGAGATTGCAACGGAAGCAATCCGGCAGCAGGGCCAGCGAGCAGCGGCTGGTGAGCCCCACGAGTACCCTAATTTGGTGGAGGGGCTGTTGAATAATGTGATACTGCTATCAAAAGAGGTTCCAAGGGTATAGAGATGGAAGCACAACAGGAACAGCTCGAAACTAAGCTTTGAAATGGTTCATTATGGCCAATGGATACGGATACCCTTGGAGTTTTGGGGCAGGGGCGTCGACGGAATCTCATTCTCGAATAACGATATCCTGGAATTGTAAGAGATAGGTATTATATTACCATAATAGAAGACATCGCATTTGTCGAGTGGGGATTGACGCGCTGGATTGGATAGCGAATGCATTGTTAAGCTGTATGAGGTCCACGACAGTCGAAGCGAGTGAGCACTTGAAAATACGACCAGGGAGCTCTTGGTCGGGTCTTTCAAAGACAGACGACCTAGGCTCGCCTTCTCAATTTGGCTATATAACGTCATGGAGACTAAGACCGCTCGTCTCCATTCCCAGTCAATTTGGAATATCCCTTGTGATTGGGGAACATGCCCGCTTACTTCAATTTACGTAGGGCTTTCCTATCCACGTACGAAGTACATTAGCAAAGCAGATCTTCCCCCAACCGAGGAAGTTGGTTGCGGCTAATATAACACCCCTCTCCACTACAACAACGAGATGCCTTATTTGTAAAACTTAATATCATGCTCCGTACTTCGTACGCTGCACGACAAGCTGCCGACTCGATCATGCAATTTACCCCCTGATGACGGATACCAATCGCTACGAGTGTGGCTCGAAGATTGGTTACACGGAGTATATCAGCCGGTTATTTGCACGGTACTTGCGGGCCCATGTCGCCGTACCAGGTAGCTACCCGCTCTCTGCATACCTATTTAGTATATATATGTCATTGTTTGTCTGGATTTCAAATCCAGGGCTTCGGTGCTGGGCCGTTTTAATTGCCATTTACAGCGTTGTGATCATGAGACTTTCCCCGTCAGATTCTTCTGTACCTCGCGTTTAAATTGAGGACTTTCCGTAGGAGCCGTTGCGATTCAATTCCAGATTCTCTCTTCAGGGAACTTATAACCAAGAGTTTGGAATCGGCACTGAATTGAAAAAGGGTGCTCTGCTTTGCCTTCTTGCCCTTGTCCATCTGAATGCGCTGCTTCGACGGTTTGCGAAACTCTACCTCTTGGACAAGCGACTCAGATTCTCACGATGGCAAGAAGATATTCAGGGATTTGCCTGTCGCTGGTTGTGCCTCTGGCCACCGCTTGCCAACATCTTATACCAGAACCAATCAGCGGTGTCTCGAGCGGGGCAATGCTCAAGATCCGTGATACGCCACTTACCAATCTAACAGAAAACGAAGCAATCCTATCCAACGCCTTCGACGCCATTGAAATTGAGACATGGTCTTCCTACTATACTCATGGCGATCATATAGCCGGGAGAAACAAGTCCATGGCTCAGTGGACCGCGGATAAGTTTACGGGTTATGGTATTCCTGCGTCGCTCGCGGAATATGAAGTTCTTTTGAACTATCCTGTTTCTGCCTCTGTTTCGTTGAACTACCCTGATGGCAGCAAGTACGACGCCCAGCTGTTTGAAGATCCTGTGGCTGAAGATGAGACAACAACGTATCCGGACAGTATACCTGCATTTCATGGATATTCGGCAACAGGGAATGCTACGGCTGAATATATATATGTTGGGTGAGTGCAGAAAGCCAGACGTTTATCAGAGGCTAACTTCTGATGGATAGAAAAGGCCATGTGGATGATTTCAAACGCTTGCTCCAACTTGGAGTCGACCTTAAAGGCAAGATTGCACTGGCCATGTATGGCGGTCCGTTTCGAGGTGTCAAAGTAAAGAATGCTCAGGCGAATGGCATGGTTGGTGCTATTCTGTTTACGGACCCAATAACTGATAGCACTCAAGACGGTGCATCATATCCCGGTAAGAGCCTACCTATATAGTAAGAAGTTGAAGATCACATGCTCACTGAAGAAGATGGGCCAGCCAGACACCCATCGTCTCTTCAGCGCGGGTCGGTTCTCGACCTTACCAAATACACTGGTGGTAAGTTATGATATTGGAGTTTTCATTGCCCTGCAAAAGTTTGCTGACGTTTTCCAGACCCAACCACTCCTGGATACCCGTCTAAACCAGGTGCCAAACGCACGGATGGGCACGAAGTCCTACCTCAGATACCTTCTCTTCCGATATCTTATCGCGATGCAACCCTGTTATTACAAGCATTGGATGGTTATGGTGTTTCCGGGAAGGACGTCAGCAGAGATGGATGGGTCGGTGCCCTAAATGCTACCTATAGCACGGGACCGGCTCCAAATACCACTATATCAATATCCAATATCATGTCAAGCAGCATCACACCCATTGTAAGGATAGCCGCTTTCGTTACCTCCCTAACATAGCGACGAATTTTATCATCCTTTGAGTGGCCTTGAAATATCTGGAACATTAAAAGCTGACACAGTACTAGTGGAATGCTATTGGAATAATCAATGGAACACACGCAGATGAGACAATAATCGTTGGAAATCATCGTGATGCCTGGATTATTGGTGGAGCAGGGGATCCGAATTCTGGCACCGCAGTCTTAGTTGAACTATCCAAGGCCTTTGGCGAGCTTCTAAAAACAGGTTGGAAGCCTAGAAGGAACATGTAAGCAATTTTGGTCCCTAAACGCTAGGTATGATGCTAAACCATGCTACAGCGTGTTATGTTCCTGGGATGCAGAAGAATACGGGCTCGTAGGCTCTACCGAATGGGTCGAAGAATATGCCCCCTGGCTTTCGGAAACAGCAATCAGCTATATCAACGTTGACATCGCTGTGGCCGGTCCTAAGCCCGGGGCGGCATCTTCGCCCGAACTTCGCACCGTGGCTCAAGATATTATGACGAAAGTGAAGTACCCCAAAGGTGATTTCAAAACGCTCTACGATGCCTGGTACGCTCTATACCGGTTCCGGCTGGATGATCATGGCTTTGGGAACCTTGGAAGCGGAAGTGATTATACGGCTTTTTTGCAGCTAGGAATTGGAGCAGTAAGGTTTCCCTTTCTTTTAGAACGCGATTATGAGTAGTAAATTCAGGACTGTGAAGCTAATAATACTATAAAGCTCGATTTCTCAATGCAAGGTAGCAGAGGCGACCCCGTCTACCACTACCACAGCAACTATGATTCGTACCACTGGATGACCAAATACGGCGACAAAGACTTTGTCTCCCACACTGCAGCCGGACAGTTCTTAACCCTCCTCACATACCATCTCGCCGACGACGCTCTCATCCCCTTCGACCTTGATGCGATGCAGAAAGGTGTTGAGCAGTGGCTCCGCAATTTCCTAATCCTCGTGAACTCATTTAGCGACCTCGAAAAGCTGCAAAGGGACATCAACTTCAGCGGGCTACATAACGCTCAAAAGAACTTTACGCAGGCCGCGACTGATTTCACTGCGTGGACAAATCAGGAGGGGTTTAGGAGTAATGACACAGCTGTCAGCCTGGCTAATAAGAAGCTCCGCGATTTTCAGAGGGCATTTATTAATCCCGAGGGCTTGCCGGGGAGGAGTTTTTATAAGAACGTTGGATATGCTCCAGATGTTAATGACGGTATGTGAATGTGCCTCCGAATGGAGTGGCAGGACGAGCCCACAAATGCTAACGTCAATGGACTTCAGGTTACTCTGCTCAGACCCTTCCAGGACCAACTGAAGCGCTCAGGAATGGAGAGGATCGGGTGGCGGCGAGGGCACAGGTTGAAATAACGATAGCCTGTATTCTCAAGGCTGTGGAGATCTTGAAGGTGGGTTAAATAGCTAGCTGGTGTGATGTTGACCGCGTGGCGAGAAGACACGAGGAGGTGGTTCTCGATATCGGATATAGATTCATATAAGAATATAACAAAATAAAAGGAGGAGTTAAATAAGTTACAGATACTATTCATTACGAGTAGACTTCTAAAGTTCCCCTGATTGGCCCGACTATGTGGCGGCTCTATCGCCGGTTGCGCAGAACGCGTCGAGATATCCTAGAGCCGAATCTGGTTCCTTTGCAGGTATTTCTCTAACTCCATCCTCCCGGACGAACCCGTACCGCAGGAAGAAGCCAGCCATCCTCGCAACATGGATAGCCTGCATGTGGGCCTCAGAAACTCCTCCGACAGTCTCATCAACTGTTTGCTAGAACAACTTCTCCAGTTTATGATGATTATCGTAGTAGTGCCATCCATGAGAATCCATGTAGCCAAGCATCTTCTCAAATCCCCATAGAGAAATGCCGAATGGAAGGATCCTAGCCTCAGCCCAGTTGATTATCCCCGTTACATGTCCGCTGTTAGGATCTATAAAGATATTCATCTCGCAGATCTCGTCATGACTAAGGACTAAAGGGCATGTCGATGTAAAGAACAATGGAAGTTCTCCGCAAACTTTTCTCAGGTTCTCCGTAAAGTGGACGGGTAGGGCTCGAGAAAGGAGGTCTAATTTCTGCTGGCAATCTTGATAGATGGCTTTGACGACATCCAAGGGCGTTGTTTGCCTGTGCTTCCACGATGCTGTGAAGAATATGTTTATAGAAAATTAGTCTAGCATGAAAGTAGCACCTAGCTCGATGTACCTCGCAAAACCTACTACAATGTTAAACTGTGGTGACTGGGCCTCTAATGACGGTTTAACGGAGTGACCGTTTATACACCGCGCTTGAACGTAGGTAGTTCCGGGAAGGTTTTCGATCACGTATACAGAAAGTGGTAACGATTGGCCAATATTCCCGTGATAAGTACAGGCCGCGACAAATCGTCCATAAATTGCTCGAGCTAGGTTTAAGGTTTCCATATCCAGGACAGAGCGTTGAGCTCGAAATTGAACGATCTTAGATTGTTCGAGTCCTGCTATTACAGTATAGATAAATGCACCCTGGATTGGCGCCGTATTGACAGGTTCACCAACGAGAGAGGCAGCAAGATCATCGCATTGTCGCCGCGTCACGGTTGACTGGGATTCGAAGAAGCTGTTGATCGTGTCACCAAGAGAGTAAATGGGATACATAGTGGCAGAATGAGCTGTGGTAATTTGACTACCGAATGATCGGTGACATCGGTCACATTCGTCACTCTGAGAGGTAAAATGAGTGTGGTAAAATGTGCATGAGAGGGGCACTATGCTGCTGCTGCGAAGCCGACTGCTTCGATCGTACTCGTCGAATTCAACGATGTGAACTCGAGAATCGAAGTGGTACAAGAGTCTCTGTTGTGACCTCCTGGGACGCGACGAGTAAAGTACCTAAGGTAACTTCTTCTGCCGCGTCTGGCACGTGACCTTCGATTTATCAGCTCATCACTTCGGTTGCTAATTGTAGTATCCGTACTAATCCGTGGGTGTGGCGTCGCATTCCCCTCTAAAGGAAGATAGGAGCTCGAGAGCGAAGTCATATCTGGGTAATGGCCGATGGGCCTTAGAATACTGGCGGAAGTGTGTAATTTTGCACCAAAAGTCGTCGAATAATATTACTGCGCCACAGTAATGTGGCTACGACCAACCGGACCCATCTGTGGCGCTGTGGGGAAAGCTCTCTAGCCCGTCCCGGATCATTGGGAACTTGGCCATTGATGAACTTGTTGCAACTTGCATCACCGCCTGTTTGCAATTGCCATTGTCAACCCATTCAATCAGCAACACATCCTCAGAGTCAGTACCCGGGGCGGTGGAAGCACTTGGTCTACCACAATGCTATCACCGTGCGATTGAGCACCGTCAGTTTGCTGCAAACATGTCGCTCGTTCCGTACTCTTCGAGGGATAGTCGAGAGATTGTACTGTGAGTATCCAACCCGTACGACTACAAGCTGGTCCTCCCAAGCTGGATGGCTCAGTATAGCTTTACCCGGCAGCTCCCGTGCCCCTTCTTCGTCAATGCCATCATAGACCAAAGATACTGACTTCACCAGACGCCATGACGATGCCATCGTTGTCCGCGATCCGCAAACCCAAGAACTCGCCATCCGTGGTGCAACCACTTCCCCTTCCTTCTCCGACTGTCCTACCTGCCATCGACCATTTCGAAGCGCATCTCCCGAACGCCAGACTTCTCCCCACCGGTCCCCGCGCCACTCATCGCCCTTCATCAGCCCGGAATACTTTCGAATGCTGCATGACGTGAATGGCGGAGCAGAAAATCACGAGCCACCTTCAAGTCCCATTCGGAGACTCGTGGAGCCTGTGGCAACTTCGTTGACGACCGGTCCGGATGGCTCGGTGTCGAATGCTGACGCGGAGTTTGTGGCAAGTAGTCCGGACCCGGAGGCTGCACACCACATCAAAAAGGACGCCTTTAGCCCGAATTATTTCAAGAGATTCTTTATCGAGGAAAAGGAGCTAGGGAGGGGCGGGAAGGGGGTGGTGTTGTTGGTCAGGCATGAACTCGACCGCGTGTCTCTAGGTATAGCTCTAGGAGCATATGTATATGACTATCGTGCTAATCAATGAAGGGCAATTTGCTTGTAAAAGAGTGCCTGTTGGAGACGATCATGCTTGGCTGGAGAAAGGTACGCCCTTTAGCTAGAACCGCTGGTACGTGGCTAATTTTTGAAGTCCTCATTGAGGTGCAGCTTCTCCAGGGACTATCGCATCCAAATCTTGTCTCATATCGACACGTCTGGCTGGAAGATGCCAAACTTAATCGATTCGGTCCGTCCGTTCCGTGTGCCTTCATCCTTCAGCAATACTGCAACTCTGGAGATCTGTTGCACTACATTATCGGTCAGAATCCAGGTATGCCCAGTCCGAAGGAGCAGCTGAAGGAACAAATTCGAAGGATATCACGGGGGCAAGCAGAACGGCCGAAAGTCGCAAATCCCCATCGGAAACTTTCTTTCGAGGAGATTTACTCGTTCTTTAAGGACATTACATCTGGCCTTGCGCATCTCCATGCATCCAGTTATATTCACCGCGATCTCAAACCGAGTAACTGTCTGCTGCATCAAGATGGGACTGATCTGCGTTGTTTGATCAGTGACTTCGGCGAAGTGCAACCTGAGAATGTAGCTCGGAAATCTACTGGCTCGACGGGCACAATATCCTACTGTGCCCCCGAAGTCTTGAAGCAAGATAAATCTGGCCATTACGGAAATTTCACGACGAAATCAGATATTTTCAGTCTTGGCATGATATTATATTTCATGTGCTTCGGAAGACTCCCATACAAAAGCGCAGATAGTATACAGGAAGAGAATGAAGATATAGATCTTCTCAGAGCCGAGATTAGCTCCTGGTCTGGATTCCAGGACGAGCGGAGGGAACGTCCAGAATTACCAAATCAGCTCTATAACTTTTTAAAGAGGCTGCTAGCGATCGATCCAGCAAATAGACCTAGCGCACAGGAAATCGTGCAAGCACTTCAACAAGAAAAAGGCTTGGATAATCCGCCACAGAGCCGAAAGGGGAGTAATGTAGGGCTTAGTGGGCGGATTATCCAGTCGATCGATTCTCCGATGCCACCAGGCACTCCTATTAATGGTATTTGCTATTCCTCTTTGTTTACGTCCAAACATCGCTAATAAACCCAGAACCTGTCAAGCGCGTTCGCTCAGGGGCCTACATCGAAGATGCCTCTGTTGAATCGCCGTCGCCTCCACCATCTCCCAACTCGCAACTCGCCAACGAATCCCAACATGAAAACTCCCGTGGCCGCAACCCTTCCTCCCGTCCTACGAAAGCAAAGGTCAGAATACCACTCTTGATGGCCCCACCTTCCACACCAATGTCAACCGTCCGCCACCGCCTCTCCGTATACCGCCACTACATTATCTCTTGGGTATTTCTAAACCGGCGCTTACTTCTTCGACTTTTCGTCTTCCTCGCAAAAGTCGTCTCTATAACGAAACCATGTTTGCCTGTGATGCCAAAAGAAGGTGTTTGGTGGCCTCTCATGGGGCTCGCTGCTTTGGAACTAGCCCTCGGTAGTAAACTCGATTGGAGGAGCAGGGCATTATTAGTCGCTATTCATGTATTTGTGCTAGGGTGGGTGGTTAAATTTGGTAGAGGACTATGTAGTCCTGCTAGGTTTGAGAGATGGGAGTTTGAGAATTAATTCAGCATGAGAAAAGGGGGTTTCGGGTATGGCAATTGGCGTAATGCTTCATGGACTGTATACGGATGGGGCGGGCGGCTTGATTCAAGGCATATTATATTTTATGGCTGGGGAAATTGGGAACGGCGAAAGGACATGATGAGGGAATGAGATATGAGCTAAGCTTACTTAATTTGAGCGGAACATTGCAAAGTTATTCAAGTTGTCGCCTTGAGGTAATCACCAAGAGTTATGCACGTGACCGCATCATATAGTCCTCACCTATTTTCCCTCTCCCGCCCGCAGAATCTCAAGGTGAGACAACTAAAAGTCTAGAAATCTTAACGCCTCCATAGTATTTGTTACTCCATCTATATTTCCTCTCCGACCTTTATCAAACATTCCCCCCGTTGGTCTCAAGCATTGCGTTAGCAAATAAAGAGAACCGAGCCATTAATTAAATAACTTCGATTCATAATGGAAATTCGCGCACATCTTATTATACCACCAGGGTATCCGATATTTAAAGTTTTTAAATTTCGTATTCTGCTTTAATAAATTATATAGCGATATCGCATTTGAAAACCTTTCAAGGTAAGGCAGGTCAGGTAGGTATATATAATATCCAAGCCCCACATAACAATAAATTCCTCACAGACATAAGGTAATTTCCAAAATCGTGTTAGGATATATATTGCGAGCACTCTCTCTATTCCTCCTTCGTCGAGATCTCATTATCCTTCTTCTCGTCGATGGTATGGGGCTCCGCTGCAGGGCTGCTATTCGCGCCCCTTGCCAGGCTATCAAGACCGATCTCCTTGTTGATCTCCTCCATGCGCTCGAAGTCGGCTTGTGCGGTGCCTTCGGAGCCGAAGATAACGTCCATCTCTTCGAGGGTGAGCCGCTTGGTCTCGGGCACGAACTTCCAGATGAAGGCGGCGCCGAGGAATGTCAAGCTGCCGAAGATGAGATAGGTGCCGTAGGAGATGCTGGCGATCATGTCGGGCGTGACCTGTGGGCGCTGTTAGACGACGTGCAGAAAGTGGGGTTTTTGCGGCGCAGGTTTGTGGGGAGGTAAAAGGGAAAAAGGTAAAAGGTGATGTGTGTTCAAGGCTTCAAGCAACGCCGCTGGCTGGGTTGGCGTAACGGCTGTGGCATAACGCCACAAGCTGCCAACACGAGCGCCCGCAGCCAGCCACCAGCAGGGATTGCGATGATCAAATGGAGAAACGGATAAATGGGTTAGCGAAGGAAAAAGGAACCGTCAAAGCTTACCTGGCCGACAATGAAGTTATTCATCCAGTTAGAACTGGCTCCCAGTGCAATTCCATATGGCCGGTTGGATATCGGCCAGATCTCGGCCACGATAATCCACGCGCAAGGCCCCCAGCTGTATCCGAAGTTGATGACGAAGATCCATACCATGACCACGGCAGCCCATCCAGCACCTCGGTGTTCAGGCCAGGAGTAGCGGAAACTGCCCACGATACCAGCGATGATCATATGGCAGATGGCCATTCCAATGGCACCAATGATGAGGATCGGCTTGCGGCCGATCTTGTCAATGTACAGCACCGAAGGAATAGTAGCGAGGAACATGACGATGCCGACGACGCCGGTGGCTAGCAGCGATGTGGAGTTGTCGTTCATGCCGAGTTCCTTGAAAATAGTCGGGGCGTAGTAGAGCACAGCGTTGATACCGGTCCATTGCTGGAAGAACATCGTTACGGTTGCGACAATAACACGCTTGAACATGGCCTTGGTGCGGAAGAGGGAGCCGATGGCGACGAACTGCAACTTGAAGGTATTCCATGCGGTAAGCTCACGGAGGTGAGGCCAATACTCCGAGATAGTACGCTTCTCGAAGAGGGATTGTGCCTTGATCTCGAGATATTCGAGCTCGACGAGCTCATGGTCCTGCGGGAGGCCGCGGAGGTTTGCGAGCACTTTCCGGGCTTCTTCTTCGCGGTCGTGGTGGATCAGCCAACGCGGGGAGAAGGGCATAAACAGAATGCCTCCGAAAAGGATAACAGCAGGCACGAGCTGGAGGCAGATCGGGAGGAGCCAAGCAGCCTCGGATTGAGTTGCTCCGACTCCGCCGATATAATGAGTTCCATAGTCGATCCAGAAGGAAATCATGATACCGAAGCAGATAGCGAGTTGTTGCAAGGCGATGAGAGAGCCACGAACTTCGGGAGGCGCTACTTCAGCGTTGTACATGGGGACAATCATGGACAGCGATCCAACGCCCATTCCACTGTGACAATCTGTTAGTACAGCTCTTGTAAAGGGAGGAGATGTTCAAACTTACGTGATGAATCGACCAGCAAGAATAGAATTGTGTCCACCACCGTCAGCGATTGCGGTGGCCTGGATCACAACACCAATGATGAATACACCGGTGGCGACCAAGATACTATACTTTCTCGAGATGGCCTCAGCCATGAATCCGGAAAGAAGACATCCCAACCAAGCGCCAAGTTCAAGAATCGAGGTCAGCCATCCTTTTTTTGATGCGTCCTCTGGCCGATCTGTGTCGTAGGCGCCCATGTGTGACTTGAACGCGGGCATGGTCAAGACACCAGAGAAAACTCCCTGATTGTAACCTGTAAAAATACATAAGAGTTTTGTTCCTTGGAGCTTCCTAGAGATCTTTTCAGCTGAACATACCATAGAGAAGGCCACCAATACACGCGAACATGGCGATACTGAAAACTCTGAAGTTCTTGACGAGCGCCTTGGGGCCACTGGCACCCATCATTTCCTGGCGACGCAGCAATGCCGCATCATAGATGCCCGGGGCTGCATTGGTAGCAACCATCTTGGAGGTATCTGCTATAAGTTCCCTAGAGAAAAAGGATGTGAAATTCAGCAGCAAAAGACTGCAAAGAGAGATTGGGCGGAAACAACAGAACGATCAACGGCAAAATTAATGGACGAGGATATGATAGTTATTTATCTTGTCGGTGACAGAGAGCCGGAATCCCTCGAGAGCTCAATGCTACTCCACAGCTCCATAGCTCCGGATAAAGGGGAGGGTGGGTGGATATGGATAAATGACCCAAGGCTATGGGAGGTTGCCTGGGAACCAGCATCATTCCACCCGTTGGGAAGACCCAGAGAGACTCACTTTACGCTGGTCGACAGGCGACAACAGCTCGACCAACAGGTATGATTCCTGGATATACGGAGGGTAAGGGGTCCAGGGGTCCGGACAGTCTGGAGTGGTGAACTAGGCGAATTCCCGTTCGCCCCAGCTGGATAAATTGTAGAGTTTCGGTCCCACTCGCAGGCTCATTTGGATAGTCCGTCGATCAGATCAGCATTCCATATTATTCGGGGACCCACGCGAGATGTTAGAGTTAGAACACTGGTGACTGATCATCTCAGGCGGGCCTCCGGTACTGTAGTGTAGATGCCTAGGCCCTAAGCAGCAGAGTAAACTGCTGTATAGCAGGTGCCGTAAGACCCGCAACTCGGGATGGCGCTGGCATTGTAATTGTCACCCCGGACTCTCCACATTCTTCCCTCGTCCTCGCCGTTGCTTTCCCTTTCTTAGCTGGCTGATGGCTGCTGGGGTGCCATGGGGACGGGTAATTCAGGCTGAATTGAAGACAGTGGAGCTCGTCCGGACCGCGCTCGTACGTTTTGACCCTTTCCCACGAATCCCACGATTGAGATAAAAGTGCCTGTAAAGTATACAAAGACCACAAAGGCTTGAAAAGCGCCAGCATTGGCGTTTGGCTGTGGTGGCGCCTCAAAAACATGACAGTTTGGCCGGAATTCCCGCCGAATCATCGACCCGAAACCCGACTAGAAGGAAGTCTGGCTGGTCTCGGGGGAAAAAACATTGAATTGTTGAAAATCTAAATGTGTAATAATAACGGGTTCTTCGTTGTGCAAGTTATTTAGTTTTATCGGGGCAGCTGGAGTGCGGAGGAGGAGGAGGAGGAGTGTGGAGTATGGAGTATGGAGTATGGAGAAACGTGGAGGATGGAGAATCTGGAGCTGGAGTAGGAATAAACAGTCAACAGTACTTCGTACGGAGTACTCCGTAGGTACGAGTAGTAAGTACCTCGGTACTTCCTTACTCGTGTGCAGTAACAAGGCGCAAAGAGAGATACTTCAGTTGGTCAAGAGTCCAGATGCAAGACCCACGACCCAAGACTTTGACTTGGCCAAAGAAATGATTGCAGCCAGAGTCCCCTAAAACATTCAACCAACACGTGGAGATGTTGGCGAAGTGGAGAAGGGCAATGCCCAGGACCGGAGGTGCAGTGCATGTAGTTTCAATTGATGCCTCGGAGAACGAGACTGGGAATTTGCAGCTGCCAATATCATGGTGGGAGTAATGAATAGTGGGGATGGGAACAGCACCGGTTTATGGTTATTTTGTTCTTGTTGTTGGTTCTGCTGTCTGTCTGTTTGTGTTGTTTTGTTTCTTCGCACAGCCAACTGTAACTCAAGCCTCGGTTTGGCCCCTGCCCTATGTTACCAAATGCTGAATGAACACTGAAGGCCAAAATTAGCCCGTAACCGCGCGTTTCACGTTTCAACAGGCGACCAGCGGTTACTCGCACTTTTGGTAGGGAGCAGACGGAGGTCGTGGAGTGGGCAGCACGGAGGGTGTAGAGAGTACAAAGTGTGGCACTGTGCGTAATACCATGCAGCATGTACCAGGTACGGGCGACAACGGATAAACAGATAAACACCTGGTAAGGCTGAGCGACTGGAGCACAACGCCCCCAACCTCGCCCGGCCAATGGCAGCCCGCGGAGGGACCTATTTTTGAACCACAGCCTCTTCTCGGTAACTCTTCGATTCTTCTCCCTAAACGCCGTCCCTCCTATCTTATCGGTCTTCTAACCGCCCAACTCTCCAACTGCTCTCCAACTCTCTCCCAACTCTCAATTCCCCCCATAGCTTACTACGTACTTCCCCTACCGTTCCTCTCCACTCCTTGCTCCTCCCCCAGAAACCCCTCCACCCGCCTCAACTGCCGCCTTCCTGGCGTTTGAAATGCTCCTTTGAGCCTCCTGGCCTCCTAGCTTCGCGGCCGCAAATGAGACAGCCGCCCACTGCTTTCTTCCAGCCAATATGCGCTCCGCCAGCTCTCTCCCCGTCCTCTGTTGGAGACGCTTCGAGCCTCTCGAGGTACCTGCGCGGCTACTGCAGCGTTGTTGGGGGTTTCAAGCTCTTTCACCCCTGGCCGTGAACCGCTCCCTTGGGTGAGCTCTGGTGGGCGCTCTCAGTTACACAGCTCTGAACACTGGCCCTTTGGCATGTTTCATGGCTGCTTCTGGTCTCGATTTAGGACACCCGGCGTCAATGGGACTATAAACATTTTCCCCGTTGCCGCCCCCATCGTCATTCCCAGGCCAGTGGATTCTGTATAGCTGCAGATATCCATATAAGATCCGGCCACCCAGTCCTCACTCCAGGCCTTCTCTTCTCAGATCCAGCTTCTTTCGTTCCGTTTCCGATACCCCTCGATGCACCTGTTTCCTTATCCATAATTCCTTCTCTTCTCTTCCTATCATTCCGTCCGCTCTCCTTGCCTCTTCATTCGTTTGATACGAAGTCCTCCCGGCGAGGCGTCTAATCACATAATCTCCTCGAGCCCCGTCAATCCACGAGACCTCTCTACCCATTCATCTACCTTCCACCCCCCTCACACCAATACAACAGTACACAATGCCTAAAGGCGACCGCCACCGTTCCGTCAGGACCTCCGGTTACTACACCCTGAGCCCTGCCGCACAACCAGCTCAGTACGAAGCCCTTAATACCTCGCGCATCCCCGATCAATACTACTCGGGAGCTCTCACCACGGGTATGCCCCAGCAGTCATACTCTCCACCACACACCTCCAGCTACTCCACCGGTGGTCCAGTCCAGCATCCCATGGTCGCCCAGCAACAATACGCACCAATGCCTCCGGCACCATTGACGTCCATCCGCGCCTCGAGCGGCGCGTGGAATCCCACAGATGACCAGACCCTCATGGCAGCTCGTGCCCAGGGCATGAACTGGGCTCCCATCCAACAAGCCTACTTTCCCAACAAGACCCCGAACGCGTGTCGAAAACGCCACGAGAGGCTAATGGAGCGCCGCTCAGCTGACGATTGGGACGGTGTCAAGCTTGAGAATATGGCCAAGACATATATGGGTATGAGGAGGGAGATATGGTCTGGTCTGGCGGCACAGACAGGCGAGAAGTGGAATGTGGTAGAGCAAAAGGTTCGTTCACTTCCCATATTCCCTTACCATTCAAACCCCTAAAGACAACGTAACTAACAACCATTTTTCAAAACAGTGTATGTCTCAAGGCCTCAAAAACCTCCAGACCGCAGCTCGCGCCCATGCCCGGCGCGAACGTCTCCTCGACAACTCTGGCGCAGGTGGCGTTGGCTCAGCCGGAATGCTAGGAGTAGGTGCGTACGATGTGCGCGACCACCATGCCGATGACAGTGGTATCGGCAGCATCGAGGATCTGGAAGCTGAGTATGATGCAACAGATGGCGGCGCCAGCAGCAGCGGCCGCAGCACCTCGTCCGTATACGCAACGCACCAAGGACACCACGGCCATTATCATAGCCATAGTGGGGGAAGTGCGGTAGGGAGCATGGTCGATGGCCGAGGAGGTGGTGGATATACGACCCACCAGCAACGGGGACAAAGACTACCCAGTATGGATATGGGGATTGATGCGATTATCAACCGGCCGAACAATGGGCGGTAGCAAGTTTCAATCTCTACCACTTTCGTTACTTCCTGCTTATACGTGAGGCTTGAGGGTGGTTTGGCGGAGGGGGCGTTCTAAGAGTTGGCGTTTTTCAGGCGTTACAATCCCGGCTCTACATTTGACAGGGAAAGTTGGCATGCTTTCCCACGCTTAATACTTTGATTTTGATGAGCCAGACACTCCTTTTTGGGCAGGAGAGAGACGGACATGGCATATTATGACGACTCGTTATGATTGATACATTGTATAAGTATAGCATGCATGCATTAGCAGCATTTATTTGGCTCTTCAGCCTAGGCTAGATATGACAGACAAACACAATGAGAGAGGTTTTTGCGTAGTACAACTTACTTCGTACAGTACATACCTTTTGGTACAGTGAAAGAACGGTAAACCCCCTCCTGCCTCAAAACGCCCCGCTACCTTATCGACTCGACCTAGAAATTGCTCCCCAAATGCATATTTTCTATCGCGGGGGAATCGCAGCGATAGCAGCAGCCCTAACCTCCGGTTTAACGTCCTTCGCAGACAACACAGCCTCCTCCTCATCCTCGTCAATCCAATCCTCATCGTCGTCGAGATCCGGGGAACCAACTACAGCCCTCCAAACCCTCTGCCACATGCCCTTCTTCTCCACCATCGCCAAAATCATTACCACAGGCAGATGCCACACGGACGCCCAAAACAAACCCCTCGCGCTCCCCTTATGCCCCTCCAACTTCCAAAACCGTACAGCTTCCCGCACCAACCACGCATTGACAGGCGTGCTCGTGACGGCGAAACTCCACTCAGTAACCCCAGCGTAGCAAAGCCCTATACAGAGGGGAAAGCATACTATAGCGTAGCGTAATGCCACGCGCCCGTTGCGAGCTGGGTTCATCCAGCAGAGCATTTTGTAGCCCGCATTTTTATACTCCTCCCTTATAGACCAAGAGAGGGCCATGAAATGCGGGAATTGCCATGCCACCAGAAAACCCGCTAGTAGCCAGCCTCCTATGCTTCTTTCTCCCAGAAGTAATTCTTTCCAGTCGCCATTTTCCGTCGCCGATTGTCCTGCTGCTGCCGCCCAGCCCATGAGCGGTGGGATGCCGCCTACGATGGCACCCACCCACGTATTCAGCGCGCTGAGACGCTTCATAGGCGTGTATACTCCTGCGTAGAGAAGAATGTTTAGGGCGCCCAGGAATGACACGGTGGGGTTGACGCCGTAGTATAAGGCTGTGGTTCCTACGAGTCCGCTGAGGATAGCGAATATGGCAGCTCCCCGTGTAGATATCAATTTCCGCACCAGAGGCCTATTTCTTGTCCGTGTCATCATCGCATCCCATTTCGGCTCGTATAGCATGTTAAATGCGTTTGCAGACGCGGCGCAGAGGGCTGTTCCGGTTGTGAGGAAGAGTAGCGTGAGGGGTGAGAGGGAGGGCGTGTCCATTAAACTCGGGGAGAGTAGTTCGGGCACGGGGTAGAGCGAGTAGGATGCCATTGCCGTGAGGACGACCAGCACTGAGAGGCGGGGCTTGGAAAGGGCGAGGAGGACTGGGACGAGCCGCCGGAGGGAGTTCGTGGGCTGGGCGGAAGCTTGAGAGGTGAGCGTGGACGAGGCATTGGGTGGGAGGACGAGGTCTGGCGACGAGGATGAGGATGCTGCTGCTGCTTCTGCTGCCGCTGCACGACGGGCAGCTTGCTTTCTTCGATGAGGGAGGATCTCGTTCGGAGAAGTAGTGGTTAGAGTAGCCCCATTTCCCTGTGCAATTGGGCTTGTCTCCCCTATCGTCGAGGCGGTTGCTCCATTCCTAGATACCGCCCGTGCCTTTTCAAGCAGAGAATTCGCATTTGCAGAGAAATATTGATCCCGTAATCGTGGCGTGTTTGTGTTTCCGGTGACGGCTGCCCCAATGCTCGAGGTGCGGGAGAAGCTTCTCCTCAATGAATGGGAGGGAGCTTTGGGTTTGGCTGTCTGGCGCAGACATGATAGACATATGGTATAGAGGCCATCGGGGCGAGACAGGGTCCTCGGAGGATACCTTATAATCATTGCTTGTCTCTGTTATGTGGGATGATATATTAAACAACATTGAGGTCGTCGTGAAACTCTCGTATCATTTCTGCGGGACACCCGGCCCAGCTACCGGGCACAAGCATTTTGGGCCTGTCAGTGCTTGGGATCTCACGTGCTCTGAACCTTAACAGCTGCACTTTCGAAGCGATTTCAGGTTATAATACATCATATTGCAGAGCATTATTGTAATCAATTGAGCCATCCATTATTATCTATATATATGCCTTGGGACATATAACTACGAACTGCTCAACCTGGTTATATACCCTCAGCACGTGACTTGAGATATGATTACTCATCTCCCCTTCGGTCTCCTTCAGTGCTGGAGTTTCGTACGTATCGTCTTTCGTGCGTAACCTCCAGAGCCCACTTCTCTTTGCTCATAACCTCGTCCAACCAACGGCAGAGGAGGAAGCCCTGACTTGTTCACTGATCATGATATTAGTACCCCTAGTCCACTGCACTTGGCCGCTGGTCTCGTGCTACAATGGTCAAGTCTTTTTCTGTTGCATATTAAAGCCACTGCCGAGGTCATTGTTTCGGTGTTTCTGTGTGCTTGTTGTTTACTCAACATAGAATATCGGCTTAACGATGTGCACGTATGGCGCCTTCTTCAAGTCCACCTATAGGTTAAGCACTTGATGTGTGGTGCCGCGGGTATTAGATTAGTGAAAAAAACTCTTGGTAGTGCCTTGGGTGATGTTTACTTTCTTGCTTTCTAATGTGTTCCTTTGGGGGTTTGTATATATCTTTCGCTATGTACTACACTGAACAAACCATGTACTGCTGTATCACCAGACTGTGAGATTTCTAGCTCAAAGCATTCGACATTATGGGCCTCAATACTCATACTAATACCGATTTGGAGAAACTGGATGTACGATCTCACGATAGCGACGAAGGCGATGCAAGCCTGGAATCGGTTGAGTTGCCAGAGCCGAAGGAAAGTAATAACGGAGCGCTGCCTAGCCCCTCGAGCAGCAGCAGCGAAACTTCGGGGACACCTATAGAGGAGCTTGATTGGGACTCGCCAGCAGATGTGAAAAATCCTCACAACTGGCCGATTTGGAAACGGGTCTTCCACACCGCGATTCCCGCCCTCTACGGTTTTGTGGTGTAAGTACCATTTGTTTTTTGGGAGCTGGTACATGGCTAATATTATAACAGCACGCTGGCCACTTCTGCATATGTTCCATCAATTCCCATCATAATGGCAAAATTTGAAGTGGAAAGAGAGGTTGCCATCCTGCCTTTGTCCCTGTATACTTTTGGATTCGTTGTGGGACCTGTTTTTGCTGCTCCACTCTCCGAACTCTATGGCCGCCGTATAATATACTGGACAACATTACCGCTGCTACTGATATTTACAGCAATTGCTGGCGTATCAAACAATATCACACAGTTGATAGTCAACCGCTTTCTTGCTGCAACCTTTGGCTCAGGATCGCTGGCTGTCGGTGCAGGTACATCCACCCTACTTGCTTACCATCTGCATTATCTGACTTGAACACAGGTACCATCGCAGATATCTGGTCGCCAACTAGCAATGGCCGAGCCGCTGTATTCTTTATATTGGCTCCCTTTTTGGGGCCTGCGCTTGGCCCTCTAACCGGTGCATATATCATCGACGAATACAACAACAACTGGCGATACTCGATGTGGGTAGTTATGATCGTCGCGGCGCCCATACTATGCGCGGCAGTTTTCATGCAAGAAACCTCGAAACAGCGAATATTGTACCTACGTCAAAAGGCGCAAGGGGTGAAGGTCCCGCGGAAGACTGGCGATACCCGTCTGCTGCTTGGGAAACTACAAGTAGCAGTCACAAGGCCTTTACATATGATGTGCCTAGAAGTAAGTCTCCCCTCGATTATCTCTCCCTTGCTACAACCAAGCTTACCTTTCCTGAAAGCCTCTAGTAGCCTTCCTAAGCATCTATTCTGGCTTTGCCTTCGCCATGATGTTTAGCTTCTTTGGCTCCTATAGCTACGTCTTCCAGGTAGTATATGGTTTCAACCAAAAGGAAGTGGGCCTTACCTTCCTCGGCGTCCTGGTTGGTTTCCTCTTCGCCGTTGTCTCCTTCGGTATTTTTGATGCAACACTCTACAAGAAAGCCGCCTTTCGTGCAAAGGCTAAACCGGCGCCTGAACACCGACTTTATACAGCCTTGCTGGGTTCGTTAACGTTGCCGATTGGGCTATTCGTACGTATACCCACCTCCATGTCCTTCTCTACACTCTATCTTATCACCCCTTTCTACCTGTCAAAGTTTTACAGCTAACCTCCCTCCCAAATCAGTGGTTCGCCTGGACCCCCCAAAAGTCCATCCACTGGATCGTGCCCGTCCTAGCAGGTATCCCCTTCGGCCTCGGCTCCCTTGGAATATTCATCTCCGTTACAACCTACCTCGTCGACGTCTACCAAGCAAAAAACGGGGCGTCAGCAGTGGCAGCAAATGGCATTCTGCGCTACACATTAGGTGCCATATTCCCGCTGTTCACGCTGCAGATGTATGAAGCCTTAGGTATCCATTGGGCGGGCAGTGTGTTTGCGTTTGTGGCCCTGGCGCTACTGCCTATGCCGTGGTTTTTCTATTTCCATGGACATAAGTTGAGGATGAGGAGTAAGTATGATACTTTTAAGGGATGAGGTCTGTTGCGAGTGCATATATGTAACAGCTTGCTTTTCGCTTGAGCATGGTTGGCGTTGGGGCGCTATTAGAGGATTGTTGGTTGTGTAGATGAACGATGGTCTAGCCACATAGGGGTACAGGTCTAAACAAGAACGATATCCGACACCCGCCGACCATGCACCCCCCTTCATCCCTTTAGCAGATGATGAAAAGCAACGCAAGTGGGGACAATACCGATGGATAGATAGTGTAGGTCCAAGAGGAGACTAGGCGTCAGAAAGGCGGTTAATGAGGATTTGTGATTGAACGAGCTTGAAGATAGACGAAGATATTAGAAGCATGAATAATACTACAAATATATAATGCATATTAATACTGCTCATCGGCACCTATAAGGCTTTTCTACACCTAGGTATACTACGATCCTCGGGAAGATTTAATGACCGGTGAGGGGAAGCATCTTTGCGATCTCAACTATAGGTGGCCATATACGATGTCACTTTGATACATACTTTCAAAAGCAGCAAACCGTTCATAAATTTCATGGCACCCGTCTAAATATTCATTCCTAGCAGAACCGTAGTAACCAAAAGGATCTAGCATGCAGACCATCTAACGCCATTTTTCTCATAGGTCCAATCTTGCCTACATAGCACCATAAGCAATAGCGAGGACGGCTCCTCCCATAGCCATCATAGGGGCCTGCGTAATCATTGCCGCTGCTCCACCCTTGGAGACAGAAGTTGAGCCGGAAGCGGCCGTTGGAGAGGAGGCGGGGTCTCCAGTAACTCTAGCAGCCGCTTGGTTGATTGTAGTAGTAGAGACTATTTTCTATTAGTCACACTGTCTACTATGTGGTACTGTTTATAGAAGATTGAACTTACAGGGGGAAATAAGAGTGTGATCGTCTCCGGCGATGATTGAATGCCCCAGAGCAGCCCAGTAGACATCAGCTGCATTTGTCATGCTTGCAATGCTTTCTTTCGCCGAGGGAGCTGTTAATTGCACTGCTCCAATTCCGTGACAGGTCAATCCCGGCGAAACTTCTGTTGTTATTGGTGAGCGAGGATGTACATCGCGTTTTGTCCAGGGCCCGCCAAGAGCGGATCCTAAATCCGCTGTTACTTCAGAATAGACTGAGCCTGGGATTGCTAGGACGGAGGAAATATCGGATTTTATCTCAGCATGTAGGGATGATGCGACGGAATTGATCGACGCCCGTACGGAAGAGATATCGGAAACTATCGAGGCGCTGCGGAAAGCAGATGCGTTGTTGAGGTTGTGGAGCCAGTTGGAGATGACGGGCCCAGTCCATATGCCTTCTACGCAGCAATTATGGTTCCACTCTGAGCCAGGGCACTCGACTTCTGAGTATACACCTGGAAATGTCAGTCTGCACAGAATAAGAGAGGTTGGAAAGCATACCTGCTGCACTGACGACGAGGGCGGTAAGGACTTTGAATGTATGCATATTGGCTGAGGTGCAAAGTGCGATAATAATAAGGACGGATGACGTTCAACAACTATGTTGAGATTGCCCAAAAAGAGTACTAGGAGTTTGTACAGAGTCGTTGCTATATGCTAGCAACGTAAAGTGGAGGAGGATAAGAAGATATATATCCTCATTATAGAGTGTACATGTACCTACCGATCTCACCCAGTGTGCTGATGAGCCTCCGCACGTAACGTGCTGCTCCCAGGTGTACCACCCTTGGTATCCTTTTGCAGCCCTAATGATGAAACATCAGGAGAATGCCCGTTGATGATCCTTCGCGCATTGGAGCCAACTGCGAGGTTACCAATCCTAGCTGCTGACCGTCAGCAAAAGCAGGCTTCTTACTGGAGTGTACCGGAATATTTCATTTTCAACCTCGCTCAGACTCGTAAGCCTCAGCGTCACAGCTAAGCCCCCTTAGGGCAGACCACGTATGTATCCCCGAATATACGTAGCATCAGCACTCGTCGCATTCGCATCAGATCCTGGATGGGCACGACGACTGATATACACTGGTCTTGGCTTAAGCTTATTCCGTCAGCTTAGGGCTTGCGTCACCACTCGAGGGATAATATACACTACATATCGCATTCGCAATGAGGTTCGTGGATAACGGACGATGAATATATTATGATGCTGCTATGCTGTTGGTGTGCTGCCGATCCCGGCAATTGAAGGTTGATTGCATCGGAACCTCGCAAAGTTAGCTGGGCTCTCTAATCGCCACCGGGACGGCCGGCTGCATTAGATCAATCTAGTGATTGAGAACGTGAGAATGTTTTGAGACTCGAGATCCGATTTCTAACATACAAACACATACAGTACAATACCATCTATTTATTTCGGTCTTCTTATTCCAGACGGCCGGCATATTTCATTCCTTCGTTCAATCCCTGCGACCCATAGTCGAGTACAGGGTCCTGATTCTCAGCTGCGCTCAAATTTCAAAACAATGCCCGCTGCAAGCCAAGAACATTATATCGCTACTCGTACTGCCAATTATAATTTGGGAATGGGGGAGGATTCTTCGAATAAGCCAAGTCTCAAAACCCGTCTGGCACGCATTTTGAAGCCGAATCCTTCAAGTCAACGCGTGTCGAAAAAGCCAGTGGAACGGACCGGCAATGAGACGAGAAATATTTCTACTGGTGGCAATTATCAAAATCAAGGCAATAGACGGCCGTCTCCGGAATCGGAATACTCTTCTCATGTTGATATTCAAACCGGCGAGCGACGTGATGATACCGAATTGTTGCATAGCTTGGCCGATCACGGCTTCTTTAGCTCTTTAACGTCTGAGCCTGAGTCCAACCCAAGATGGCGAGGAGCAGATTCCGGAGCCGGTGACCAGCTAATAGCTAGCTTACCGAACGATATCTGGGAGGTCATCACCGGTTATCTCTCCCTGGCTGATGTTGCTAGTCTTGCTTTCTCATGCAAGACCCTCCGATATCAACTTGGGCCTGAACCATGGAAAACCCTGCAGGATCCGGATAATCGAGCATCTAAGATTGATTTCTTAGTTTCTTTGGACAGTTCCCTTCCTAATCATATATTCTGTTATCCTTGTTTGATTTACCATCATCGAACTCGCAAGGGACAAGAGCGCTTGAAGGCCTCTCTCGCTCTGGCTCCAATCTTCGATTGCCCGAATGCCCTCGAACCCACCACAGTACTGTTAAGGCTGCGACTCACTTCTGACCACACCCTTCCATTTACTTTTGTCCAGCTTGCGCTTCGAGCCTGCCATTATTCGCCAGATCATGGCATATCAGTTGAATCTCTTGCCCGGCATTGGAAATCCCATGACAGCGGCTGGTCGCACGAAACGAGTTATTACTACAATAAAGGTCACCTGTTACTACGGGTTGTCAGCAAATCATTTGCCTCTGCCGGTCTTCCACCAAGTGGAATGCGTCACCTGCTTTACTCCCGAGAAGATTATACGCCCTACTTTTCAGTATGTGCCCATTGGAGGGACGGCGAACTCATGAACCTCTGCAAGTGCGCATTGAGTCACATACCGAAGCCCAAAGAAAAATTAACTCAACAGCTCCGGAAAGGCCCGCAGTTTCAAGCTAGCTTCCATAATGCCAACCCTATTGTCAGCCTGTGCCGAGAGTGTCGGCCCATGAGACGCTGTCCAGATTGTCCGACAGAGTACCTTATCGATATCAAACTCGCGGAAGACAGAAATGACCCGTCGGATAGGTTCAAGCAGGCTATTTTGGTAACCAGGTGGTCCGATCTAGGAGATGGGTCTACGCCATTGTCGCCGGAATGGGCGTCGTGCAATGGTTGTGCTGAATTCGACTCTTTTGCTGCCATTGGAAGACGTACCATTTCGGGTATATTCGAATCGCAATCTGGAGTTGCTATACCCGGGCAAAGAATGCTATCTCTAAATCCAAATAACAAGAGGCTTGGGGAGGAAGGTCATAATTGGTATTGAGCAATATAACGTTTTACCTGCTACGCAACTAGACTGCGGGATGTCTTTTATTCTATTGGGTTGCTAATTTAAGGCCGGATCTCCGCAATCATCTTTCCCGGCACTCAACCCAGGCCATTATTCTATGTATACACTAATACTATCAGTACATGGTACAGCGAGCACCTTCGCGTAATACTGGCATCGCTCATTTGCAAGTAATTCCATCCACTTCCTAATAAATAGGGTATTATATCAACTGCTCAGAGCATAAATTATCGCAGGTTTTGACAACCCCTTCGGAAGACAAAATATGAACAAATAACGGCTAATTCACGTAAGGTCAACGACCTCAGTAGAAGTAGGAACCTTTCGCCTTGAAATTGGTGGGAGGACATGACTCGAGGTCTGTGGGTTCGTGACTGAACTCAAAAGGGAGCCTCTCCGAGATATGAGTAGTTTGGAAAGGAGGCTGTGAAAGCTGCGATACTGAGAGCGACATTATAGGGTCAAACAGGTCACCAAGAAGTTCTCGTAGTATGTTCGCATTGAAACTCTGGAGGTAGCCTTTGGCAATACTACATCTCTTTGGCCAGGCTTGACGGGCAGCAAGATACGAGGCCTGGGTCTTTGTGACGACCAGTGTTTGCGGACTCCCAATTCTCTCTGTCTCGTGGGTAAAGCCTCCTCCCATGGTTTCGAGAATTCTATGGATATGTAGCCGCCGCATCTTGGCGACTGGGAATCTCCATACTTGTTGATGAGGATTGATCAAGAATATGTTGAGTTCGGAACAGTCATGGCAAGGACAACTTGTCCTCGATCGCGTCCAATCGGCGGCAAGTTTTGGTTCAGGTCCAACGTGAATGACAACGTAGCTGCGTAGCAAGTCTTGGAAAAATCCTTTAAATGAGGTTCCTTGGACTGATATGTTTTTGTCATGAAGACTACGGCTCAATTGCTGAAGGAGCGGTATGAAGATGGTATCAAAATTTTCGGCTGGTTGGTTTGAGGATGCAGAGACTAACTTTCCAAGGATCTGACCAAGCTCCCATTGACAATCGAGGGCAAAACAGTTCCAAATCAAGGTGACAACGCTTTGTACGATTTCGCTACCATCATCCGTAGCAGCTAGTGAACCGGGAGCTCGAGCACCAAAACCGTAGATCTTTATCATCTTATTTGTTTGTGAGTGCAAGATGGGGGTCAGGTTGAAATTACTTGCGAGGTCAGAGACTACATTCTTGAAAAGGGTCTGAGAAACACGTGCTTCAATCTCGCCACTGAGGCCAGCACTGATGACGCCTGCGAGGAATGCCATGGCCATAGGGTTATGGCATGTGTTCTTTTTGACGGCTGGCAGTATCCTGTCGTTAATTAGCTCCAGTTTACAACTCCAAACGGGCTTCACAAACTTGTTAAATATAACTTCAGATGAGCCTGTCTTGCAGAGATTCGACAACATGGCTCCATCCTCAGCTGTTGAAATTTGTGCGGAATTTAGGGCAGTATCCATCTGGGACTTCGCCCAGTCTTGGGCGACAGTAACTGGCTTTGATAAGAGTTCCGCCTCTGTGATGTAGCCTGTTTGTAGTGCGAGGATCATTTCCATCCGGTTTGATAACTTGCCTATTGCTGAAAGTCGTTCAGAAATACTATAGAATAATAAAATATTTTAGCGGATGAACCTTAGCCGTATAGCAATTCGGGCACTATATGCAAATGTTTCATCGAGGAAGTTCCCTTTATTTGGCTAACCCCGCGATCTTCACGATCAAATGCTCGAGATCCAAGCTTTTACCCCGTGCAGATCTCCATCCACAATCATATCCTAGGGAGAGAACTTACGTTGGAAGAAGTGATTCTAGATTATAGCGTACGAGCGCTTTACCCACCCCTCGTAGCATCGAAGAAGACGGCTCCTGGGGCCAAAAGCGAAAAGTCTCGCAGAATAGAGACATGTTGTCCAGAGCAATAGATGTATTGGTGGCACATGCCAGAACCTCATCAGAAAACCCATTCGGTTTCCTTCCCCATGCCACTGTTGGGTTGGATACAGCTTCAATCCTCAATTTGCCTGATTCGAGTATCACCATCCTGCAAACACTTTCAAGATCTTGGCGGACTCCCATATCTCTAGGATTGTCGGACATGTGATTTGTTAATTGTTCAAACCATTGCAAAATCCGGGTTGCGTATTCTCTCAACCTCTCGTCGTAAATATATTTATATCTGGAGGTTCTGGGGGATGAAGGATTGAGAAAGAAGTCGATGCGATGCGTTTTCGGCATAAGTATTGCTATCTTGTGGACACTGTCAGTCGGTGTCATTCCAGGTTAAGAGTTCCATACCGTTCGATGATAGAAGTGCGTAGCAGAGACACCTTCATTACCAGTGTAGCCAGAATAATCCTCGTCATCTGGATCTATATCTTCAAAAAATTCTTCGTGCAGAAAACCATCGTGGTCAACAGTCATATTCTTTGCAACCTCAGTTCCATTAGAGTCAATAACTCTGAGAAGAGAGATTGATTTTTCGTATTCTTCAGTTAGTTCATGGAATGATACAGAATCATCGTCGTAATACCCGTCGCAACCGCCCGTAACAGTTCTTTTCAGCTTAGCAAGATAGAAGTAAAACCCAGACTCGTCGCATGCTCGGCGGATACAGGATGCAACACCTTGGTCATGTCCTTTCAAGCCATTGAAGCGAAGGCTAGCGTCTGTATATTGATGCTCAAATAGAAACGCGTACGCTGTATCAAACTCTGGAGTTTTTCCAAGCTTCTTGTTCCATTGTGATAATAGAGCCTTCAGCGTGGAAACCGACCTGGCAGAGCTTGCAGTTAATTCTTTTGGGTCTAGAGTCTCATGGACAAGATTATACGTGAGCACAAGCCGGTGGCCTGAAAGGACAGGCTTGACTTCATGGGTGACATCTGAAAACCTAATGTGAATGAGCGTAAGATCAACATTGCGTCTTAAGAGACTCACCAGGCCAGAAATGATGATTCATAATCCGAATATTTGGACGTCTCAAAGATCTTTGTTTCTCCTGCATGGGAGACCCTGACCTCACCTCCTTCATGTTCGATGGAAGGGTAATGACCAAGGTAGCGAACATTCCAGGAGCCTTCTCGGAACTTCAAGTTCGTCAGATATAAACAAGGTGGAGGGGGGCTTTGGGGTTGACCTACTCTTGATGTGGCTTAAACATTGCTCCCTCATCATAAAGCAACATCTTGTATAGCTGCGCCGATACTTCCTTGTCAGCCTCATCAACACCTAGGCCGGCACTTACTTTTGCCACAATAGATTCAATGAACCTTCCCCAAGCTGGATTCCTGAGTTCGAAATCAGGCGGGGATAGTTCCCACGTCTTTCGGACACTCTTGTCGACAACGGTCTGTTCCCCTTTTCCGAAAGGTGCTTCATGGCTGGCGGCAATAATTGCCTCTGCATCGCGATCCGACAGAGGAAGACCAACTACGCCGCCGTTCTTCAGATACAGTCCAGGGTTTGGTGAGCCAGACAATGTCTCGAAAAGGGCGAATGTACTAGCACCTTTGACAGAACTCAGACATTGGGAAATCTCATCTTTAAGTTCATCGATGTCTATGTCGGGGGTTTCGGACTCCGAGCTTGATGGGGGAGAAGACAACTCAATGACGTGTGCCATTATGCTCTACAGCTATATTGATCGAATGCGTTGCATAATGCGCGGTGTTTCATGATAATTTGTAGTCTTTGGGGGCCACGATTAGTAGAAGACGCGAAGGGACGCGTTGTGATTAAATGTACCAAGGCGTGCAGGGTGCTGGGGCGTGTCCGTTTCGCGTCAGCTCCCACACTACATCTGGTTCGAACTAACTGCACCGCAATTATTTAAACCAAGAGATAAGCAACAATTCACCATATGACATTATTCGCATTTATATTACGAATATTCCTCCAGAGCCAGCAGCTTGGTTTTTTGCCATGGCTACGACTTTTTCAGTAAATTCTCAATCATCTATTCCACGACAATCCATCTGCAAGGCGCGTGCTATGACGATATGCATTTCCTTCCAATTTTGGTTCAAATGATCCTGTAAGAACATAGTTTCTTTCCGACTTGGATGTTACTTTCCTGTTAGATAAGAACGAAGCCCTTATAATTTCGCACATAGTTCGGTAAGCTAAAAAGAGAGCAAACTAGAATACGCAATGTTCGCACACCTCTATTAATACCATATCTAAATCTTGAAATCTCCTCCCAATGCTCAAAAACTATCGCTTCCACCCCCTTAGAGTGCTATAAGTATTAGCTCCTGGGGAAAGTTGTTTAGTATGCGTTTCTTAGTCGCCAAATAAATTCTCTGAGGCTTTCGAGGTTTAAAATTTAACCCTGGTAAAGATCTTTTTTGCTCTTAAAAAGCTCCTCTCTAAATAAGAGGTAAACATGGATATATAGTACTCTGCGTCAATTTTGCTTTAAGAGCATGCATCCCTTGCATCACCTACCCAAGGTGCCTAGCTGTGTGTTATGTCAAAGAAAATTGGTTTGGCAACTAAATCCCCCCGTAATATATATATGGCCAAAAAAGCAGATATCGCCTAACAAAGTACAAGGGCGTGACACTTGGTCAAGTGGCTCGGGTCAAATTGTACTTTCGTTGTCGCCAGGGACGACAGGAAAAAAGGGAAAACAACAACAAAGCGAAACAACAAAAACGACAAGAGATGTAGGCATTCGACACCGGGCCGAACTCTTTTGCTATTTTGATAGCTGGAAATTAAATTTTTTACTTTCGGAAAATAATACAAGTGATATAGAATTAAATTAAATTTGTTTTGGGATACACCTTTTTTTATGGTTGATTTAGCGAGGGCGGAGCGGCCAGATTGATAGTCACCGCCTAGAAGGTGACCGCATGAGTGGATTCTCGAGAGTTGTTCATCTCTAAGGGCTCGTAGATGTTCGACAAATAGGGAAAGTCAAAGGTACTCAATTGGATAGCTATACACAGGCATCGAGACTTGGCTCTAGAATAGATACTCACTCCACCAAGTCATGTAGGCGAGTGACGATGTGATGTAGCCGGGATCGATGCATATTATGGTTTAAAAGGGTCACGGGGAGATTGGAAGATAAAATGCGGAGTAGTTTGTGCAATTAAGCCCCAAAAGGATGGCTCAGAATCCGGTCACCGGGGTTGAATTTAATTGATCGAGATATCTAGCCTGAATTCTTATGGATAAAAAAATCATTGCACTTCCGATAAAATTCCAAGCAAATCCTACCAAACAGATATGCATTTAGGAAGCTGAATATATCATAGACCTAAAGCTGTATGAAATACCACGACGACCCACATGTGTTTCCCAAGATATCGCTCTTGCATAATTACCTCAACATCATCCGGTGCTTTGGGTCTACCTTTTGATCTTTTTGCTAAATCTAGGTAGATTGGGTCGAAACTAATAGCTCTAGAGGATTTTCCTTAATATTATGAAAGCCACTTGGCCGCTTGCTTTCAACTCAACAACCATATATATTTGACTACTTGATCCCGCTACTAGAGGGCAATTCAATTGCTTCAAACCTCACCACACCTCCAGCTCGTAGCATCGAACGTGCCCATATTCAAAATTGAAACAGTTAGAACTATATATTGGCAATAGATGCCCCAACCAGCAAAGCTTAGATTGAGGTACTAGACGCAGCTCTGATCTGTGGATTCTTGCCGAGTCCAACTTCTTTGAACACCCTTAATGTAAAAGATGTCCACTAGGATTTCAATCCCAAACCTACTTGAAGTGACATACTAGCTCCACCTGCTGAAAGTTTGAGAGGCGTAGACGGCACTTGATTGTAACAAAAGCTACCTAGTCTAGTGACATCCGTCGCTCAATTGGGGGGATCTGGCGGACTAGCACAAATGATTGGAGAATCGAGAATGGGCGGCAAAGTAAAGGCCAAAATGCTACGTAGAGACCTCCACATTTGGTGCCATTGGTAGCTTCCATCCAATCCTGGTTAAAATGAGTTTCAAAATGGGGGTCGAAGCACTAATAGATCCAATAATCACTTCAATAGTTGATTAATATAGCACGTCCTCAAGGGTTCGCCAACTTAGTCTGCACCGGCACTTCCTCAGTCCATCCCGCCTTTTCAATATCTTGAAAACGGCTTGATTCTCCCCTGAGCAATACTCATCAACATCCGTAGCCATACCTGCTAAAGCTATTTTTGTTTCACCATAGTCCCATCGCAGCGCTCCGTCCTCGAAGAGTACCTAGGTACTTTCTTTGCGTCTCAATAGTACCCCAACCACTAGCACCCTAGAACTAGGTTATAGAGATCTATAATCCTCTCTAAAATCTAACAAGGCTAACAGGTTACTAAAAATCGGATACTATACTGAGTATTGCCTCGATGCTTTCGTGCCTTGTTATACATTGTTAAAAGAATACCTGACTCTTAATAATGTATATATATATTCCGTTCTAAATAAACGCTGTTGCTACTTTTGGCACTTCCTACTTCTGCACCTCTTCCCGGCTGGCCGCTTTTTATTTAGTAATAAACTATTAACTTGCGCAAATGTCGTTGCTCCTGTATTTAATACGACGACTTCCTTGCTTCTACCTGCTGTGTCGTATTGTCCTTAGTCTTCTGTATCATCTTCTACCCTCCGGCGGCGAAACTTGTGTCTAATAATATACTTCTCTGGATTCTAAATATAATTGATAAAACTATAATCAGTCTCCCGGAACTTCAAGTTCTATAACATACTGTCGATACTCTCTCCTAAATCAATGGCCGACAACTCCGCCTGGAATATTAATACCGCTATAAATTCCTCTAATTCTTGGACTGATACATTAAGTTAGGTATTTATATGGAAGAGTTTCAACAAGATACATTAGTTACCTAGTAATATCCATTGGTCCAAGGATAAGCAGACTATTATATTCAGTGGTTTGCCGGTTGTATTAGAGAAGATTGGCAGAATAGTCCAGATATTAGTCGCTAGGGAATATGAACCCTTAGTCAAATGGCTATAATAGAAATAGCAAACCCTGTTAGGAATAGTCACAATCTCGATCTTGCGCTTCAACCTTAATATAGGCCATACTTCTAATAGCACAGCTATCTTTAATATAATCAACCGGATCCCCTATGAATGTACGCCACAACGACCCCGTGGATGAATCTAGGATTGATTTGCAACACCTGGCTCTAGGGCGTCAACAATCGTTCTCTGTTCCCAAACCTAGGCTTCACGGCAGAGAGGCATCTACCGTCTCCATTAAAAGCGACGAGCGAACTGCGATGAATATTGCAATCATAGATACATATTACAAATGCTTCGAAATCAGGGAACAGCTTCTCTGGAGGCGTACGTGTGGCGCAAAGCAAATAGGCCATCATCGCTCAGCATAGGGTATTCTCCTTGGATCCCACATTTGCTAGCCACCTTCTAATAGTTGGCATATTGTGGTGGGGATCAAGGGACCACCAATTATTTACTTTGTTTTTGCATTGTCACCTGTACTAGAATTAGCACGTGGATAAGTGGAGCCACCTGAGCATATAAGCCCCTGGCACTCACTCTCCCTTTCACACAGCACCGACGTCAATACATGCGATTCACCGCAATACAGCTGGACCAGGGAGAAGCTGGCCAGTTAGTATAATTACGAATAGAAGCTTAATTTGCTATACTTATATTAATGACTGGATCTTGTAACTACTAATCGTCCAGGAATGCCACTGCCTGAGTGCGCCCTGAATATTCACTTTCTCAAAAGAACATTAAACCATTGTTTAGACTTCTTTAGCCAAATGACCAAACGACGAAAATCCGACACCGCGCCTACCGCCCAATTGATGCCTATTACCTTGACTGCAATCTTTTGGTTGTTTTATCCACGATTCCTCCTGATAATCCTAAGGGTCCTCCTAGCTCCTCTACAATATAAGAGGGTAAATGCTTTTATCATTGTCGTAATGGACCATCTTCCACTTCTATAAAATGAGTATTTTAAGCGTTTTACAACTTCTAGTCCTAATGCGTCTAGCTTCTCTAGTTGGTGATTCCTCATAATTAATTGCATGAAATCCTAGTCTTAATAAAGTCACTCTCGGAGCTTTATATCACACCCATGTAATATAGAGTGGAAACTAGGGGTATTGAAACCCGCATCATATCCGAATTATTCGGAAGGTGGTGAGCCTAAATTGATCGGGTCCCCGACCTGACATGTTTTACTATCGTCATTGGCCAATCTCCGGCATAAATCATCTTTGTACAGTACACTAAATGTTTATATGTTTAGCACCCGTGTTAATTATCTAGTACTGGAAACGTACGTAATTGTACGAACAATTTCCCCTTCCTTGGTTAACGATCTCCTCAATCCTTTTTCCCCGTCCTTTTTCAAGCCGGACATTATGCCGAACTCGCCCCATGAGCTGCTTGGGGGGAAAATTCCTGGTAACACAGGCTCTGAGTCAAGATGGCAGAATTGTTTTAAGTTACAAGATTTGCCTTGGCTACAAGAACATTGCATACAGAATCAGATCATTATCCCTGCAGCTACGTATTGCGTTATGGCCCTCGAGGCCGCTAGGGATATCAGCAAAGGAAAGCAGGTAGAAAACATAGAGCTTTCAGATATTACAATTATACGACCAATTGTAATAAATGAATCCTCGGGAGAGATTGAGACCTTGCTATCCGTACGCAGCAATCTTAACTTCGATAATAACGGACCCGATTTTATTCAGGCAGAGTTTACTCTCGGTGAGAGGGCAGCTGAGGATAAAGATATAAAAACTGTGGTCACAGGAAGAATACACATCACGCTTGCAAACACCAATAACCTCAATCCAGCTATCTCATCGCCTTCTAGACCACCCAGGCCAGCAGAGTTAATACCGGTCAACATCAGCCAGTTCTACGATTCACTGGCCGAGATAGGGTTGGGTTATGGCGGGCCATTCAGAGCTGTAACTTCAGCAGAGAGACGGATGGACTTTGCGTCAGCTGTCGTTGCGACTATAAGCGATAAGGAAGTGGAGTGGCCAACCTTCCCTTACCCGAGCTGGCTTGAGGCTTGCTTTCAGACGTTCTTTATTGCATTTGCCGCCCCGAGAGATGGTTCACTATGGACAGCTTTCACGCCTACAAAGATTGGTCGCATGGCATTGTCTTTGAACCCATGTATCGCCCCTGATATACCAGCCTCAGTGCTTGTCGACACGCAAATTACCGGGTTCACGCCAGGATTTCAAGCACAATTGCCCATAATCAAGGGCAACATGAAAATATACCACTCAGAGACCAGCCAGTTAGAGATAGTCGTCGAAGACTTCATGATGAGCCCCTTGCTTCCTGCTACAGAGAAAGATGATAAATTGCTCTGCTTGAAAATGGACTGGCAACAAGACATTCTCTCAGGAGTGGCATTCGAGCAGCATCATACCTTCTGTTACAAACAGTTAGGCCTCTCACAAGCTCACAAGCATATAGTGAGCGTAACCCGGCAGATCTCGCACCGGTATGCGAAGTTGAGAATCCTCCAGGTTGGCACATCTTCAGCCGATCTCGTACAAGCTGTATGTCAAGAGCTTGAACATACCCTTAAATTATATATGGTCGTGGATGCATCAAATAGGGCTATTGGAGGCATGGAGGCGCAGATGAGTTCCGATCAGTTGAGTGTTCAATTTGGAGTCTTTGATGTTGAAAGGGACATCGGAGCGTTGGACGAAACTGTCGACCTAACACCTTTTGACCTGAACTCTTTCGACCTGGTAATTATTCTACAGACTTTCAAGGAGAAGGTTGCCGGGTTGAGAGTCACCCGAAGCCTAGTAAAGCCAGGGGGCTTTTTACTAATGATGGGTGGAGAGGACGTTCCGCCTAACGCAACAAACACGACCCGCGAAAAAATACACGACATTCTCCAGAGCGTTGGGTTTTCTGGGGTTGATTCCATGGCACTTAGCAGCGCTTCAGAAACACACCCTTCCTCTATTATCTTGTCACAGGCACTGGATAATCGAGTTGGCTTTCTCAGAGCTCCTCTTAATTCTACACCACCTATTAGTACAAGCGGGAAACTTCTTGTTTTGGGTGGCTCCTCGCAAGTGATTGTCAATTTCATCAAAGCCATACAGGCTAAGCTAATATGCGTCTGGGATGGAGAGATCAACGTAGTTGAATCCCTATCCAATTTGAAAAATCAAGACCTCGACAAAGTGGAACTTGTGCTTAGTCTCACCGAGTTAGATCAGTCAGTACTCGAGAATCTTAGCGCCGAAACTTTCCAAGGTCTACATCTACTTTTGGAGAGGTCCGAGCTGGTCCTCTATGTCACTCACGGCGCGAGATCAAAAAACCCACATCACAGCGGTACAATCGGTCTTTTGCGAGCCTTTCAAGCTGAGAACCCCGAGAAAGTTGTGCAGCTCCTCGATTTGGATACAATTGACGGCAACGAGTTTCTTGTCATAGAGAGCATACTTCGACTTGTAGCAGGTGTTGCTATGAGGGATGATGGCACAAAACGGCTATGGAGTATTGAGCCGGAACTTGCGGTCCGGGGAAGTAAACTTTTCATTCCAAGAGTGATTGTTGACAAGGAACGCAACAATCGTCTCAATTCTCTACGGCGGAAAGTTGAGACTAGAGCTTTCGTTGAAAAGAAGCCTGTCACTCTCGTTCGGCCTATAGATTCGTCTCACCTATTATCACCAAATAAAACTTATGTTCTGATTGGCCTTAGCGGGCATATTGGTCAATCTATCTGTAGATGGATGGTTAAGAGTGGTGCGCGTTGTATTGTGGTTACGAGTCGGTACGTATATCAACCGTGATATAAAATATTGTTTTGGAAATAAAATGTTCTAACGTCGCTAGGAATCCTAATAAAGAAGCACCTTGGAAAGACGAATTACAAAATCAAGGTGCTAAAATTGCAATCGAGGCAGCAGATGTCACTAATAAACAAGACATGATCAACCTCCGCAATCACATTCTTAGCACTATGCCACCCATCGGGGGCGTGGCTAACGGTGCAATGGTTCAATCGAATTGTTACTTTCCTGATCTGACTTATAATACCTTACAAGAAGTACTAAAACCTAAGGTAGATGGGTCATTAATCCTGGATGAGGTCTTTTGTAGTACTAACCTTGACTTCTTCCTCCTATTCTCGTCCATTTCGGCCGTGACTGGCCAACCATTTCAAGCAAACTATGCTGCAGCTAATAATGTAAGTTTACTAAGCATTGAACTTGATATCTGGGGTGATGGGCTGATTTCTGTTTAGTTTATGACCGGTTTGGCGTCTCGGAGGCGAGCTCGCAATCTCGCTGCTACAGTAATCGACTTCGGAACGATTATCGGGCTTGGTTTCATCCAGAGGATTGATAGCAGCGGAGGCAGTGAGGCCATGATTTCTATCCTTCGAAGTCTGGATTACATGCCTATTTCCGAGCGTGATCTTCATCACCTCTTAGCAGAAGCAATACTCATGGGGAAGAGCGACCAGTCTCCGGCAATTATAACTGGACTGGAGACGCTCAACGCTGCCTCTAACAATGACCCCTTCTGGCACCAAAACCTGCTTTTTTCACACGTTATAAAAGATGTTAGCTAGTTTCTCTTGAAGCTAAATTAAGAATCTTGAGAGCGTCAGCTGAAGGTGCCTATTGCATTTACATGTTTCGTGTAAGTCATATCTGGTTGCAAAGTACTCTTGTTACTGTATCATGATTTCTCCCTTGCCTCAATTGCCTTGTGCTTATGCTCGCTTTTGTCAAAATACTCTCTAACCTTGGCTCTCGCGACTTCTACTGTAGCCGCATCCTCTACTGTGCTTGGTACCTCAACACCCCTATCAAAATCCCCGTAAACCCCATTCTCCACCAACTCTCGAAGTACACGTCGTAATGTCTTTCCCGACCTCGTCTTCGGGATCATGTCTTTGCCCTGTACTATGCCTCCCAATGACGCGAAAGCCCCAACTTGACTGCGTACGAGAGACTGAATCTCCTTTGTGACGGATGCATCTGGTATGGCGGATACAGGGTGATTTGGCACGGAGAGGGTAATGAATGCGAATGGAAGTTGAGATTTGAGTTCGTCTGGGATACTTACTACGCATGATTCTGCGACCAGTGGATGTGATGAAATGGCTTGTTCGATGGCTCCTATATTTATCAGGGATCAGTAACTGGAGACAGAATTCAAAAATTCTTTGAAGCACGCAGATAGCACTGACCACTCGAGAGACGATACGCGCTGACGTTCAATACATCATCGTTTCGACCCATCACATGAACATAGCCTTCCTTGTCGATCCATCCCGCATCCCCTGTATCCAGAAACCTGCCGTCGAACCTCTTCAAATAGCTTTTATAAAATCTCTCCTCAGTCGCCCACAGCGCACGGAACGCTGTTGGTGCAAGAGGTAGTGCCAGCACAAGATTGCCCATCGATCCTTTTGGTACATCTTCACCCTGCTCATCCACGACACGAACATCGAAGCCTGGCATAGGCTTTCCAGCACTTCCTGGTTTGATTTGAGGGAGTGCATGGTCTTTGGCAATCTCACTACCTAGCCCGACATTAGGTGTAAGCGCTCGGCCTGTTATCGGGGATCCGGATTCAGTTGACCACCAGTTATCGATGACATGTGCGGCTGGTCCGCCGTATTTGTCGAGGAGCTCCTGGTACATTGATATCAAAGTCGGCTCTGACCGTTCGCCAGCAAGGAATAGAGCTTTTAGTGATCGTAAGCCTCCGCGCTCGCCAATCTTAGATATCATAGTGTTGTTCTGGTCGTTTTGTTTAATTGCCCTGAGCGCTGTCGGTGCGGTAAACATTGTGTTGACCTTGTACTCCTCCACAATTCTCCAAAAAGCAGACGCGTCTGGCGTTCCCACGGGCTTACCTTCATACAAAACAGTAGAAGCTCCAGCTAATAACGGCGCGTAGAGGATGTAGGAGTGGCCAACCACCCAACCGATATCTGACGCTGTAAACGAAACATCTCCCGGCCCGTGTATGTTGAAGATATACTTAATGGTGAACTGTAAGCCAACCGCGTGGCCGCCTGAATCGCGCAACACGCCCTTTGGCGCTCCCGTCGTACCGGACGTATGCATAATGTAGATTGGCTGATTGCTCTGCACTGGAACGCAGTCGGCTTTGATACCACGCGATTTGGCGTTGCTCACGAGATCCTGCCATGACGATTGTTCTGCGCAAACTATCTTGCGACGAAGGAACACTTGTTGTATCCAGCGCCATAACTTCCTCCACAGACTCTCTGCCTCTACCTTGGCGTTCCATCGCAGTTGGTCACGCTGCCATACCACAGTGCGCGACGGCTTGTGAGATGACAGTCTGATGGCTTCTTCGACAAGTGGTTGGTACGCGATGGGCGGCCTATTCCCGACAATGCCACACGACGCAGTAAGAAGAACGTCAGGCCTGCAAGCGTCGATCCGCTGGGCGAGAGCATTTGACGCAAACCCCCCGAATACAACGGAGTGAATAGCACCAAGACGGTTGACAGCCAGCATCCCGACCAAGGCGGCTGGGATCATGGGCATGTATAACATGACCACATCACCCTTTTTGACGCCTTCTTCCCTTAGCACCCCGGCCAGTGTCTCTACTTCCCTGAGGAGTGTGCTATATGTGAACGTCTGCTTTGTGTTCGTGACGGGGCTGTCGGCGTAAATCGCAGTTTGGTGGCCGTTTCCCGCGGCAACGTGCCTGTCGATGCAATTGTAGCAAGTTGATATCTCGCCGCCAGGGAACCATTCCCACGTTGGGTGAACAGTGCCATCTTGCAGCGTTCTTTGGGCCAGCCGGAGTGCGCTATCAGGTTTCTTGTGCCAGTAGAGGCGCTCGGCCTGGCGCGACCAAAATTGCTCTGGATTCTGCAGGCTTTGTCGAAGGACTTCATCTTGGAGATGTGACGGGGTGGATAGTATGTGATCCATTGTTTGGGGTCAGATCAGATCAATAGATATAATAAAAAGCTGTCATCAATGGCCTAGGGTTATCTGTTGAAGAACCCCGTGTGACGAGATGCTAGATCCCAAGTTGGCCTATTTGGGCTGCTATGCCTGGGTACTGAACACAGGTGCCCGAGTCTATAGGATGAATACCAAGTCAAGTCGTATCAGCTACTGACTACTGATTGATAGGCGTATTGGTATTGGTATTGATATTGGTACCCGGCATGTTCTTTCGGCCGCCGACATTTCTCGAGCCGAACACGCACCGGGGTGCCACCGACCTAGGGGCATTTATCAATGCACAAGCTACCGGTATGTAAGGTAAGTACCCATGTAAGTATCCGGGTGCATGTATAAACCATAAGTCACCAAACCATTCGGTTCAGCATCATTCGCGTTAAATTTGACGAGTTCCTGGGTACACAAGAGAGCCATTGTAGCAGTGAACGTAACCCTTCGCACCATCAGGGCTCGACGCTGCCTACCAATTGCTAGCTATTCATGACCATTTTGACTTCCACATCGGTTATACCTTCTCAGCCCCGTTTGTAGTCTCCGGCATCGGTATTGGGCCTCCTGGAGAGTTCTCCAATCTCGCCGTCAAAACCTCGACGCCTGTTTCAGTGACAAGCAAAGTATGTTCTATCAGTTCGAATGTCAGCATTTAGAAATTCCACATTCCATCCCTTTCAAAGGTCTATACGCACCGAACTGCGCCGTCCGTTTGCCGTCCACAGTGACGTTTGTCCAATTATCCGGCCAATGCACTTCTCGATTACCACCCAGAGCCAGAATGGGCTCAATAGTAAACGTCATTCCAGGTTTACACGCTCCTACTGCCTTGTTCTTGGCGTAATGGGGAATCCAAGGAGGGGGGTGGAATTCGGAGTTGATTCCATGGCCGCCCCAGGTCTTAACTACGACAAGGTTTTTAGAGGCTGCGTGCTTCTCAATGACCTTACCGAATTCTCGAATCGGTACGCCCGGTTTCACGAGTTCGATCGCTAGGTCCAAGGCTTCTCGCGTTGTTTCAATAACTCTGACCGAGTCCGGATCCGCCTTAGCCTTATCGCCAACGTAATACGTCTCATTTAAGTCGGCGTGGTATCCCCCGTGATATAGAGAAATGTCGAGGTTGAGAATGTCGCCATCAAGAAGAACTCGCTGATCTGGGATTCCGTGGCAAACGACCTCATTCGGAGATGTACATAATGATTTCGGAAAGTGGTTATAGTTCAAGGGCGAAGGATAAGACTATCTTAGGTTTAGCAATCAACTGTCAGTCTGGTACTGAAATGACTTTCGCTTACATCGCGTTCGACGCAAGCATTGTGGCACACTTCGTCCAGGTAATCTGTAGTGACGCCCGGCTTCATCGCGGTAGCTGTGATATCAAGTACTTCTCGAGCTAGCCTGCACACCTTGCGCATCGCCTCCTGGCCCTCGGTGTCTAAAAAATCCCATTTTGACCTATTCAACCGCAGCTCACGCTTGGGAATGCCAGTCTCGGCCCAATCAGGATGCCTGATCGTTTTGGGAACAGGTCGTCGTGGAGAGAGTGGGTAGACAGGTCTGATAGAGCCGGTGTATGGGAATGTTGGGAAGGGATCGTAAAATCCGGGAGCTATATTAGGTTTGTTAGAGACAAAGCCACTGAAGGAACAAGTACGGTGGATAATACCATTTTGTGTTTTGTGCATGCCCTTGTGTGTCTTCTGCATCCCATTTTCGTTAGACATTGAGTAGGAGAAATGCATGTACGAGTATAACGAACCCAACTCCTCTTGAAACAGTCCTGAGAGCAGAAGTAACTGTCCTCCACGCCCATCTTCAGACATGTTGGGCATCGCAACGCCCCAGGCTCGTTTTCGCAACCATCCCCGAGGCACTTCTTGTCCACCATTATCGCAGTATGTTTGTATTGGTCCTTCGTTAGTCGCAGGAGGAGAGGAAGGATATTTGTTTTTTCAAAAGTTCCGCGACAGATGCGCAAAAGACATCAAGCGGAGGGTTGGTTGTTGGTTGGAAGATGAAAGGTTTCACGGTCGGAATCTTATAGGCGAACGACTCCGCTTTGTTAGGAATTGCTGAGTCAGCGTAGCATTAGTACCTATATACCTAGGCTACCAGGGTAGTTTTCAGGGCCCTGTTCTGTATACTCAATGCATCTTATTGAATATTACTTGAATATCATCATCTAGCTTATTCACATTCCATCGTTGTGATTTCTTTAATTAAGCTTAACGTATTATTTCCTGCTATGCTGCCCCAATAAATGCACCTTTCGCTTGTCAGAGGAGCATCTCAGTTCCAGGGCTGGCCTTTCTCATAACTATCGTCGAAATTGGGCATTTATACAGGTAGCATGAGCTTGTAAGTAACTAGTCTGGCCGTGGTTGAAAAGATGGGTTGACTTATTAAGCACGGGACCAATCTCGCAGCTAAAACCACCAGAAAGCGAGAACGAACGCCTCCAGGCAAACGATGATGCAGCAAAGATAGCCATGGGCGATAGTCTCGTGCTCGCACCTTTGGATACTACTCGACCTAACCTCCGAATTCTTGACTCAGGCACTTCTGACGGCAACACTGGTATCTTTGCGCTTTTATGGCCCATCTCTGATCTAGAGTACAGGTTACTAGCTCATTTCCTACCAAAAATCACTTGCACATGCTGAAGCATCCACTTTGATTGGGTCAAGATTGGGACTCCTGCAAATTTAGCAAACTTGGATGTTGTGGCAGGTCCTGTTAGAGCGTCTGGCTTCCTGCGCGTAGGAACTATGGTTGCCCACGAAACTCTTGGAGCTAAGGTGCCCGTTCTCAGTTGGCCCATAACTGTGGTTTGGGCTCAGAAAAGTCTGAAGCGAACTGTAATTACGGTAGACTCATGCAGGTGACGAGGCTTGATCCTTGAAGATATCACAGAGTGAACATGTAGTTAGAATGCAACTTTTGTGTGACTACTTGTAGACTAAATTTAACACCACACAATTCTAGACCTTGCCTCTTAATATGGTCAAGCTAAGACATATTGAGAAAACACAACGGAGGGCAAGCAGTTTTGGGGAAAATATAGCATTCTGCAGCGCAACGCACTTAGGTAGCCTGTTACGTGGTCGGGATCAGGATGGAAATACATGTAAATCCTACCCTGAAACGGAAGAGATGCCGAAGATCAACAGAGAGTGTAAACAGCACTCCGTAGACCAATCCCTGCCGTCGATCAAAGGCTCACTGGAGGCCCTCGGTGACAGTGGCCAAAGTAGCAGCCAAGATGCACAAGAACGCCGGTACGTTCACCAAGAGCGTTCGGGCGTGGTGTTTGGGTAGCCAAGTCTCGAGCGCATCCTCATTCGGGACTCCAGCCGTCTTGGGATCCCCAATGCGGCCAAGAATAGCAAACATGGACGGACCCCAGCAAAAGTGGGCGATACTGAAGAGAGCTCCGGCGAAATACAGCTTACGGACATCCTGGCTCTGGCCGCTAAGACCGTTGATAACGCACAGGACAGTGGCTGGCGGGTACGTCAACCCAATTCCCCAGATGCCTGGCTTCATGAAGGCGGGCAGATAGCGCGGGAGGATCGTGCCGCTAGGGTGGGCTGCATCGTTGCGCAGGGATGGGTGTAAGAAAGCGCCAAGGGAGACGTCCTGAGCCCAGCTAAACATCAAGGACGCTGATGAGATGACTAGCGGAGAGAGGCGGAGAAGAGCGCTTCCTAGCTGAGGGGCATTATCCGTGCTGAATAGAGAAGACATCAGGGGACGTTGGTTGCCCGCGTGTGAATCGACTTTAATGCGTTGATAGGCAGTGCAATGCGGTACTCTTGACGCAGCGACTGTGAATTTGATTTTGATACTCTCCACCTAAATTCATATTTCACGCCGAGTCTATCGGTTTTATACAGGTGATATGTCCTGGGTTCTTTCGGATTCGGCCCCTATTCCTCATTGGGGACCGAATCGGCTTACCCACATTTCCGGCTGGACGCTTAATCGCCAGCCGAGAAGGAACACCAAGGACTGCTGGCTCTATTTCGTAAAATAACCCCCTGGCTTTAGGAACAGAGACTCTACGAAGTAAATAGCGGGGTAATGTTACGGGTGCGCATTCGCGTGACATAGGAATGCAGGGTCACCTAATACAGCGCGGCACGACCCGGTGCCGAGGTCTCGGCACCCATAAGCGATTCGGTGGGGCCGGGCCGCCCCGGTATAGGGGGCCTTTAGCAAACGGTGCTGTATTCAAAAGACTAATCACTATACATACTAGTTGTGATTCCTATCCATATAACCCTTATAGTCGTCGAATTCGGTAGTATCAAAAGTATCAAAAGCCGATGCCGATTGCGAAAGGGAGGGTGATTATATTTTCAAGGGGGGTAAGGGTATCACGACTCGTTCTTGTATTGTATGTCATCGATTAAACACTCTGTGTAGTAGCTCAGGCAATTTTCAAGGTTGATTACATCAACATTCCATTATCACGACACGATTAACATTCCGTGGCTAATCATGCCCAACAAGACTCCAGACTATGATGCCATTGTCATTGGCGCAGGCTTCAGTGGTGTCAGATCGCTATGGGAACTTGATCGACTAGGTTTGACCGCAAAGTGCTTCGACAACGCGTCAGATGTAGGAGGCACATGGTGCTGGAATCGCTATCCTGGATGTCGAACCGATGGAGAGGCTTGGGTCTACGCCTTGAAGTTCTTGCCAGAGCTGCTGGAAGAGTGGTACTTTACTGAACGCTATCCCACCCAAGAAGAGCTCCAATGGTACTTGGGCCGTATCATTGACCGTTACGACTTACGCAAAAACATAGAATTCGACACACAAGTTGAATCAGCGCACTACAGCGACAGCGACAGTCTCTGGACCATCACCACTGCAACCGGAGGTGTGGCCACCTCTCGATACTTCCTCGCTGCCACAGGCATTGTATCAATTCCCAAGGAGCCGTCATTCCCCGGGCTTAAGTCTTTCAAAGGAGAAGTGTATCAAGCATCTACTTGGCCAGAGCATGGGGTAGACTTCCGCAACAAGCGCGTCGGTGTAGTCGGCACAGGGTCAAGCGGCATCCAAATAATCACCAAGATTGCCCCGGCCGCGAAACAATTGGCCGTCTTTCAACGAACACCTAATTACGTTCTCGCGGCGCGAAACTATGCCCTCGACGAGTACCAAACGGAAGAAGTCAAGAAAAACTTCGATGCGGTTTGGGAAATCGCTAAAGTCAACTTAGCTGGTCACGCAGTGAAGCACTCTGGGAGAACTGTCGCGGGTGTTGGTGACCCCGAACAGATTCGACGTATTTTTGATAATGGCTGGGAACGTGGTTGTTTCGATTTCCAGCTTGGTACATTTGATGATTGTTTCGTGGATCCGGATGCCAACAAGGTTGCATCAGACTATATCCGTGACAAGATTCATGCAATCGTCCAGGACCCAGATACCGCTGATCTCCTATGCCCGCACTATCCCTTTGGTGCAAGACGTCCACCTGCCGGTGATGGATATTATCAGGCTTTCAATCGACCAAATGTCAAGCTAGTTGACGTCAGCAAAGATGAGATTGATATGTCCGAGAATGGTATCAAGACCGCTTCTGGAGCAGAATACGAGCTTGACATCATCATCTTGGCGCTAGGTTTCGATGCCGGCACTGGTGCAATGAACAAGATAGACATTAGAGGCAGCCAAAACAAGTCACTGCGTGACACTTGGACTCAGAGGCTAGGAACATTCGCTGGTGTCCTGGTCCATGACTTTCCAAACATGTTCATAGTCTGCGGTCCTCATTTGCCTGCAGGAAACATGCCGGTCAGTTTAGAAGTATCAGCAAACTGGATCGGCAAAACCATTGAGCATATGGAGGAGAACAAACTTGCCAAGATTAACGTGTCTAAGGAGGCTATGAATGCGTGGACCACCCACGTCGAGGAACTATGGGCTAGCACGTTCCTATCGCAACACGCTCATGAGCAAGGTTCCTGGTTCGTCGGCACCAACATTCCAGGGAAGCAGTCAAAGATCATGTTTTACTTTGGTGGAATGGTGAACTTGGAGCCTTGGCTCACCAAGGAACTTGAATCTAAGTGGTCAAGCATGGAGTTTACGCCTCTCGATAGGGCTGAGAAGGCCAGCAACGGCATTGGGAACAAAAATAGCACAGTTGGTGGTATCCATGTTACAGCTGAGATGTTGGAGTCTATTAAAACACCCTTGCAATCCGACGAAGTTGGTATGACCCCGACGGAGAAGTTCAACCTTTCCTCTGCTGCTACTGCTCGTTACGTGGACTTGGCTGTCAAGGAGATGCGTAGTCGCGGATTGAGTCCCAAGCAAGATTATCGGCTTCACTGGTGGAAAGTTTTGCAAGACTTTGCTGATTCTGAGGAGGGACAAAAACTCGTTCAGGAAGCACCCATTACTAAAGAAGGGCTCCAGAGCTTGACCTCTAAACTAGGGATTGAGGGCGAGGCTATTGCGAGAATGGGCCCTGATATTGTTAACCTTCTGACAGGCAAAACTCATCCACTTGCCCATATCACGAGAGATAACTTGCTCTTCCGCATATACCTCTCTGATGAAGGTGCGCGATCTAATCGCTACCTAGCCGAATATGCCAAAAAGCTCACCTCCCAGAAAAAGAACGTCAGGATTCTGGAAATCGGCGCTGGAACAGGAGGCACAACTTTCCAGGTTCTCAGTCAATGCAGTACCAACGGCGAGCCGTTCTGTGCTCAATACATGTACACCGACCTCTCGCCAGGGTTCTTCGGTACAGGCGAAACAACACTGAAGAAATGGAAGCCTCTTTTAACCTTCAAGATTTTGAACGTTGAAGACGATCCGGTGAAGCAAGGTTTCGAGGAGCACTCCTACGACTTGATCTTCGCCGCGAACGTCATTCATGCCACCAAATCTCTAACCAAGTCGTTGAGCTCTATTCACAAATTGCTAAAGCCCGGCGGTGTCCTTGGTCTTGTAGAGCTCACTAGATTAACTCCTTTCTATAACCTTATATTTGGCCCGCTTGCTGGGTGGTGGGCAGGCGTGGAAGAGGGGAGAATTGAGAGCCCCTTGCAGTCTCCTGAGCAGTGGGATGAACTGCTCAAGAAGGCTGGGTTCTCTGGTGTTGATTTGGCTGCATATGATCTTCCCGAACCTGAAAGACATAGTGCTTTGATGCTGTCCACTGCTTTGGTCAATCCTACTACCAATGGGAATTAGTATTTTCGATTTTGTAGACCGGTCAGTAGTCGACGAGGATGTGATAGAGGCTATCTTTTCATAGACCGACTTTTCCATTTTATTTCTCACAAAACATAATAACCATAAATTCAAAAATATATGCTGATCCTACGGTACGATTCAACTTGCATTTCTTTCATCCAGCAGATCTTAAATTTACCATAATAGTGGTTCAAGCGCAAATGTCAAAACTAGTGCTCACATCTAGGTGACCAGAGACTCGACCACATTGCATAAATTGTAGACCACTGACTATTCTGGAAGAGCATCCGATCATAATATGAGTAGGTAAGCTAGGAATCAACTGATTAACACACGTGTAGATGGGTAATCCTACAAGCAAGGACGAGATGCCGAACCCCCCCCCCACCCTTCGGCGATGGCTTTCGGGCGCGGGAAACATCGGGCCAGTTGATATGATCCATCACAGTCACTCAACCTCCCGATTTCACTACCAGTGTTCTTTATTATCCACATAGACGACTCAGCATCTCGGCTTCCCTGTGCATAAAGCCGTTGGCAAGAGCAAATTAGAGATATACAGTTCTGCAGCCCTCCCAAATTTTGCGTTACAATGGCCGAACCCATTCAAAAGAAGCGCCTCTTGCGTATGACCGTGGCCCACTACCGCCAGCCTAACGTCACTGAAGAAGACTTCCACCGCTGGGTCACTGAACAGCATGCCGCCCGCGCGGCTAAGCTTCATGCTAAGAATGGCATTGAGGGGTTTTCTATGGTGAGTACATACTAAAGAGAAGCCTACAAGGGAATCTCCTTCGTGTTACCTCAAGTCAAATCTTGCGTCCCTCTCGCAGGATAGTCAGTAATAACAGCCTCGTTAGTTCTTCGCCCCTAAGTCGTTCCGTAGCTTTACATCGGAACTGAACAAAATGCGTGGAAGCCCATGGGTTGTCCGCGACTACGACGCTCAGGTCGAATTCTTGTTCCGCGATATGGAAACGTTTTATAAGGGGGCGGCTGACGCGGACTTTCAGGCGCTACAGGCAGAGGAGGAACCCTTCGTCAACGGTACTGGCGCTGAAATCAGCATCGGTTGGATAGAGACGTACGTCGTTGATGGAAACGTTGTGAATCTTGATCAAGCCGGAAAACCCACTTATCCGGAGTTCAAAGAAGTGAGTGTCGCTCCGTAGTTGACTGCTAGTGTGGGAGGCGGTTGCCTTGATCGTTGTGTTAGTATCGTTACAGTTGAGAAATAAGAGAGATTCTTGTCTCAAGGACAATGATAGTGCATTCAAATGACCCTCAGAAGTACTAGTGATTCAGACTGATGCTCAACACGAAGGGGAACGTCAAACATTATGACACCCCAGATATGTATATTGAATTAACCCAATCAACGTGATAAATAATAAATACCTCAACGCCCAGGAAATAGTAAAAGCTAGTGTTATAATTATCTAATAATTTCGGTAATTTACTAGAACTCTACAACAAAAAGCTCCTGTTACTTAAACTCTAATATTATTATAGTAGAGATCTAAAAGACTACTAATTATTTATTTTTGTTTTTATATTTTTATTTATACTAGAATTAGTATATAAATAAATAGAACTATTTAGATATATAAACTCTTAGTATTTACTCTTTCTTTTATATATATATAACTAAGAACTTCAGTTTAATATTATAATATAGTTTACTAAAATATAATTAGATTAAAAAGAAGTTAATTAGAATAATTATAAATATAAAATTAATTTATTACATTTATATCGAGGGAACGGGACGAGTGGGCCCGCCAAGTTCTTGAGCATCTGTCAAGCGCTCTCTGCATCCCCACGGTTGCTACAGTACTAAATGCTTACAATATTATGTATAATAACCCAAGATCCAACGTGAGCCAAGCCTTCAGGATCCCGTTGATATTATATAATTACAAACTCTGTCCAGGCGCGTCCTGGCCCGTCAACCTCGAAAGACCACCTCAATACAGTATATAGATCATCTCAGTGTTCTCAGTCAAGATGAGTCTGGTACTGTATCAAACCACTTTCCCTATTTCCCGGGACCCATTCAGTCAACTGGCACCCCTAAAGCTACAAGTTCCCACGCCCAGGTTGAATAGACTAACGTATCCTTACCCCTCCTCATTTAACGATTTAGCATTTCCCCCAACAAGATTCACACAAATGACGGAAGCAGCGGCAGCCACACTGCCTAAGATGAGCATCTGAAACCCTTCCCATAGGCTCCTCTTCAGGGTCCTCTCTTCACCGCGCAGAACCCAGCTCTTTCCGGTGCCAAATGCGATGAGGGCCATTAGAAACATAGCTATGCTCCATTGCAGACCCCTGCCAACGGTTGAAGCAAAGAAATACGGAAAGAGGGGGATGATGCCGCCAATAGCATAACCCAGCGAGATGGACAGCCCCGAGGAGACGGGCACGATTGGAAGTTGATCAAAGGGTGTCTCTGCCGCCGCATTATGTTGTTGTAAGCTAAGAACAGCGTGTCCGACACCACCCGGACGGTTGCGAAGCGTCGCAAGGATCTCTAGTACCTTGATGTTCGGAAGCGCCAGAGGCTCGAGGTGGTAGCGGATGAGATCCTCGCTTGATTCCTGGTCATCCTTCTCGTTAATATCGTCGCTAGTGTTAATAGTCGAGCTCCGCGAGCTTGCATCGTGGAATATGCCTCTCAATTCCGCTTCGTCGCCATGGCCCCTAAGCTCGTCGCTATATCCTTTTGAAGAAGGAACCTCGTCCAAGGCGGAGAGATAACCACCGATGCCCATGCTAATGCTCCCCGCACACAATTCAGCGAGACCTGCGTATATGACGGTATCTGCTTTCCCCAGGGAGCTGAGCCCTGCGGTGAGGGCGAAAGGGACGGTCAAGCCATCGGAGAATCCGAGGGTGAAGTCGGAAAGGAAGCGTGTGAGGTAAGGGCTTTTTGATCTCGCCATGCTGGCAACGCGGGAGGTTAGTCGCTACACGGTATAACTCGAAGCGTATGTCCGTATGTTGATATGTACAGCTGTGATGTATCTGGGGATTGTTCAATGTAAAGAATGCTTGGATGCATTCATGTTGACATATAGATTGGAATAGGTTCGTCTACAGTTGAAGGCGAAGCTTCACACGCATGCTTAGTGGCAAGAACGGGAGCTGTACCTCTTACAGAATATTGTAATAAAATCTTTAGTACAGGAGGGAATTGACCCCTGTTTATCTCCTTAGTTGCAACTGTGCCAATTCCATGGGTTAGTACGGCGACCACAACCACCCTAGTAGCGCACCGGGAATTTGGTGGGGTGACAGGGGTTCTATTCATTTGGCGCTATTACATTATACAATTCCTTGTAATTACATGAAACTAGTCACATTAGTCGCGTTTTCTACGGTCACCCATTTTGACCGTGGCACAGTTACAACCAAGGAGATAGTCCCTGGCAACGCCATCGACTCAATCACGTGTCCATAGATGTCTCATAGCGGGTGAGTTACAGTAGGGGGGCTCGTCTAAGCGAGACATTAAGTCTAATTGGGAACGAGTCTCACAATACCCTAAGATTGTACGATTCTACTACTCTTACCCCCCCTAATTACTTGTAATAGTGGGCCCCCTGTCCTCCCATACAAAATAGCCCTACGGCCAGGGGGCCCACTATTACAAGTAATTAGGGGGGGGGGGGGGGGAGAATAGCTAATTATAATCATAACACGATTCTACGCAACCCAGTTCGAACCAATACAATTCTGCGGCGCCTGTATCTAATATAACATACAACTTTTCTTGAAAGAGACGGAAGAAGAATCTGGAAAGCTTGACGAAGCTGAGCGATCATAATTTTTGGAAGCTCATGGTCTCGAGAAGGATGTATATACAGGTAATTTGCTTCTGGTCGTGTAGAAGAGTCGAGGCACTGTGAGACGATTGAGGAATGGGAAGTGATGGGCTGCTACGACCTCGTCACAGACGTCGTCGTTATTACGTGGATATCTGCATTCTGAGTGCTTTCCAACTCCTGACCAAAAATGTTAGAATGCATATCATTGAGGAAATGACGACAGAAACGGATAAATAGGATTTCATATACTTACGATCATCATCTCCTCGTCGCTCTCGTTGCCATGCCGGCCTTTGCCAACCCAGGTTTTAGACTGGATGGGACCTGACGAGAACTGGCCCGAATCCAAGCCGTGAGTCTTCACCACTTTACTCCCTCCTGCGGACCGGGGCCTAGCGTATGAACCTGTCAGATATCGTGCCCCGGACATACCCTTGATTTTTCGCTCTACATTCAGCAGGCCGTATATCGTTGGCGCATTAGCGACAAAGGCTTCAAAAAATATCTCAACGTTCGCGACGTTGTGCGACTGGCCGCTGCGATGGAGGAAGACGCGGTTCATTAGGAGCCTTGTCATGGTCACTGCGATGATCGAGAGGCCGACGAGGAATAGACAGGCGAGACGGAGACGCTCCATAAATGGTAGTTTGATCTTGAGGAGAGCTGGGAGCGGAAGCGCGATGAGCATGGCGTCGGTAGCCATGTTGAGAGCGGAGAAGACCTCTAGCTGGAGAACTCCACGGGGGCAAGTCCCGGGGTCTGGAACGACTTGGAAGTAGACTTTGAAGGGGTGGCATTCAACGAATGTCATAACAAAAGCAACGACGAAGGTAACCGCGAGAACTGCCCAGTAGATGCGAGTGAGCTTGTCCGACTTCAGGCCCCTGAGCAAGCGGTGGAGAACACACATGATGACGGATTTCTGGAGCCAGGTGCTGAGGAAGAGAGGTCAGTGTGAATCTTTGCTCCGGGATTTCTCGTGGGTATTTACTATATGGTATACAAAGCACGATTGATCATGGTAAGTTCGGACCCAATCCTACGCCGGTAGAGAACTTCCGGAGTGAAGACCATCGTCTTCCTCGCCGCTGCGCTGATATGGTTCGTGCCCCAAACCATCGCAACATGAATGACCGACCCGCGTAGCAGGATGGTGACGATGGCCGCCATTGTGAGGTAGTCACCGGCCACAAGTCCCTGTTGTTGGTACTTCCGGAGGGCCAGGCGCAGGAGCATGATGGCAACTCCTGTGCCCGTGAGGAACCAGAGAACCGCGAGCTCCGTGTTGAGCTCGTTCATCTTCGCGGATGCCGATGAGAGATGCTCCAGGCAAGGAGGGCATTTGGTAGTCGGTCATCGTCGTCGATCCAGGACGTCGTGCGTGCTGATCGTTTATACTATCAAGCGACGATGCCTGGCCAATTCTTCTACAAGGTACAGAAGCGCATACGATGTACTCGCGTTCCTGGGACCACGGTCTTGGAGCACCGTTTCCGGCAGATTGTCCGATGGGTTGAGATGGCATTAACGAAAAATTCGCACCGGGGAAGCAGAGCGTCAAAGCGATACCGCACTGACTGGACAAATACGATTGATTCTGACGGAGATTGTCTCCGTGCCGCTCTTAGTTGATGCAATTAAGGTTCTCTTTACCTAACCACTGCAGTAGCACCACGGCCTCATTCCCAACGCTTGCCTCAATACCGCAGGAGGTCGTGTGCCAAGATCGCCTACGGCACTACATGCACTCCCGTCGTTCCGAACTTGGCGCGAAGCTTGATTAAGTCGTCTACCTCGAGGCAATAGTCTGACCTCCCTAGTTGTTTACAGAGTACTACTGCAGTGTCTAATAGTACTGTACGACGTAATAATATCACGTAGCTTCACCTGCTCAGTGCGGCTGCCCGGGGAATGTTCCGCTGGCCGATATGAGAAGTCCCGTCGCAGGCCGCCAGGAGCCCCGGTGGCTTCCGTCCGTTGACTACCAACCTCATAAGCGTCCCGTCCGTTGGAACGTGCGCAGTGCCTCGTGGCAATCAATTTAGAGTCCCTCTCCCCCGGAAAATGATCTTCGTCGGTCCTGCCGGTGCGACTGTCTTTACCTTTTGTCTTTTGTCTTGTCTCTTGTCCTCTGTCATTTGTCCTCCGCCCGTTGTCCTCCGTCTTCGACAAGCCTGCAGCAGCCATGACGGATTGGACGGTTATCGCCAGCATACTGGCCGTCCTGGGAATCCCTTACCCGGCTCGCCCAGGAGCCAACCCAGAAACGCTGACGGATGGCGTCATCAACTCTCAGGTCCGTCTCGCATATGCGGGACCCACCGGCATGACGGTAACGTGGAATACCTTCTACCAGCTCGACAGCCCGAGGGTCAACTACGGCTTTCAACCACACTATCTGCCCTTCTACGCCGAGTCTAATGTCTCGGTGACATACGACACCGCGCTCACCTATAATAACCATGTCACTTTGACCGGTCTGCAGCCGGATACCCTGTACTACTACCTCCCCGAGCCGCTTCTGTTTGACAACGCCACGGTCGCCCCGTACAGCTTCCGTACGGCCCGACCCGCCGGCGATGGCACGCCGTATTCGATAGCCGTAGCCATCGATCTCGGCACGATGGGCTCAGATGGCTTGAGCACCTCGGCTGGAGAGGGCGTTCCCCCGGGAGCAATACTGGGGCCAAACGACAATAATACCATGCAGTCACTTCAAGCGGTGATAGACACGTTTGACTTCCTATGGCAGCGTAATCCCCCCTCTCTCAACCTGCCAGGAGGCAAGTGCTAAACGAGACCTGCAGCTGGCGACATGTCATACGCGGATTATTGGCTGAAGGAAGAAATTGAAGGATATCTGCCCAACACCACAATCGCTGATGGTGCCATCGTATACGAATCCATCCAGAACAATTTCTACGACCAGATGACGCCCATCACTACCCGCATGGCATACATGGTTGGGCCAGGTAACCACGAGGCTGATTGTGATGTAGGCGGTGCCAAGGACCCCGCCCACAATATCACGTATACTGAGTCTATCTGTATGCCTGGCCAGACTAACTTCACGGGTTTCATAAACCGCTTCCGTATGCCGTCCGCACAGAGCGGCGGGACCGGCAACTTCTGGTACTCCTTTGATCAAGGCATGGTGCATTACATTCAGCTCGACACCGAGACCGATCTTGGCCACGGACATGTCGGTCCCGAGGAGCTGGGAGGTGTATCTAATGTCGATGCTGGCCCTTTCGGCGCGACTAAGAATGCGCAGACTGATTGGCTGGAGCAGGATCTGGCATCGGTAGACAGGACCAAGACCCCGTGGGTAATCGTCGCAGGGCACAGACCGTGGTACCTGTCGTATGCGAACGTCTCAAAGACCATCTGCTGGGATTGCAAGGATGTTTTCGAACCCCTTCTCATCCAGTATGGCGTGGACCTTGTCATCTCGGGACACTCACATCTGTACCAGCGCTCTGCACCGATTGCGGACGGCGTCATTGATCCGAACGAGTTGGACAACCCAAGTGCGCCTTGGTATAGTATGTTCCCCCACCTCTCTCTTGTCAACCTTTTCCATCTCCAGCAGCTAACAGTAAGAACAGTCACCAATGGCGCAGCGGGCCACTATTCCGGGCTCAGCGCACTAGCGGCTCCGAAGCCCTACCAGCGCTTCGGTCTTGATGTCACGGATGGTGTCTATGGCTGGTCGAGACTCACTTTCCACAACTGCACGCATATGACGCACGAATACGTGGCTTCCAAGAACGGGACGGTCATGGACACGGCAACGTTATTCAAGGATCGAACGTGTGCTCTAACATAACTACCGCCTCCAGTGGGTGTAGGCAAGGCGTAGGGACTAGGCGTCGAAGTGTGATTGTAAGGGCAGATTCTATAACTGCCATGTTTTCCGGAGGGATACGATTGCATTTCAGACAGCTCTACTCTCAGAGAGTTAACCGGTGGCAAATTTTTTATTGTTCTTCTACCCATCTTCGCCGTTTATATAAACGCGGCGTAAGATAATTTATAATACTAGATAGGCAAAGATAAATAGAAGCCTCCTATCCCGTCCGATCCGGTACTAAGTCACCACGCTACTATACGTAAACAGTATAAAATATCTCGGTTTATTGATTATATTTACTGTCACGAATGCAAATAAAAGTGCTTCAAAGTAAAGAACTATCTCTCTATTCGACTATAATCGTAAGTACGAAGATATTAAGCTAAAGAAGAAGAGAGAGAGAGAGTGCGACTTTTCTAAGAGTATATATCCCTTCTGTAGGTCACGTGCTAGAAGCACGTGACGCTGCACGTGCTCGGTCAGTAGGAGTTTCATTCTATGTCCCTGGATATATTACGCACTCTACTATCCCCGCCTCGGGAATGACCCTAATGATCCACTATTGTGACAAGGGCCAGGATTATAGGGCCTGGGGTATTTCCACCAATAGCTCACATGGTTCGCAAAGTGGATCTACTTGAATTATACCGGKGGKGGGGGGRGGGGGGGGGGAAACAGTAGGTACAACACAACGGCCAATACCATCTATCAACACAACCTATAAACAACGACCMCCCCCCCMCCCCCCCCCTTAGAAAGGCAGACCTTCCGAGATCAAAGCATGGCACATCGAAGAGCCATTTTCCAGACTACATGTATTAGCTGTAGTGTGGAATCTTCATGGGCTTCGATCGCCTGCAGTGTCACCTTAGCCACGCTACTAAGCCCATCACTGCTACCACCAACCCCAATCATGCGCTTCTCCGCACGAGGGGACGAATTGGCAGTCTCCGTCAACGAACCGTAATCAGTGTTTGATGCAAGTTTCATTCCGTCGCTAACTAGAGCATGCATATGCATCATAGTTGTTTCGACGATGCATACCAAAACAAGCGGTCGGGTTGAGGAGAAGTCTGGTAGCTCAAAGGAGCCAACAACGAGGCTTGGGAGCTTGATTGGGAAGTCAAGACCATTTCCCTTATCGTCTAAAGCAGATGCGCCGCTTCCTGTTCCCATCTTTAGCGGGACTTCAGTCCATGCCTTGATGTGCTGTAGGATCACTCCATATGATTCGACGAGGCATAGGTAGCTGGATAAGACAAGCAGCTGAGAGGGTTGGTCTAGTGTGAGATCTGCGGCCTTCTGTGAAGCATTGCCGCATCTGCGTGATTTTAATTGAGAGAAGATGCTGTTCAACAGTTCCATATATTGATATGAGAGTTTAAACGTGTGATCCACCGGAAGTCGTTTATCAGCCTCCGTGGAGTTTGGAGAATTTCCACTATTAGTTCCTTGACCCCCCTGCCCTGTTCCAACCAGGGGGATGGACACCATGTGCTGATGGAGTTGCATGTTCATATCTGATAGTCTGCGAATCCATGATGTTACGGCTGGGGGATGGATCTCAGCATTCGGATTTGATGTTTCCTCCTGGTGCTGGTCTAGCTGCCCTAAGCCGCTTAAGGTACCTGAGCTGGAGCTTTGTGTATTGCCGCCGATGGATTGCAGCAGACTGGAAGAAGATATTCCGTGACTGTAGCCGTGATCAGTTCTTGTATCTGTACCGTCGGTAGTATTGGCATTTCCGTCCTGTTGAATAAAATCCATCATTGTTTCATATTGACCTTGTTGGTTTGCATCCTGCGGGGGGGACATGTTCCTTGCCAGGGAGATGCGATGCCTGGAATAGTTCGGGGGGTAATAAGGGAGCATCGTAGGCGAGAATGAAGTGAATTCATTCAACCCTTCCGAAGCTTCACCATTGAGTGGCTCACTTCGATGTGCTTGTTCGGGTTGATCAGCAGTCCTCGGGCGAGACTCTGCTGGAGTATTTTGTTGTTGACTTGTGTGGCGGTTGTGCGCCCCCAAATCCGCGCCGGTATGCACATAGCCAGCGGTTAGTGAAGGATCAATGTTGGCCTGCAAGGAGGAGGATTCCAATCCAAGATCCAAATCGGCCGGAATATCCGGCAGGCTCATCGGGGAGAGATTGAAGTAATCCGAAAACTCTTGGTTCATTTGATTAGTGGTTTCTTCCTGGTTTCCTGTTCTTCAAGTAAACCTTCCATCCTTCTTCGGCCCACCCAAGAACGAGCGTTCTGGGATATTGCTTACCAGCAGGCTGAGCAGTGGCGTTGGATCGTGCGCGGGGCCGCGATCTCACCGGCCTTGGAGTACATCGAACGCCCGCCCTGGCGCAGCGCAGACATCCTTCATTATTATTCTCTCGTGGACAACGAAGCTTTTGGCCGTGGCAGCGGTCGCACGCACGACGAGAAAAGCCCAGGTCGTGGACGAGCATGTTCATAGCACATTCAATTGTAGGCAGAGCAAGGGTTCTCGTGGAATTGCTCGCAGAGAGAAGAAGCAGATAATGAATAAGATAGGACGAAGAAGAAGAGAGCAAGCGTATCGTCCTCTCCCCCCTATTTAATCCTTCGAAGTTATATCTATTGTAGGCTTATGGAGAGTGCCGAGACCTGCATGGACCCGCGCTTACAGGCCACGATATACGAGTACCGTACCATAGCGTCGTGGTAAGGATCACCCACGGGGTAATTTCTGTCTCTTATACACATCTAGATGTGTATAAGAGACAGCATATAGGGCCTAAAATCCCTACTGAGAATATCG